>NC_037530.1:18965639-18987328 GCF_001531365.2 Cynara cardunculus var. scolymus
TTTAGGTCTCCAGATCAAACAAACTGATAAAGGTATCTTTATCAACCAAAGTAAGTATGTTTGAGACATGCTGAAGAAGTTTGATCTATCCAATAGTTCATCTATGAAGACTCCAATGGCTCTTCCACTCACTCTCAACAAGGATCCAAATGGAAAGCCTGTAAATGTTACTGTTTATAGAGGAATGATCGGCTCCCTGTTGTATCTCACAGCTAGCCGACCCGATATCATGTACTTCACTTGCTTATGTGCAAGATATCAAGCTGAACCTAAGGAATCTCAACTGATCGTTGTCAAACGCATATTCAAATATCTTATAGGAACTCCTAATATGGGTTTGTCCCTAAAGGTTCAGGTTTTAACCTTATTGGTTATTCGGATAGTGATTTTGCAGGTTGCAAAATTGATAGGAAAAGCACCACTGGAGGCTGTCAGCTTCTAGGTGGAAAGTTGGTGAGCTGGACAAGCAAAAAGCAAAAATCAGTGTCCATATCAACAGCTGAAGCTGAATATGTAGTCGCTGGTAGTTGTTGTGCCCAAATTATTTGGATGAAAAATCAGCTGCTGGACTACGATCTTCAGTTTTCAAAGTTCCTATTTATTGTGATAGCACTAGTGCTATTGCGATTGCAAATAACCCTGTACTTCACTCCAAGACCAAACATATCAAGATCCGATATCATTTTATCAGAGATCATGTTATGAATGGTGATATTGAACTTCACTTCGTTCCAACTGAGTATCAACTCGCTGACCTTTTCACCAAGCCTCTTGATGAGACAAGATTTAATATCTTGATCAGCGAATTGGGTATGTTGAACACTGAAGATTAATCTTCAGCTATTAAACATCACTCAGTAAGTGAAATGAATCAGTGCTCTATCTCTAACACTGAACTTTTGAGTAAATATATCTATTCTCTCTCAGGTATGATTACTCTTCTCTTTTCTAAAACTTAAAATCTTCACTGAAGCATTCTTCTCTTCAGTAATAAATGTTTTAAAAGGTGGTCTCAGTGATTCTCGACACTAACCACATCTCTAAGTATATCTTTATACTTTTCTTAAAATTCAAAACGATCATTGAATCTCTTCTTATCAGTGATTAAAACATTTTTTTTAAATGCTAGCTTCAGTGACTCTCTTATCACTGAATCTGATGTCTTAAAACCCTCACTGAATCCTTCTTTTCAATGATAAAATGTTTTAAACGGTCTTATCAGTGTTTCCTTAAACACTGTATGACTCTTCGTTTTCTTAAAAACTATTTGTTTTTAAAAGAAAATAGTTAATGAACCGTCTTTATGACGACATTCTCTATTTACTAAGTGTGACGTTTTAAGACGCGCAAAAGGTTCTGTCATCATGCTACCTCATTTAATGCCATCCAATCATGGATGAGAACGTGGTATCTTTTTCATCATGACCACTTTCCCGAACCGTCGTCTTTTCTCTCTCTCATATTATCTCTCTCTCATCCTACCTATAAATATGAGACTTCTTCTTCACTTTTCTTTTTACGCTTACAAAATTCTTACTCGAAACTCTGCAAGAATTCTCCCAAAGCAATAACTCTCAAAAACCTTCTAAGCTCTTACGACCTCTTCTTTTCTTCATCTAAGGTCGATATCTTCTCTTTTTCTTTATCTACTGTTATAAGAAACGTTTAATCTATTTAAAGAATCTTGTTCTCTTAAATACATTAAACAATAAAGGTTTTTAATCATCTCTGTCATGGTTATAATCTTGTTTCTTGATACACATTTCTCTTGATAAAACCCTAATCTTTTAAGGTTTTTCCAAAAGAAGTTTTTACTTGTTCAAAAACTTTTTCTATACTCAGAACCACAAACTCTTGGTTTATTTCTAACAAACCTGTTTGCTTTACTTCTTATTGATACAAATAGATGGTTGCCAAGAACGTCACCTTCTCCATTGACAAGATCTCCATCAAGGCCAACAACCACATTGCCTTGTTGGAGATACCTTCCTCCAAGACGTATTACCAAGATGCAGCTGACTTTCTCAAACAGCCGTCCTTGGGCTACGCACCCAACCATGAGCCCATCATGGTGAAAGAACTCCTTCAGCAGTTCTGGCTCACTGCTGAGGTTGTCGAAGTCAAAGATAAGACTGGACGCCAGGTGGAGCAGATCAACTTCACTTTCAATCGCATGGAAGTGAACTTTGGTGTTTCCACACTCCGGTCGGCTCTCCGTATTCCCAAGGGCCCCTTCTACAGTGAACCCTTTACCGCCGAGATCATCGAGCTTCTCGACGCCATTGGCTACCAGTGGCCAATGAAGAAGGACTCCAACGCCCCTCTGAAGTCCTTAACAAAGATTGAGAAGAACAGGATGTCAGCTATCTGGCAATACCTGTTTTCTCATTTCATCCAGTGCATGGGTGGCAAAACTGGAGGTCAGGACCAGGCCTCTAGGATCGCCTTAACCATAGGCATATCTGCGATTCAGCGTTGCAATATAAATTATGTTGCGGTCATTTTCGATGACGTGGTGCTCAAGCTGAACAAGCGCCAGCGAGAAAATGTGGTGCCTTACACCAGGTTTCTTTCAATGGTGTTTGCCAAGATCTTTAAAGATCTTTACCCTAAAGAAGGAAACCTTCATGTTTTCAATCTTGGATCCAGGATTTTGGATCATAACCTGAGGGACAGTGATGTGGCAGTAGCTTCTATTGTGTCCATCACTACCTCTTCTCCTCAGGTGGCCACGACAAGGGTAAACCCCCCCCCCTGCGTCTAGCCAAGCCACCAAAACCCCTTCAAAACGACCTTCTCAATCAACTCTTGGTTCTCCTCAGAGAGCCAAGAAGTCCAAAAAGGGGACAGCCATGTCTCTAGCTGGAGCCTCTCAAAAATCTTCAGTTATTAAAACTAGCCTTATCCCCGAGGCATCTTCTGCTCACCCTCCTAGCTCTTCAGTGATCTCTCCCATCACTGTCGTATCAGTGGTACCTACCCCCACCACCTCAATGACCTAAATCACTAAAGGTGTGAATATCAGCGCCGCCACCACTGAACACCCACGTCTCTTCTCGACCATTTTCTCTGATCCTCCTTCCTTGGTCTTTATACATGTCGATGATGTATCAGCGACCATCCTTCCTGATACTGAGATGTGCACCACTGGATCTAGGGTTGCTCCTCTCGATGCTCCTCTGCGTACAGATGTCCATCCTCTCGAGGACATCTTTGCTCACGCCAGTGACAATCCTTTTGATGTCACTAATGGCCCCTTAGTTATTTCATCTTCCTACCCTTTCTTTTCTTCTAACCTTGAGCTTTCAGCTTACACTTCTTCTTTTGCAGGTCCTTCTTCGACGCATGAGTCTGATGCTCAGGAAGTGGAAGAGGAAGAAAGAGAGAAAGATGATGGAGGAGATGAAGAAATTGATGATGACTATGATATGGCGTCAGACATCAAACTTCTCCTTCCAGCCATTGATACCGTCCTCTGTAGGATCAACGAAGTCCACTAAGAGATGTCCCGTCAGGATGATCTTGATGCGAACTTCCTTGCCATCCAGACGGACGTTCAAGAAGTTTAGAGTCATCTCCAGACTCTCCAAGAAACTGTTCAAGCCAACACCAATGCCATTGTTGTTCTTCACAGTAGGGTTGACGATGCTCAGGCTATCGCTGATCAGCAGACTGGTCTTCTTCAACAGATCCTGGATGTTGTCCATCAACCAGCTCCAGTGATCCCACCTTCTTTCTCTGCCAGTGATCGCGCCCAGCTCCATGAGACGCGTGAGGCAAAGACAACTCTAGCAAATGCTTTGCAAAGGCTAGAGGAGATAATGGTTCTCCAGCGTCAGCGCTTGGACGAACTCTCTGGCCAATTCTCTCAAGTCTTAGCCAGAGAGGGGGAGATGAGGTCCAATGCTGGTGAATCATCCGATGCTGCTTTTGCTCCTTCTCAGGCTGTTGGTCCAATATCAGCTTCAGTTGCAGTTGAAGCTGAGGCTCCTAGAGCTGAAGCGGTTGCTGCTCCTGTAATCCCGACCACCAAAGCTGCTTCAGCTGAGAATGTCGATGCCATCCCTAAGGATGATGCCCCTACCATCACTGCTGCTGGTGAAGATGATGATGATGATGAAGAAGATGATGAACCTACCATTCCAGACCCCGGAAGTGATCTAGATGGCGACAATGACGATGATAATGAAGATGACTTTACCATCAAGTACCAGAAGCCATCAATCGTCACTAAGGGAGTTGCTCTCAGGGATTCTGCATCCCAGGGGGAGAAAAGGCAAGGTGAATCTACTCCATCAGGGAACCAGGACCCCAAGTCGAAAGGCAAGGCGGTTGCTGAAGAAGGAAACTTGAAGGTATTGTTCAATATCTCTCAACAACCTTTGTTTGAAGACTCTACCTCTCAGGTAGTAATTACATCAAACTATCAACTTCATATTCCATCAACAACCTATGGTCGACTGGAGCGGGTACCTGATCAACCCGTCTCTTGTGCTCCTACCGACCAGCAGATGTCTCAGCTGAAGTAGTCACTTGACTAGACTAGAGTAAAAATCCCTATTCATACCTATAGTGGTGGTGAGTTTGACTTCCTGTCTGAAGCTGAAAGACTCGAGCCATTAAGGGTTGAAGAAGAGCTAAAGCTTCAAAAGAAGCAGACTGAAGACAGCTTGAAGCTGGCCAAGTCACTAGCTGAAAAGGTCCTTCACAAGAAGAAGTCCAAGAAAAAGGTGAACGCAGTCCAAGCCCAGACTAAACTTCTTTCTATTGCAGAAGCTGAGCATGAGAAGAAAATGAAGCTAGCGGAAAAGGACAAGCGATGGAGCTAAGCAAAGCCGAAAAAGAGAATCAGTCCCCGCCCGATTATCAGTGTCAGCATCAGCGGACGTTCTAAAGACGGTGGAACGCTGGACTCAATGCTCATCACCCGGGATAATCTTGATGCCGTTACCTAGTATCCTTCTTACCTTGGCCGCTATGGATACAGCGAATGGATGGAGATCAGACAAGCCATTCAGCGATCCAAGTCGAGACACAAGACACTTATCGAGGACACCATCAGTGAGCTCATTAAAAGGATGTCCAGGTATGTCAAGGTCCCTGACAGGCCATCTCTGAAGAAAGGTGGGAAGAAGAAAYTCAAGCTCTCTGATCCTAATGATGGACCATTCCTAAGGAACGAACATAAAACAAGGTTCTCCTTAGATGAAATCCTGAAGGGTCATCATAGTACAGACATTTCTATGTTGAATCTTGACTTGCCAGATAAGGGTCCTTATACACCCAACATTGTGCAATTTAAACCTGAGTTAAAAATTATATTCCTTGACTATGAAGGTGAAGTCAAATTTCAGAGAATGTCAGAGCTACATCTATGTCCAATGGGTCATCTGGTTTACCTCTTGCTCTGGATAAATGATAGCATGCCTGGAAAAGTCGTAGATCTGAAGATACGAAGGAAATTTCTACGTCGAAGAAACCTTGGTGAAGATGTACCTGGTTACATAGATCTAAGTGTTCTAGAATAGTTTCTCTTTGTAACAACAATCCACTTTTCCTTGTAACTTCTTGTACTATGTCTACTTTCAGTGATTGTACTTATAATCTGTAAGCACTAGACATGTACTGTAATACTTGTAATATTTCTCATGATTAATAAAATGAGCATTCCATGTACTTCACTGAAAAAGATCCTTGAAAAAAGTAATAGGGACACAAGTCTATGAGTTCCAGTGTTACTTTTCGCATTCACTGACAATCTATAAGTCAGTGAATATGCTTTCAGTTTCAGTTTCCGTACTTATAATTTTCTTAGATATAACTTAAGGAAAATTCTCAAGCTTAGACTGGCTAACTGAAAAAGATCCCAAAATAGTAAAAAGGGGCATGTACTTTATATGTAATTTTTCCTTACTATTATTTGATAAGATAACTTTCTTTATCTTATCTTGTTATCATCAAATAGGGGGAGATTGTTGATCCTCTCTCTCAGTGATTTGATGATAATCCTTTTTCACTTATACGTTGTATTTATGTTTCTATCTTTTCAGTTCCAGCGATCTTCACTGAGTATGTTCAGTGATCGCTGAAGAACTTGCTTTGTAAATCTATTAGAGACAGCAATACTTCAAGAAGACAACACTCACACCAAAGAACCTTCAGCAAACGTCGAAGACTGAAACTGAAGATTAGAAACTGGCGAGTACGTGATCTGAAGCGGTATTCAGTGATTACAAGTCTGTCTACATATGTGTGAAGACTGCTCAAGCTTCAGCAAATGATGAAGAGACCTTCAGGTCTTCCAGCATTCAACGATCAAAGGAAGCTTGCTTAGCCCGATTGTTGTTGTCTTGTCCTTATACACACAAAGGACAAACACCATACCCTTATGAAAGTTGGTACGGTACGGAGCCGACTAGTCGACTCTATTGTCCACCAACTTTAGGTAAGGATGTCTGCTCTTGAATAGTTTTTTTTGTCTTAAGGCTTGACACGTACTCTAACCCTATCATATAGCATTAAATGAACATTTAATGCACTGGTATAAATAGAAGTGTTTCTTCTCCATGCAGAGTGCGCGTAACTCACTCTCTAACCCTAATTCTTACTTCAAGCATTTTCTAGCTTAAGTAAAGGATCTTCTCAACAACATTTCTTTTCTTGTATTTGCTAAGATTTAGTATGTAACTAAAGATTGTTTAGATAGGTTCTTATCACCTTATCTTTCCGCAAACAATCTTGTAAAATCTGTATTGATCGTCTTTATCAATATATTTTTTTTTGAAAATATTTTTTTGTATTCATCCCCCCCTTCTACAAACTGTTTTACTATTCTTGTAGACCCTCAAGGGACCAACACTACGCTTCTTCCATCGGTTCAATTATGTATGCCATGTTATGTACTAGACTGGACATCTCGTATGCCCTAAGCATGACAAGTAGATATCCGTCAAACCCAGGTGATGCTCACTGGGTAGCAGTGATAAATACTTAAAGTATCTGAGAAGAACTAAGGATATGTTATTGCTATATAGTTGTCAAGAAAGATATCTGTCTATCCAAGGGTATAAAGATGCTAGTTTCCAAACTGGTCGTGATGACTTTAAATCACAATCAGGATATGTGTTTGTATTAAACGAAGAAGCTGTGAGGTGGAAGAGCTACAAGCAAAGTACAATAGCAGACTCAACTACAGAATCAGAGTATATTGCAAAGTTGAACGCCGCGAAGGAAGCTGTTTGGATGAAGAAATTCATCAAAAACCTAGGAATGGTTCCTAGCATATGTGACTGTGTCGAGATTTATTGCGACAATAAAGGTGGCAAGGTGCCATAGCTCAAGTGAAAGAACCAAGGTCACATCAACGCCTCCAAGCATATTCTAAGATGATACCATCTGATTCGAGAGATCAATGATCGAGGTGACGTGAAAATATGTAGAGTTCGATTAGAAGATACTCCAGCAAACCCTCTAACCAAGACTATAAGTCAAAGCAAGCATGATGCTCATACCAATTCAATAGGCTTGAGGTTTTGCAAAACACTAGTTTAATTTGTAGTTTTAATAAACTTTAAATTACTTGAACATAAAACAACTATGTTTTCATCTATTTTAGCATATTGGATATGAATATTTGCATTAAACATTTATGTGTTCATTATTAGCATGTTTAAGTATTCTTAAATAAAAATGATGATCATATTATTTAAATCCGTCCTTGATCAATTATTACCAAGGGACTGGTAATAAATAAAGATCATTGTGAAGTTTTGGTCATAAGTCCAAGTTGGAAGTGCACTGGGTTGGCTTGCGGCACATGCATAGCTACCCCGTTTAAAGCCATTTAACACCAAAACTTCCCTTTTTTATGCATTAAATCATTATCTACATCATTATCTAGCACATACTGCATTTAATTCCAATTATGACGATAAACCATACTTTTGATTCATCAGTTTGAATTTTAGCGGCTTCGGTGAGAAAGGTAGATACCGTGAATGATCACAAGGGCATGTAGGAGAGGCATGCCACTACCAACATGGCATAAGAAACTAAGAATAGACATTGAATCCTTAGACATTTTCGATGACATGACCTAAGATAGGAGTTCTAGAGATGCAATATTAGGGTAGCAGACTATGAATAAAGACTCGTAGTTAGTCTAAACTGGGAGGGAGAGATCTTAAGAGGTAGAAGATGGGGTAGTGTAGTGATCTAAGAAATTGGTAACCAACGTCCTAAGACGAATCTTAAGAGGTAGAAGTGGCGGGTAGGGTGGTGAGGCAAGAAATTGGCTACCAACGTCCTAAGATAGATCAAAAGAGATTTGTTGGTGTACCTTTACTATGTGCCTGATGTTGAGCATTCATGCACATATTTTATATGTAAAATCCCTATATTTATATCATTTTGTCCTTAAAATATGTCCACCTAAGTCCCTTATTATGTATATTATTGTATAGGAGCGAAAAAGACTTCAAACTGAAGAAACATGGCTAAATAGAGTCTTTCGCGACCTCATGACCGAGGTCGTGCTAGATGTTGCCCAACCTTTTATGGAGCATAGTTTTACAAATAATTGTGAGATTAAGAATATTTTCCCAAATATCAAACAAACCGGACGTATTTTTTAATAACGAACATGCATAGTTATCCAAAAATGGAAGACATACTTTTCAAAAAATAACGATTGACAGAGGCATACATTTCAAATAACGTACCAATTAGCAAGGAGATGGTTTTGAGGGGTTTTAAGGGTTCAATCCTTCATCCTTGGGGGAGTCACTTCTTAAACGAATTTCAGGAGCAAAAAAGAAGACTTGGAAGCAATTTCTATTATTTCTCCTTCAATTAGTTTGAAGTAGTTAAGTTTTTCATTCCAACAATAGTCGGACTTTAGATCGTTGATGTATTTCATTTGAGATTCCACTCAAAATATGTGGAACAAGTTTATTTGCTTGGCATCTTTTTTATAGTTGAATGTCAATCAATCTGGCCAATTGATTGGTGTTTTGTGGGAAATTGTTATTCAAAGCCCCATGCACGTAATCGTATAGAGATCTTGATAAAATAGCAACTTAAATCATTTGACATCAATAAGGTTTTCAAATAGATTTATTAAATTCTCGTAATCAAAGCTCTAGTAAGCCATGCTTGCAAGCTTATCATTTTGAATTGGTGATTTCTTTAACTCGATAATTCTAATTGCATGCACTTGAGAATTTGAGAGTTTGTTCAAACTCTCATCTATGGTTAAGATTTGGTTAAAGAACTTGTTTGATCAATATCAATATATAGGGAAATTCAAGTTGTTAGAGTTTGTTTTAGATTTGTTTAACCATTTTGCACAATAAGAATCAATGGCAGTGGTTACATTACAATCGAAAATGTGATATTGGTGGAATTTTAGTTTATATTGGTTTTATTCGTATGCATAGTTTAATTATTCAAATCCAAATCCCCCTCGTTGCTAAAGTGTAGAAGTAAAATAATTATCACAATCAATCCATGTGGATTCAACCTAACTTGCTACTATTGCAATATTGGTTGTAATAAAGGATTTTGTTTTTTTTTTATTAACCTGAATATCCAATCCGCTATGCGAGCTAACTAATTTTAGGATGACCATCTGCTTTACAGATAGCCCGGAGTAACCGCATTTGAACCTTTGTGGCCACAAAGGGATTTTTATTGCTCCTTGGATATTGAACCTGGGACCTCCTGCTTTGCTCCAAAGGTCAAAAGTACCAGGAGGTCCAGGTTCAAATCCAATGAGGAATAAAAATCCCTTTGTGGTTACGGAGGTTCAAATGCGGTGACTTCGAGCTATCTGCAAAGCAGGTGGTCGTCCTGAGATTAGTCAACTCGCATAGCTGGTTGAATATCCAGGTTAATAAAAAAAAGATATTTAGTATTATTATTTGCAAAAACTTTGACGGGGTCAAATTTGCATGTGCACTAACCATGGGCGGACCTGATGTGGTGCCATGGGTTGCACGTGCCACCGTATTATTTCACCGCCGAAGGGTAAAAAATTTATGTTTGTTAACGGTGCTACCATATCGTTTTAAAAGGTACTACCGTATTTCCCTGAAATCCAAATGGTGCAATTAAAACCCAAACAAAACAAAGCCCAAATAACCAAAACCATACTTTTTGTAATTATTTTTGGATATATATTGACCGTTTTCAAAAGAAGAACACGCGTCGGGTACAAGTTTAGAAGTTGTTTATCGGTACTTAGGGCTGTAAACGAACCGAACGAACACGAACAGAGGCTTGTTCATGTTCTTTCGTTTAACTTGTGTTCGTGTTCGGTCGTTTAGAAATAAGGTGTGTTCGTGTTCGTTTATGTCCGTTCGTAAACATGCTAAATGAACGTAAACRAACAGGCTAAACGAACATAAATAAATATTATTTGAATTCAAAGTAAATAAATAAAAGATAATATATTAAACTTAATATATAAACGAACATAAACGAACGAATATAAACGAACGTAAACGAACGGTAAATGAACGAATGAGACTCTTGTTCATGTTCGTTCGTTTAACTAAACCAATAAAAAATAGGTCATGTTCGTTCATTTATTAAATAAACGAACTTCCCTTCGAACGGTTCGCTGAACGTTCGGTTCGTTTACAGCCCTATCGTTACTATAAAAACCATATTTTTTGTAATTATTTTTAAATGTATATTATACTATATTAATTATATGGTGCTACTGTTTGAAAAAAATTTGGGTCCGTCCCTGGCACTAACTTATGATAATATGATTACATGGTGTTCTCACTTTTCACTAGGCTTAGGGGCTGTGAAAACTTAATGTTTATCGGGTAAGCGTCTATTAGTAAAAGACATCATCCTTATTTACCTTAATATATAACATTCTCGGTCATCAAAATGAATTGTTGGGAAGTGTCTTAACCCGATAAGCTCTTATCGAGTAAGTGTCTTTTTCCCTCACTTGCCGGTTAAGATTCTCGATCATTATCATACTCAATCGGTAAGGTAAGTGACATTGATATGTGTTTATCTAGTAAGTGTTCTTTTCTACTAGTCTCTACCCTTAATCTTTTATCTTTCTTCCAATTCTCCTCATTTTTCAAGTTGTTCGAACTTTTTGCAAGCCAAGGTATTCATGAAAACAACGGCTCTACTCTCCAGGTAAACATGTCTATCTAAATTCCACCCCATCTGATACATCCATATAGAGGTTCCAGTTTAAGAAATGCATTAAACTTTTTTTTATTAACCTAGATATCCAACCCGCTATGTGAGCTGACTAATCACAGGACGATCACCTGCTTTGTAGATAGCTCATAGTCAGCACATTTGAATCTCCGTGGCCACAAGGGGATTTTTATTCCTCCTTGTATTTTTACAAATACTTATAAAAACTATCAAACTTTAAAAACCCAATATAATAACTATTCAACTTTAAAAAAGCTATAGGAATCATATAATTCTCAAAAAATTTACTCAAAATATCAACCAAATGACCATTTTTGAAGTTGATAACTAATTGAAGTATGAAAAGTTGTTAGAATTTACTAGGATTTGACCACACAACACATGAATTTCTAGAAGATTAAGAAAAATAAAAGGAATATAAGTAATAAAATATTGTCTTCCATCTTTTCATTAAATCAAGGAGACAAACAACATTACATACAATATCATTATTGTCAAAGAGACTCACATGGGATAGTTCAAAAATATTATTCCCCACACACCCTCCTTTTACATACATACATACATGCATATATATGTATGTATGTATGTATATATTTCTGTAAAAACTAAATATATAACTGTAAATTAGTAAAAAAAATGTCAGTAAATATATGTTTCTTCAATTTGAAGATCAATAAAAGAATCATCAAGAAAATAAAAGATTTATCTGCAGAAGCTCCAAAGATAGATATCATCACCACCTTCTTCTTCATAAACATCTTCCATGGTTGTCGAACAAGAATGATCAAACTCAAAGAACGACGTATCGAGCATCACATCGTTGTACGTCGGTGAATCGAAGTTGTACCATGGTGCAACCATCGACATCAAGGTGCCATCAAGAGGATCATTTGCGGAAAACAATGTTTCCTCATCTTCTATTGGATTGGTTGGTGGTGGCGTAGAGGCGGAGGAGGATAACGATGATGAGTATGATGGTGATGGAACAGTGTCGGTAACAGTTGCAGCTGCTGCCGCGATCTTTTGGATGGATTTGGGAGACATGATGGGAGTGGAATAGTCGTGATTGTATTGGGTATGAGAAAAGTTGAGATTTGCGGTGGGACCCTTGAGGCAGAGGAGGGCTGCATCATAGGCTCTCGCTGCAGCTTCAGCAGTCGAATAAGATCCTAACCATATCCGTGTTTTTTGATTGGGTGCGCGAATCTCAGAAACCCACGAACCCCAGCTCCTCATTCGTACTCCTTTGTATTTCTTCTTGCTAATCATCGAAGACGATGTTTTCCACGATTCCGTTTGAATCTCTTGCTCCTTTTTCACCATTTCTTTGATCGAATACGTGATATCTAAGAAATTTAACACCACACGATGCGATTCTTCAATCGACCCCTGTTTGTTTCTTGATAGCAAATAAAATCAAGTTTTTTTAATAAATAAATAAAAATGAAATTCGGTGTGGAATTGATGCAGAAGAGTATTGGTGAAGATGAAATGAATGCAAGTTCTTGTTGTATATATATAGTCTTCAAGTGAGCAAGAGCTAGTGAAATGGGTGACAGGGTGTTTTTATTTTGCAAATATTAAATTAAGTAGGGAGACCTATAATTACTGATTTACCCTTGGATTTTGCATTTGTTACATAAACACCCCCCTTGACCATCATTTTTTGTTCTTGGATAGTAATACGCATCTGTTATTCGAATTATTGTATCGAAATACAGTCTGCACGACCGAAAGTTTTCACACTCAAATATTTTATGCATCAGTTCCTCATGTAGGCACAAATGTAAATCGCAAGTTCTAGAAAGTCGTTTTTTTAAATTAAGACGTGTCTTCAAATAAGATGATTGAATGTAGATAAATATTACATGATTACTTATCTAATTCAGTTATTGCTTAAATGTTAAAGAAAACAAACAAAGAGACATTACTTAGTAACTGAACGAATAAGTCATTAAGCCAGAGACATTACTTAGTAACTGAACGAATAAGTCATTAAGCCAAACGACAAATAGAAACTAATACATTGATGGGCTTAAACTATATATACTGCTAAACCAAAACAAACTAACCAGCTATATTCCACTCGTACGTAAGTAGAATGCATGCAAATATGTTTTCAAATACGAGACTTTTGCAAGAGATGAGTAAGAAAAGAGTAGAAGAAATTACGGTAATTTCTTCTTCTTTACTTTGTCGAAAAGACAAGTGTATGTATAGGCTAGAAATGCAGATTAAAAACCTTGGGGACTTATTGATACAATTGTTGAACTTCAAGGGTTGCATATGAAACTTATAATGTTCAACTGTATATACATGAATTGACTAGCTATAAGTATATGTCCAAATAAATTATTGCAACAAGTAATATTAACCATATCTTTTAATAAATATTAAAAGGGTACTCGTGTAATATAGTGAGATATATCTTTATTTTAATGTTTTGTTTTATTTTTTGTCTTTATTTATATATATTATGATTTATGTGGTTTTAATCAAGATAATGTTTTTACTTTTGAATAAAAATAAATTTGAAGATATCATAAAACTTTGAAAAAGTATATCGATATTAATATCAAATTAATTATTTAAAAGTTCTAGTTTTTTTGTAAAATTTCTGTAATTCAATTTTTTATTTTAATTTAATTTAAGTATAATAGCGAAGTAATTTATTTTTGGCTTAACAATATATTTTTATAAAGATAATGATTATGTTAGAACTCAATAATTATTCTAATTATATTTTAGATTTTTTATATTTAAATTGAGATGTTTATTTTGTATTTGATTATGTTTATCCACGGTTAGTTATACAAAATCAAAAATGGAGTTTTAATAAATTGTAGTTATGCACAATTTACTTGTAATCTTAAATTTTAAGTAATATGCATTAATAAAAAGTACTTCATGCATAAAGAATTGTTTTTAAGAGTTTTTATCAAATGTTTTATAATATAGTATAGATAAAGTAATAATAACAAATATGGATAAATAATAACAATTATATGTAAACATACTAAAAATAAGTGATTATATAGAAGGTGGTTCAAATACTAACCCATTTTTTTGTGTTAACTCTACTAACCAACATCAACCAATCACATTTTTTCTTTACTTTATGTTCAAATGTAACTTATAAATTGAATACGAGGGTCATTTTGTAATTTGACCTTTATGTAACTCCCTAATAATTATTTGGGAGTTACAAGTCTTTTAAGATCCCTCTAATTGATCATGAGGTAATTCCGATGTTCATGGTGTTCATATCCATGTAATGTCCATGAACATTCACCGTGTTCATATAAATGTTCACCGTGTTCATGCGATGCTTTTACAAAAGTACCCTCTGAACCGTTGTTCATAGGCATCTCAATTAATATATTAATTAAATGATTATTTTTATTGTCTCATTTAATTTGGACCGTTTGATGAGAAAATGAACGATCAAGATCGGATTAACATAGTTTACACAATAGTTTTGGTTAGTATTTGAACCAGCCTCAGCACACCTAATACACTCATTACAGATTTTTTGTTTTAGTTTGAATATTATTATTTTTAATTTATTTAACAATATGATAAATAAAAAGTATATACTTCTTAAACGATCATTTTGTAAAAAACAATGTTGGTGAATACTCAAATTCAATGTTTTATTGTTCATAACAGTAAAATGATGTAAAAATTGATGAGTTTGTTGGAGGTGATTTAATAATAAAAAATTAGGTATAATACAAAATCTTGTACCCTCATGGTTTAAACGTACCTCTATCTATTAATGTATTATTTTTTCTCACGCATATTAATATCATTATTTATTTTTTATATTTTCAGTAAATAAATTACCGTGAATTAAAAGGTGCGTAAATTAAATTATATATTTAGCATAATGTCTAAAATATCCCTTTGATAAATATTAGAAAGAATGTTAGGTTTATCCAAATGCATATAATTATAATTATGATTATAATTATAATTATAATTATAATTATAATTATAATTATAATTATAATGTAATGATTTTTAGATGGAAAAAGGAATGTAATTTTGATAAGAAGTTATACAAGTGGTATGTATCGTTGCATGGTTTTTGACTTGGAGAGCAAGTCACCATCCACATGAGTGATTAAAGAAAAGGGAACAGGAAAAGAAACAATAACAAAAAAGACAGGGGGGCAAATTAGTAATTTCATAAATGTACAACACATGGGTATTTTATTTAATTGATTATATTATTAAAGGGAGATGAGAAAACATTTGACATAGGATTCTGTACTTGTATCATCTCATGTACGTAGCTTCCTGGATTTTGCATTAACTTGTACACAAATTATTCTTTAATCACAGTTTTTCTAGTTTAATTACTATTATACTCTCTCTATATATATTTCTTTTATTAACCTAAATATCCAATCTATTATGCGAGCCGACTAATCTCAGGACGACCTTCTACTTCACAGGTAGCCTGGTACCACCAAAAAGTAGAAATGAAATGAGGGGAGGTTTCATCATCATGAAACTTATGTAACAAGTATGGGAAGAGGCTTTTAGGGTTGCAACTTCAAATATATTTGAGTACGTCTTCAAGTCATTAGTCGTTAAACTGTTTAGTTTCATTTGACAACAGGGTTTTTCCTTTTAGATTTATGCTTTAAAAAAGAAGAAGCAGAGATAAGATAGAAAATATTATAATAAATGTTTTAAAACATCATTTTATAACATGATATTAATAAAGTTAACATTTTAAACCCATATAATGCAATTATTATTGATTTTTTTTTGGAAAAAAAAATTCCATCTTATTTTTCCTTAAAATAAAAATAAAAAATTTATTTTTAAATTTAATTTAAAAAATTAAATGTATAAACCTCGTATTAGAAAAGGAAAAGAAAAGGAAGGAGCAAAAGACGCGCAATGGAACAGTAAACCCCTGTTGTCTTGTAAAACTAAATCCACCAGCTGTTGCCCTTCTGTCTCTAAAAAACCGCGTTCATTTTCTTTTTTATTTCCTTTTCTGCCCCTTTATCTTTTTATATATCCCCTTATCACCCCCTGATGTTTTACTTTTATTTCATTTAACCCCCCCCCCACTATCCACTTCTTTATAAGCAATTACATGTTAAACTTGATTTATCTTTAATACTTACTATAAAACAATCAATAATAATAAAAAAGACAAATCATTAAAACATCCCTTCATTATATTTTCAAATTTTATTGCTTCAACTATAAATACTATATAGTGATAAAGTTAATAATAATATTAATTGGTAGTGGCGGCAAGGGTGACCAGAGATGATATGTGGTGTTAGTAGCGACGACGGTATCGTGGCAACGACAAATACTGAATGGTGGCGGCGGTGGTGGCGGTGGCAATGGTGGTGGTCAATGAAATTGACTAAAATAAACATGGTCAATGAAATTGACTATTCCGATTCCTCTTCCTATTCCATTAGGTTCCAGAGAACCAAACATCATGTAAAATGTTAGAGAACTCGTAATACTTAGTTGGTCTTATAATGTCGAAAGTTTATATCACTACATTCGCGAAACAAGATTGTAGCTAGAACTTGACATACAGAGACTATAGTGAATTATTTTGGAGTCGTCATATGCCCAATACCCTCTTCTCAGTTTAGAAAACCCTGTAATCAAAATCTTTAAAACTACAAATATATATATATATATATATATACACACACACATATATATATATATATATATATATTATTTAAGTTTTACAATTTTTAAAACAATCCATCTAGTTTTAATTCAAATATGGGCATTAAAAATTGAGAATTTCCATGTAGAAAATGAAAATTTTGATACTTCCATTTTTTAAGAGACAAAGTGAACATTTCCCATGTGGCCACAAGCTTTCATACATTTAACTTTTGTACATAAAAATAAGAAGCTTTTTGTTTCTGTTTTTAAAATTCTCATTAAATACTTCAATATGATAGTTATTGGCTTCTTAACAGGTCTATTTTGTTATAATTGATAAATACATAACAAGAAATTTAAAGAGCGTAGCCTTGACGTTACGTTACGTCCCACAATAACCCTAAGACTAAAAACAAAGGATTTATTTAACAAGAGAATGGGTTGATTTAAATTAAGGGCTTTGGTGGGGTTGGTTGTTAATGAATACAACACCTAGATGCAAGTCATGTACCCAAAACAAGTCAACATCAAATACCTCATCTCAAAAGATTATGTACTTGATTGTACACATACCCTTGCTTTCCTTGAACCTTCACTCTTTGCCCATACTCCCTCAACCACTTTCTAAATCATTATCATATATTCAAAATGTGTTACAACTCAGAGTTAAATATATCTGTAAATATATCGCTGTTACAGATATAGATATATAAAACTGTTTAGAAAAATACGATGTTTGTGATATATCTGTAAACATATCACTGTTACAGGTATAGATATGACACTTATTAATAACGTTTTTGTTTTTTTGAAGCATTCAGATGTTTGTATCAAAACCCTATTCAAATGGAATCAAAATATGGTTCAAATAGAAAAAAAAAAAAAAAAAAAAAAAACCTTTGCCACATGTTGGATGGATCAATTGGACCTACTTGCATCAAATCAAATTCATCGAAAAAGACATTGACCTTCTACATGATTGACGCGATATTTATTATGATCATTTTATTAACGTTGATCCATTTTTTCAACCTCTAGAATGTTTAAATGTCGAAAACGTTGTATCATGTTCCTTTTGTGCCTTCTACAACTAATGTATTATTAGAAAACGAGAAACACAATTATAAGCACAGGATATTTGTAAAAAAGAGCTAGAAAAATCTGTCAAGCTTGAGGAGCTTTCTTGAAACAACGGTGGATTTCAAAATACCTTAGGATGTCGTATGCCACCACTCAGTTGTTCCAACGTGGGGGAAAGTTCACGATTCTTAAAATGCCATTATGGTGATTAGACATGTGGCACCACAAGGTATCGTTATCAAAAAATTGAGAGTTTATAGTAGTACATCAAAATTTATTAAGGATATAATTCAAAAAGGTGGAAAAATGTTTGTATGGGATTGCTTATTTGAAGCAACACATGCTATTCTACAAAAACATTTATCAACTTATTATAAGTCAGAAGGGTTTAACTTTTTCAAAAACTCTTTATTACCGACCGATTTAGTACCGGTATAAGTTGTTTATCCAAACACTCAAAAGTGTTTATTACCGGTGTCACACTGGAATAAGTCTATAAGTTGTTTTTATAATCAATCTCAAACACCCCATATAATATTTAGCTTTCTAAAGAGTATTTATTACATAACTATTCTTAATTAAATAAGCTAATAACTACACACGTAATCAAATCAAAAACGGAATCTACAAATAATAAACATAATTTGTAGGATTGAAATATCCAAGAAACCCTCTTCCCGACATGCTAATATTATAAATTAACCATAAATGTTTTAATTAACATGCAATTTATTTTTAAATCGCCACACTCTTTTATTTCTAATAAAAAAATTGGTATTATTTCCATTTTTGTATTTACTATTTAATTAATCAATCATTGATTTTTCATTTTTCTTTAATAAATATTTTTATGAATTCTTTTTTGCTAAAAATATCATAATTTAATAGTTTTAACAATGTTACGGATTTCTGTGGAATTTTTTTTTGAAAGGCAACAATTTTAATGCGAAAAGCATTGAAAAAAGAAGAAAGAGGAGGAAAAGCTTTCTGCAAAATACATAAAATCACTCCCAAAAGTAACCACGTCAAAAACAAGAGCCGAAAGGACTATTGAAGTATAACAAAAAACAACACATGTTTTACGAAAATGCTTCTGGGCCTCCAAATTAATTAACACGTTATGAAAAATAGAATAGATAAAGATAAATTAGTATTTATCCATAATTTTTTTATATCCTATATTTATCATTATCTCTTAAATTTTGTCATTATCATCGGAGACTTTTTATGTCGATGTGTTCGTTGTTGAAAATGATGTGATAATACTGTGATAATGATATGATTTTTTCCATGATAATAATGTACATGATAATGATTTAATGAATTGAAGATTGTTTGTTATGTGATTTTTTAATGTGATAATCATCTAATAATTATGTGATTTTTGTTGTGATAGCTATGTGATAATGTTGTGACAACTAAAAACCAACGAGGATTATGTCTACATTAATCGACCCGTCTGTTCATTATGTGAATTTTGTTGTGATAATTATTTGATACCGGTTATCATATTTTTTTTTTTTTGAAATGGGTATCCGAGCCAACGCTCGACTAATCCCAGGCACATCCAGGGCTAAAGCATGCCCCTTTAGTAAATGTCGCACAGGATGTGTGAAGAGGGGTTCGAACCTGGGTTCAGCGCTATGAACTGTCCAGGCACTAACCACTCCACCACAACACTGATTGACATATCATATTATTTATATGTGATTTTAGAGATAAGGATGTCACCAAATTATAGATAAATACGAAATTAGTCACACGATTATCCTTAATTAATTAATTACTTTATTTTCTTTTAGTTTTAATTGTGGGTTATATATTTGGAGGCTCATAAATGTTATCACATTCTCGTAAAACAAATGTGTTCTCGTTTGAACCTCCACACACACATACACATATATATAGGGGCTTAATCAAATGAGAACTATATAGTTTGTGGTAATTGTGAGGTCCAATATGAACCAATCATTTTAGATAATTAATGTTATTTAATAAAATAAAACAAAGGGTAAAATTGTACATTATGTTGATTATTCAATTTACTTTAATTAGTTTAATATTTTAATTTATTTTAATTTGTTTAATTTATTTTAATATATGTATATACATACACACACACACGGACACATAGGGACCAAATCCGGTGGCCTTCTCTGGCACCCACCACCACTCCAGTGACCTCCTCCGGTCATCTTGTCTGACCAAGACGCCGTCTTCAATGATCGACCATTAAACACCCACTTGTGACAGTAGTACCACAATTGGTATCATAATGGTACCACAGTTGGTATCATAATGGTACCACAGTTGGTATCACAGTGGTCTCAAAATTTATTTGGTGTGTTTTGGGTATCACATTATGTATCTTGGTGTGTTTTGGGTATCACATGGTGTTCGTCAGAAGGTGGAGGTAGGAGAGAGAGGAAAGATAAAAAAAATTAAAATACCTAAAATACCCTTTAATTATAATTTTAAGTCAAATTACTAAAAATATTAGTTTTCTAATTTATCCATTAATTTGTGATTGAAATTGGATCTCACAGTTATCACAAACTAATCAATTTTCCCTATATATATATATATAAAAGGGTTGGTTCAAATACTAAACAAGATTTTTGTGTTAACTTTGTTAACCAAGCTCAACCAATCATATTTTATCTTTTCTTTAGGTTCACATATAACTCATATATTAATGACAAGGATAATTAAGTAATTTGTCATTTATATAACTCCCAAATCATTAATTGGGAGTAACAAATATAAAAATCTCAATAATTGATGATTATGTAATATTGATATTTTTTATACATGTTCATGTTTTGTAATTTCGATTTATTCTATCCATAATGATATTGATTTTGTAATTTTTAAAGAATTTTCGATTGTAAATATTTTGATATCGTCCGAGTAATAGAGATAAAACTATTGGAACTCAGATTGACAACAATGAGAATGAAAAAGTTAAAACCGTCTACAACTACAATCGGAATTCGCATTCATATGTAATTGTTAAAGAATTGTTCACAAGTGTTCATATTGTGTTCATATGTACACTAGCTGCATATCTCAACATTGGTTTGCTCCTGAATTTTTTCATAATGAAGAAACTATTGTTCACAAACTGTTCATATTGTGTTCATATGTATACTAGCTGCATATCTCAAGATTGGTTTGCTCCTAAATGTGTTCATAATGAATGAACTATTGTTCACAAACTGTTCATATTGTGTTCATACCTGTTTTTTTATTTATTACTTTCGTGTAACAACTATTCTTATTATATTAATATTGTGTTCATAAATGCTATACAATCTAAGTTCATATATATGTTAATTTTTGTTCGTATTTGACACAATGGTTCATATATATATATATATATATATACATATATATATATATATATGTATGTGTGTGTGTGTTCATATGGTTCTTACATTAACAAAAATAAATTAATAAAAATAATGAGATTTTTTGATTTTGTAACTCTCAATTAATGATATGGGAGTTACATAAAAAAAAATTTACCTAAATACCTTTTTCCCCTTTGTTCACATATGTTCTTTGAAATTGTAAATTTAAAACTTTAATTTTTTATCAAGATTAATCACAACCCTTTATTGTAAGAATTAATGGCCAAGATTGGTTAACAAAGTTAACACAAAAATCTTGGTTAGTACTTGAACCAAACTCTCTCTCTCTCTCTCTCTCTCTCTATATATATATATATATATATATATATATATATA
>NC_037530.1:18987378-18990614 GCF_001531365.2 Cynara cardunculus var. scolymus
CATTTTCTTGATCAATGGTTAAGATTAATCAAGGTTATTTAAGGAAATTAAAAATAAAAAAAATTGAAAATACATTTTATAATACCGATAAGGGCAAAAGAGTAAAACCAAATATTATTAATGAAACTAATTTATTTTTTGTAAAGTAATTTATTATTTTTACGTTAACATTTGTTATTATTAATGAAACTAATTTATTTTTCATCTTGCAATTATTTCATGATGAACCGCCTACATTATGCACTCGTTTCATTTTTTATTTCATCTACTGAATGGATCACCTACACCATCACTGAAACGGGTTTCACCATGAAAGCAGTTCACCACTTATTGTTCAATTACGCCATGAACCAATTTCACCTTCATGAAACATGTTTTATGTAAATTAGTTTTTTTATTTCACTCATTATTTAATACATTATTTCCTTTAATCCTTACAATCTTCAAGATTCTGGAGCAAATTACAATCTTCAAGATCCCGAAGCAGATTCATCATGTACCCATTTCATTATGCAATTATTTCGTGACGAACCAAATACGTTATGCACCCATTTCATGTTCCATTTTTCTACTAAACGGGTCAACTATACCATCACTGAAACGTGGTTCACCATGAAACGATTTCATATTACTCATGAATCAATTACAACATGAACCAGTTTCACCTTCATGAAACCTGTTTCATGTAAATTAATTTTTTTATTTCACTCATGATTTGATGCATTTTTTTCTTTAATCCTTACAATTTTCAAGATTGTGGAGCAGATTACAATCTTCAAGATCCCGAAGCAGATTCATCATGTACCCGTTTCATCATGCAATTATTTCATGACGAACCAAATAAATTATGCACCCGTTTTATGTTCCATTTTTCTACTAAACGGATCAACTACACCATCACTGAAACATAGTTCATCATGAAACGATTTCATATTACTCATGAATCAATTATAACATGAATCAGTTTCACCTTCATGAAACATGTTTCATTAACATTATTTTTTTAATTTGAACTATAATTTAGTATTTCATTCCATAATGCAATACAATCTTCAAGACCGTTTGCAGATTCAATCTCATAACAATATATCAAATTCAAAATTTTAATATTATAATATAATTAAATATTTAAATGTTACCATTTATACAATTTCCTTTATTATATTTCCTTAATTAAGATTTATTAATAACTTCCATATTTAATAGAAAATATTGTAAATGACCGAAATACCTTTATTGATTAAATTTAATTAGAAAAAAAATGGAATTTTCCTATTGGTCGAAATTGGTTTACACGGTTTCTTAGAAATGCACGGTTTTCATTTGAACGTGCCCCTATACATACATACATACATACATGCATGCATGCATGCATGCATGCATGCATGCATGCATACATACATACATACATACATACATAAAGGCTCATTCAAGGGATAACTGATTAGTTTGTGGTAACTGTGAGATCTAATCTCAACCACAAATCAACGAATAAATTAGGAAATTAATAATTATGATAGTTTGAGTTAAAATTATAATTAGAGTGCATTTTAGATATTTTTAAAAAACTCATCTCTCCTCTCTCCTCTCTCCGACCTTCAATCTCCGGCCTCCGGTGAACATTAATCCGGTAGATAACAAGTAATCATAAAGATACACAATGTGATACTCATTGTGATATACTGTGATATCATTGTGATACCAACTCAAACCTTAAAAACAAAGATACACAATGTGATATCCATTGTGATATACTGTGATACCGATTTCATCAGAAGCCGGAGATTGGAGGTCGGAGAGATAAGAGAGGAGAGAAGAGAGAGGAGTTTTCTAAAAATACCTAATATGCCCTCTAATTATAATTTTAACTCAAACTACCATAATTATTAATTTTCTAATTTATCTGTTGATTTGTGGTTAGGATTAGACCTCACAATTACCACAAACTATTCAGTTCTCATTTGATTAGGCCCATATATATACATATATATATATATATATATGCACGTTCAAATGAAAAACGTGCAATTTATTAGAAACCGTGTAAACTAATTTCGACCAATAGGAAAATTCTATTTTTTTCTAATTAAATTTAATTATTAAGGGTATATTGGTCATTTGCATTGTTTTCTATTAAATATGGAAGTTATTAATAAATCTTAATTAAGGTAACATAATAAAGGAAATTTGATAAATGATAACATTTAAATATTTAATTAAATTATAATATTAAAAATTAGATTTATTTATATTGTGTCTCGGTTTATTATTGCCAAGCTTCATGAAAATCGAAGATATTAGATTAATAAATCCATGAAATCAGTAATAGAATAAAAACATATTCATGAAACCGGTTTCGTACATGGTGAAATTGGTGTATGGAGTAAGTGAAAATGATTATGAAATGAGTGCATGATGAAATGGGTGGTGCATGAAATGGATGCCTCATGAAATGGGTGCATGATGAACAGGGTGCATGATGATATGGGTGCTGTAATTTCATTATCAATAGCGTGAAATGACAAATGACTCATTAAACCATGCTGCCCAATGTAATGGGTGATTGAAGAAAGTGAAACCATTTCATGGTTTCTAAGAAAATTTTGTGTAATTAGTGAAAAATGAAGCAATGTCATTATCAATAACGTGAAATGACAAATGATTCATCAAACCATGCTGGTCGATGTAATGGGTGATTGAAAAAAGTGAAACCATTTCATGGTTTCCAAGAAAAATTTGTGTAATTAGTGAAAAGTGAAGCAATTTCATTATCAATAGCGTGAAATGACAAATGATTCATCAAACCATGCTGGTCGATGTAATGGGTGATTGAAGAAAGTGAAACAATTTCATGGTTTGTAAGAAAAATTTGTGTAATTAGTGAACAATGAAACCATTTCATTATCAATAGCGTGGAATGACAAATGACTCATCAAACCATGTTGACCGATATAATGGGTGATTGAAGAAAGTGAAACTATTTCATGGTTTCTAAGAAAATTTTGTGTAATTAGTGAACAATGAAACCATTTCATTTGATTAAACTGTGAAACCATTTCATTCATGAAATGTAGTAGTATTTTTTTTATTATTATTCAAAATGTTTCATTATGTTAAATTGATTATAGTGTGTTTTATTTTTATTGTTGATCTATTTTAATGATGTATGTAATTTTATTTATAATATTTGAACATAAAATTAATATATTATTTTACAAATGATTTTGTTTCATTAA
>NC_037530.1:18992834-19042764 GCF_001531365.2 Cynara cardunculus var. scolymus
TATATATATATATATATATATATATATATATATATATAGGGGCTTAATCAAATAATAACTGTTTTGTTTATGGTAACCGTGAGATCCAATTTCAACCAATTATTTTAATATATTAATTATTCTTTTTAAATTAATGTAAAAGGACAAGTTAGTAAATTACTAAATTTAGATTAAATATTTATTTATTTATTAATTCCATACGTTTCAAACTTCCAATTAATTTTGATATTACATTCCTAAATTATCACATGTAACCACAATCCTTTTTACCACAACGTAACACAACCTCTTGTGTTACCTAATACACTGTTGGTATTGTAACACCTTGTCCCGCATAGTAACTATTGGAATTTGTAGCCCCTTATGACTTATGAGTTCTTGGTTGTAGGCTACCAAAGAATTCTCACCATGGGTTTAGTGGTTTGGGTGGCACATGAAACCACAATCTTTTTTTACCACAATGTAACACAACATGTTCAACCAAAACCTACAAATTGTTTTCCACCTCTTCTCGCACAACCAACAGGATCTTTTGTGTGTTTTGTTTTGATTTGATGAAATGTAATTTTAGAAGATTAACGGATTTTTAGGGTGCTCAAAATAATCTTATTAAATTAAAAAAAAATGACCATGTTGCCCGTATTTACATATTCACATTAAATATTGGAGAATTATTTTTGAAATTTCAGTAATTAATTTTTCTTTTATTTTCAACCATTGATTATTAATTTGTGTGGTTGAAATTGAATCTCACGGTTACCACAAACAACTCAGTTCTTCCTTGAATGAGCCTATATATATATATATATATGTGTGTGTGTGTGTGTGTGGGGGGGGGCCTAATCAAATGAAAACTAGATAGTTTGTGGTAACTGTGAGGTCATACGGGCCAATCATTTTAAATAATTAATGTTATTTACTAAAATAAAAATAATATTGTAAAGTAATATTTCAAAATATAATCGAAAAATTACACTTTTGGTTTATGTAGTTGTCATTCAATATAAAGTTATATTTATATTTAAAATAATTATACTTTTGATCATTCTGACTATCATTTTGTTTTAGATTTGGTCCCTGTGGTTACCACTTTGTTTAGGATTTGGCTATCAGATTAACTCTTTTGAGAAAACTAATTCCAAAATCAGAACCCTAATTCTGAAATCATACCCACATCCAAAACGAAACTCAAATCCAAAAGCAAAATCAAGTTTGCAAAGGGAGCTTTATTTGTGTCTATGGAACAAAAAAAACTCATTGTTTTGGAAGCGTTTAGAGGATACTACTTCGTATTCATATTTGACTTTTGGGAAACGACCCTTGATCTGTGTTGGTGAAAGAAAAGTCACTATCATTGCCATACAGGGGACAACCATCCATGAAGGGACATGATTTCTTTTCATTAGGGATGAAGGAAAGGGAGAGGGAGGGTTTTTTTTATTCTCTAGCAAAGACACTGTAGGCGCCGTAGGGGTGAGCAGCGGAATCGGGTATCCGGCTATGGAACCGGAACCGTCTTAGAACCGTCGGTTCCGGAACCGGAACCGATATGAGTGGTTCCGGTTCCTAAAATACGGAACCGATTGAGAATGGTTCCGGTTCCGGTTCTCAATTTTTCGGAACAGTTACCTGCCGGGTACCCGGTATTTTTAAATAAAAAAATAATTATTATTTTTTAATACCAAATTTATATTAGGTTTACATTTTGAAAGCACGCCGTCATCTTCATTCTTCATCTAAATTCTTCATATAGAATGATTCGTATTTTTTTTGAATTGTGTGTTCACTTGGATTCATAGTATGTAATCGTTAAACTTTGAAATACCATTATAGTATGTAATCGTTAAACTTTGAACATTTTCTATTAGTCTATTATGGTTTGTAATCGTTAAACAATATTTGTAACAATTATTATATATAATTTGTATTCTTGCTTATTTATTTAGTGTTTTGGCAACGTTTTATTTTTTTATTTCTAAATAACAAAATTTTAATATTTTAGGAAGCGGGTACCCGGAACCGGAACCGGTTCCCGGCGGTTCCGGTTCCGGTTCCAAAAATTTAAGAACCATTCTAACCGGTTCCGGTTCTAATATCTCAAGAACCGCCGGTTCCGGTTCCTGTCAAAAAGGGCGGGTACCTGCCTATGCTCACCCCTAGTAGGCGGGAGGAGATAAGGAGGAGAAGGATGTTGTCGTTGGGAGAGCTAGTCAGAAGGATCAAATTCAGAACAAAGTGATAATTACAGTGATCAGATGTATAATCAGTTTAAAAACTAGAGGGACGAAAAACATAATTTAGTGTAACATATAATATCATTAAATATTGTTTAATAAAATTGTATCTCATGGGTGTGAAAATGGGAAGGTATAGGGAAATGAGAGAGCTTCGTACGGATTGACCAGAGCACATGCATCTCTAAGTACACATTGCCACAACAATCCAATCTTTTTTTTAGTTTTTGATAAATAAATAAATAAAGATTTAACACATAAATAAATAAAGATATAACACATACTTAGTAACTTATTATTGAATTATTTATCTATATTATAATATAAAATACTTGATAAAAAATTTTAAAAATTATTTTTTATACATGAAGTACTATTTATTAATACATATTACTTAAAATTCAAGATTAGAAATAAATTGTACGTAAGTACAACTTATTAAAGCTATATGTTTGAATTCGTGTAACTAACTTTAGATAAATATAACTATATACAAGATAAACTTTTCATTTTAAATATAAAATCTAAAATATAATTAGAATAATTCTTGAGTTTTAACAGAATACTTAGTTATTATTTATATTATTAAACCAAAAATAAATTATTTAATTATTAAATCTAAGTTAAATAATAATAAAATATTAAATTAAAAAAATTACACAGAAAAATAAAAACTTTATATTTATTTTTTAATTTTTATGATATCTTCAAATTTATATTTTATTAAAAAAAAATTAGTGTTTATTCAAAACCACATAAAACCTTATTATAACATTGATAGAGACCAAAATATTAAAACGCAACATTAAAATCGGGATATGTCTCGTTATATTGCACGAATACCCTTCTAGTAGTTAATATTTAACAGATTTATTTATATATAATAAAATCATTTAATTTGAATATTTTAGAAACCTCAGCATAATAAACCTTGAAACTTATGTTTGTTCATGCTATAAAATAATAACTGATTCGGCCCAACAAAACTACACAAGTAACAAGTATTAAAATATAATAAATAAATATTTGATTTGGTAATAATACAAATACATTTGATCCAACATTTAAAAATATTCTTAAAGTTGAATGCCTTGTAATATAAAGTAAAGCATTACAAATTGTTTTTTGAATTAATATCCAGACATGTTATCTGGATTAGCAAAAATGAATTGTATATCTGAATTGATACTCAAATCTATCATTCGGATTCTAAAAAAGATAAAACATTAACATGATTTGTATTCGGATCTGGACGTCCGTAACTCAAACATATCCGAATAAATTACACGAACCAAATTCAATTTCATAAATCAAGTATGTTGGAAGGAAGAAATAGGGGTTTTTAGTAACGAATTTTGTTGTCGCTAAAAGTCAATTTATCGTCAGAAACGATTTCTAGAATCGACGTGTCGTCGCAATAGCTTCTTGCTGAAACATGTCGTCGTAATAGCTTCTTGCTGAAGCATGTCGTCGCTAAAGACGCGTCGGTGAAACTCACTTTTCTAGTAGTGGGATCCAAAGTATAATTATATTTTGGAGAGAATTTTAGAGATAAAATTTTTCCTTCGTAAAGTCTTATTATTAACAGTATTGATCCAAGAGAAAAATGCTTTCAACAAAATCAACAAGTTGTTGAAGTGAAGTCAAGATTGCTACCAAAGGGGGTTGGATTGTCATCTAGCCGATTGAGGATCAATACAAGATAAAGACAAAAGTAGTCTGACAAATACTACTTTTGTATAGTCGATTTTCTAGTACAAAGTTAACCAACCATTTTGACTCACCAACTCTTGTCCTGGTATGAGAATATGTTTGACATGTCAGACAAAGTAAGTTTCGAAAATATTATTTTATTTCTATCATACTTTCTTTACTGTTCCCGCTGTATATAGAAGGATGAGTTGTGTTAACAAACGTCTACATCAAGATCAAAAGACTAAAATGAAGAGTACAATCATGCACTGATCATCAAATCAGATGAAACCACACATTAAAGTTGGATATCAACATTTAATACAATGATGGTCATAAAAAGCAACCCTGGTCAATGTTACAACTCACCCGTGTTTATAGGAATTACTGAGTGATAGTTTCTTTAAGACTAATGTAGTCCTTCAGATCTGAAAAAGTACCCTTTTTTCCACTCTTTCAGTTTTTAGCAAATTTGTCACCAACCAGATTGTTTAGGATCATGTCTTACCTCCCTAACTTCCACAACAAATCTGTAATTCTTTTGTTTTATAATCAAACATGATTAAAAAGTGAAAATCTTGTGTTTGTATTCGTCCCCCATCTACAAACATGTTATATGAAAGTCATTATCCTTTCAGGTGCAACAAAAACAACTGATGATATTTTATATGTAAAAAACCATTAATCATAGAACACGTGGTGTTTTCTTTAGTTACAGTTGCATTTCACCATATGTTTTGTAGGCTAGTATCGTATTGGAAACCATGTGTTGTTTCATGTACAAAGAATGATTGGTGGAAAAAACACAGAAAAAATTGGGATGTTTCACATATGAAATATCAAATAACAGTTAATAATGTTTTGTGAAGGTGTTGTGTCATACATTGACTTTTGTAATTCGTATAGCAATTGTTTTATATATAAAACACATGTCAATATTAGGAAGCTACATGTTGTTGCACATATGAAACATACATTTTTAATTGTTTTTGTTGAGATTTTTACTAGACTTGAAAAAACCGACGAAATATATTTGGGTAGAACAAAAAAGACGATTCATTTTAGGCTTTAGAACGTGGAGATGAGATTTAAGGTTGTCCAATATTTTTGGAGGTCTTGTTACACTTGTAATAAAATTATAGATCATCTGAAACAAGTAATAAAATAAAGTACTTTTGTTTTACAAATGCCAAAGTGAGAATAATATCGTAGAGTCTTTTTTGTTTATGATTGTCAAATTCTTAAATTAAATAGTTGCTTTTGATTATAAATTTGCTTCGAGTTCTACAGTTGACTTCCGAAATTTTAAAGGGACATGGATAAATATATTGTGCCTGGTGTGGATGCACATATGTTTATAACATGATGGATAAAAGGAAAGAGATTGTCCTAAACTTTCTCTTCAATTATTAAGCCTCCTTAGTGAATTGGTTTGTCCCTTTTGGGATAATATGACAGCACGGTTCAATTATACAGAATCTGGGGATGTTATATCGTTTGACGCAATATTTTGGACTAATAAGTAGGTGTTTATTGTATGTTAGAGCTCATTCATTATTGAATGTTTTTTACTCTAAACTACATTGTTGTTATATGTTTGTATTTTAGGTATGCCATGATTTTCATTCCCTTCACTGTTGTGGACAACCACAAAAAGACTGTATTCTTGTGGCTACCCTTATCTTATGAATAAGGAAGCCAATGAAAATTTCAAATGGGTATTGGAAGCATTTCTCAAAGCTTACCAAAAACAATCTACAATGGTTTTGACAAATCGATGTGCAACGACGAAGCAAGCTATAGCTAATGTATTCCTTGATTCAAAACACTAGTAAGGTAATCATATCCGGTAACATGTTTTTCTTAAAATGTTTTAGTATCTAGTGCTACTACCCCCTATCCTTTATCATCATGCCATCTACCATTTAGTTATGATATGCACTGTATAGTGTTTCACCTCATGAAATATTGCAATGTTGATTTATAATTAAGTAATTTGTGTATACGTTATTGAGTTAATCTCTGATGTTTGAAATTCAATTGTGCTTTTGTGTTGCATTTTAGCTCATAATTGCTAAATGAAACAAGTTTCAGGAAACAATTAAAAAAATTGTACGGGATGTATTCATTGATCCAGATGAATTTGAGCTGAAATGGAAGATTTTTCTCTTGCTGGTGATAAGTGGATTCAAGATTTATTTAACATATGTGAAAGTTAGATCCAACTATATTTTAGGGACACTTGAATATGTTGTTTAATGAAGACAACATCTCGTCTAGAGAGTATCAATTCTTTTTTCAATGCATTCTCGCATTTCAGCAACACTCTTGTTTTTTTCTTGTGAATTGTTTTGATGTTGCTTTGGATAAGCAACACTTTTTGCAACATGATCTTGATCATGTAACAAGGTCAACCTTGCCACAACAGTTGATTCCTTGCATAATCGAGAGGCATGCATGTGATGTGTGTACTCGTGTAATTTTCAATGATGTGTAGATCGAGATATATAGAGCAACAAGGTTTTGTTCAATTGATAGTATTCTTTCAGAAGATGATTGTGATACGTATATAATAGCCCATAGAGACAAATCCTCAATAGTCAAATCACATTAGAAGGTAATATCTTGGACTGTTAAAGTGTTCAATTTCTTCGTCTGCTTGTTTCAATGATATTCAGATCATTCATTACCCAATATCCACATTGTAGTGTCCACTTTCTCTCACATCATGTAGCAATAGTATCTATTTCATCGCATAGAAATTCCAACTTCACTTTGTAGGTTGTTCAAAATCGGAGGGAATCGACAATTGTTTGAAGCTGTAATCATTTTGTTTATCATGGATTTTTATGTTGACATGTTTTTAAGATTTCAATGAATAGTAATATTGATCAGATCCTAGAAAAGTATATTATTCGGAGATGGAGAAGAGATTTAATGTCTGTTGAATTGCAACATTATCGGTTAAGATAAAGAGATGTAGATGAGGAACATGAAAAGAAATATTGAATGATATTTCATCGACAATAAACTATTACCTTGGGAGATTAAGGAATAATAAGTTGAAGCTTTCATCTTTTGCCAAAAGTGTTCATAGCCTGAGGGATGAAATAGATGAATTTTTCCTGACGAAGGCTAGTGTAAATGGAAAGATAGAAACAATTAAAGATTTGATTGAGGTTTATCGACCCAAAACTATTGATATGTTTTTTTATAATATAGCAAATAGTATGAGGCAGGATAAGTCATCTAGGCAAACCAACCCTCCTCCAAGAAGAATTGTGCTACCTTCCATTAACCTATCTTTTATAGGAACTAGGGGTTGAGCCCTGCATTTAGACATCTATGCCTTTTACTCCGAAGCAAAAAAGTGTTAATTAATTACTAGGATTTTCCCGTTATAAGAAATAACTGGAGTACAAAGTGGATATCTTTTACTTACATGTCAGGGGATTTTCACCCCAATAGAATGCGATTTTAAACAGAGAAAGTCGTCGTCCCCAACTGAGGTCTTCAATTTAATCGGAGTTGATAAGGATGCGTCTAAATTCACTTGTTAAATAAGTAAAAATCCCTCAGTTAGGTCAAAAAGGAAAAAAAAAAAAGTATACCTCCTTTATCACTCTCATTCCTTAGTCAGAAAGATATGTGGTCATAATGCGGTTAGGACCCCTATCGAAGTTGAGACTTAAGCCAAAGGCAGTCTCGCTCTACACCCTGCTGCTAGATAGGGTAGTCCCTACCAACGCTGGGGTGTGAAAGCATGGGGAAATTTGTCTATGAAGAGCGGATGTTCATCCTCCTACATGGATTAGGAATAAAGGTTGTGGGACTGAAAAACGCCTGATTAGTGCAATTGAGAAAGCAGCTGTGAAGAGCTCAAGAAACAAGAGAACATGCAAAATTTACAGAAGAAAGATGGTGAATCATGACTCCCTGTGACTGTCTGAAAAAAGTAGCTGATTGTTGATTGTTTGTTTTCCTTTTACATTCTACCACATACCATATAACACGTGTTTGATGCATCGAATGGTTTACGATGCAATATATAATAAAGTTGATTGTGTTTTCTAATATTGATCATTGTGAATTGCTTTTATTGTCACAATGCGTTTATAATAGTTAATTAACATGTAGTCTCTTTGTGCAATATGAATTTGTACAATGGAACAAAAGAATATATGAAACAGTATTTTTGTGCAATGCAAAGAGTTTGCAAATTCAAATAAAAAGCTCTGTTCCACCTTATGAAACATTTAGCATAACGAATTAGAAATTAGAACACTATTTGTCCTTCTAAATACTAATGCAACAATTTGCAAAGAAAAAAAAGCAGTTTTTCACCTTTTGAAAATTATTGTAGTTTAAAACAATTTGATGTATTCATTCTCAATAGCATACCATGTAACATACACCCAAAGTAATGAAATGATCTATAAACATAGTCAATTTAGGCTTTAGAATTTTCTTTATTGCATTCCATCACATGGCATATGTTTTCAAAAGTTTAACAAAACAATCCCATTCAACCCACATACCTAATTCCCAAACAATGTTTTACCAAAACATAGCAAACCCATATCAGTTCCAAACATATTCCAAAATGTTTTCCAAAACATTCAATATCATCTTCTAACAGATTCCAAATTTTTTCCAAAAGATAACATGCCTAAACAAGGGTTAGGATATGGGAGCCATACACTTAGTGGAAAATAATCGTATCTCTCCAAAGACCCATATGAAATGGGGTGGGATGGGTGTTTCAAAATTTTACTAGTTACGTACATCAACCCTTTGGTGTTGTAATTGAATCTAGCAACAAACTCGGCCTGTTGCCTCCACAATATCTACACATATGTACTGAATCTTCTTGTCGTCTTATGAGAAAAGAGGAGGTCCACTTCTTTCCCAAATGCTAGATATAGTTTTTCAACTCCTTGGAAGAAGGAAGCAAGAGCTACCGGTGGAAGATAGAGAGGAAGATGATCCAATGAACACTTCTAACAACTCTTTAATTTCTCATCTGATGAAAAAGAAACCATTCAGCTTTCTCAAAAGCGTCCACCTCTATTTATATGTGTAAAATGATAGTTTTTATCTCATAGGCGTATCACATGAAGAGTGGCACACATATAAAGAAGATCTCATATCTTCTCTAATCCTTTTCTTTTCCTTTACACAATGTATAAAAGACTTGACAAATCTCTACATGTCAGATCCTATCCACTTTTGTCTAACATACAAGGCCAAATACGAATTCATCTCTATGAATCGGGCAAAATAATTAAATACCTTAGTTAATTGTATGTTCTCCTTATTTAGATATATATTTTATGTGTATGACCCATTGAGATTTTATTACGTTATCAATAATTATCCTATTGATAATTATAAACGAAGAATGACATCTAGCAATACATCATTGTTGCCTAAACTATAAAGTTTGGTGATCAACAAACTATGTGATCATTATTAGTGTACAAATTTATGTCCCTTTTTTCATATATCCAGATCGAACACGAGGCACATATGTGTCACCCTCGTTATTTTCGATCCTTAGTTTCTCGATTTTGGAATACATTGATAAGATAGATATCAGTATCCCATACTGATTATCAGTATCCTCTGATCATTTGATCATGCATGCATTTTCTAGTACCATTCAGTCGAGGGCCCAAGGGATATCACTCTCGTCATACAAGAGGAACAAATCCTATCGTGATCCATGCTAAACTACTAATTGATATATGATATACCCAACAACAACTCTATCACCTAGTCATGGAATAATTAGAATCAGTTATCAAAGTACATCACTCACATAAAACAAACTCTATGATCTCAAATCAAAGGACTAACTATACAACGACCATATGAGAAACGTCTATGACACTCATATGATATCCAATGGGACGTTCTCATAGCAAGACACAACCGGTACGAGATCCTATCTCGTACCCATATGTAGATTCTGTATCTATATACAAATCCTTGCATATACTAGTCGTATCATATTAATTTAGCCTAAACCCAAACTAATACTTGACTAGGGGCATTAGAACTCGGACCTGTTTTAAAAAGTCGAGGTATTTCGAATTATTTGTTGACATGGACAAAGTCAAGAAAACCTCTGAAATTTGTATACATTATTCTAAGGTTATTATTACGTTTAGATATAATACAAAATATTCCATAAACATAATAATTGGGCAATGCCTTTCATTTAATAAATATCATGACACAATTTTCAAACAAAATCATCCAATGATTGGCTTTTGGGCATATACATTAACAATAAGTTCATTTTGTAAGACTTTAATCTTTCTTCCCTTGTTGCCCTAGCAATGTCATAAAGAAGGATCTTTTTACCGTCACTTAGAGTATGAAACTTCTTTCTTTGCTTTAAGACTTTCATGCATTGATTGTTGGTACTCTATACAAGTATCTTGGCAGCATATTTCATCCTCAACTTTTGTAAGTTTCCTGCCATATTTGTAACTATGTGGCGCATAACGAACAATCAATTAGTCTTTGTACACCACCATGTTAAGAGTTGTTCAATTTCTTCTTCTATTAATGCATCACACGGAAGGTGATGGATGACCCTAAGATATCTTGACGCAGGTGTTGTTGCAATATCAGAACATACAATATTATTATAAAAAAGAAAACTTATAATAATTGCTATCATTAATTGGATTGAAGTAGCATACCAGAATGATAGGCACTTTTCATATTTTTCTTCCTTACTTGCATTGTTGTTGACAATGATAATAGCAGGGTTTTTGAAGCGAAAACAACCGAATGGTATTGAAATCCATGAGTAATTGGGAAAAAAACTGTAATGAATAATTAGTTTATTAGCATGATTGTAGTGACATGTGTAACATCCACCCTCCTAAATATGCTTAACTAGTGATTCTAAATATGTATTATATGTTAAAACATGCTTTATGTGTTAATTATGTAAAAAGAGAATTTGCTAAAATGCTAAGTGTACTAGTGAGCTACAAGTAGAATCAATAGTTGGAATGAGATGTAGGAAGTAAGATTGGTGCTAACACCTGACATAATTTGATGATGTAAGGGTTCAAAATACAAAGTACATTGTCTAAATGGAAATTGGGTAGGTAACTAGAGTGCCTAAATAGAAAAAATCTACCCAAAATTTGAACGGATGATCTAAACAGTGATATAAAGGTTTGAAAACCTTTGAATAAGATAATATGAAATGTCAGAAGTGATGGAAGTCGAAAAAGTCACATGATTGCATTTTACGCAAGTTTTACAAATTACGTTGTTATTCCGGCAAAGTACGCGCACAACACTCAAACATAAGGTGTTTGATGGGACATTAATCTTTGGAACTAAGTTTTGGACTTATTAGGAGTTGTTGGAGGTGTCGATTTTTTTTTACGAGATTCCAAGCTCAAAATCAAAAACGACAAAATTGCAAAGAAAAACATAACAACTACAAATATGTAACATTGCTTTTATTGGGGGGTTTCTTTTTTAGTATATTTATTGAAAGTTATAGATTATCTTTCCACGAACGCGTAAGAGAAAACCTTATCGAAAATGGGTGATGGATCAATCCAACCGGGTCAATCTGATCCAAAACGAGTTTAATTTGGAAAAAAAACACAAATTTGACCCATTTTCACTCTATTAACTTTTGGAAACTTTGGGGGCGATTTCACACATTTAGTGTGTGAAAATAATTTCAATCTTAAGGATTATCCAAGAATTCATCAAGATTTTAAGGGTATATCTCACTATTTATCAATTTGAACATATATATATTTCAGGTTAGGGTTAGGGTTTGCTAAGGATTTGTTTTATATGGAATTATTTTGTTGAAATAAGGTTGTATAACAAGTTATATAGCTTGGATGATAGATAAATGATAAGAAATCGTTGATTAATTATAGAATTTATGCATGAAGTTTGACTTTTGAAAGTCAAACTTGGCAAATCATGGAATTAGTGTATAAAATGAAAGAGATTTTGATATTTTTATAAAGTTTATGATGTTTAAGGATGAAATTATGAATTTAGAACCATTTGGAGGCGATTTGGGTAGAAAAGCATCAAAAATGGACATTTTAGGCTATAAAACTCTGAAAATTCGTATAAAATCAAAGAAAAATACTGAAATGGTGAGACTAGTGCCATTTGAAATATAATTGAGTCTAGTTTAAATCATATTATAAGTCATTGAGTAATTTTGAGGTTAAGTGGGGTAAAACAGGGCTAGAATACAGTGGTGTAATAGAAAAATTAAAATATGAAAGTTAACTAGTCATGGGGTTAAATTGAGTTAAATGCATCCAATGCTCATAAAACTTAATGTACATACTCCAGGGGATATTTGGATCTTATTTGGTGCTTCTGGAAGGTATCTTAGTGTGTAAACACGAGGTTGGGACGTAACCTCCATTATGGCTTTCGTTTGGTAACGATAAAAACTCGGTGAGTTAAATGTTTATTCAAATTATATTATAATATATATGTGTGTGTGTATATATACATATATATTCTATTTATACATGATTTGGATGTCCTCTGAGTTTGTTGGTTTGGTCTTTGGTCAATCATGTACGTTGGTCTTCAGATTGAGATTCCTCCATACTGTAGGTTGGTTTCAGATCCAAATTCCGTTGCTTTTGTTTCTTTGGTTTCTTTGTAATGCCGGGAGTATAGGTACTACTTTGTGTGGTATGCCGTAAGCAACGATGGATGTCAATAGCTCGGGTGAAGAGGAGGAGCCAGTGAGACATTCGTGTGTTGTACTCATTATCCAATGGTTCGGAGGGGCATGAGTACGGGACTCTGGTATGCCCGGGAGATGAAGGCGGATCCCTGCTAGTCCTTGGTATTCTTTTTGGTTATGCATAGAGGCTCGGACATACCCGGATGATGATTGTGGGTCTCTGCTAGTCCTGTGCATTATGTTGTATCGTGGATATATGATATATTGATACGTTTGTTATGATTGATTTCTATGGAACTCTTGAGAGGGGTGATTATGTATGCTATGACTAATATTCAGAACGTGATTACGGTATGACATCATTGATATGATTGGATTCTCAGAAAATGATCATTGGAATCGTTATTGTTGATTTATTACGGTATGTCTTGGTATGTGTACGGACGAATGGTTTCTCTTATTGAGCATATCTTCGGTTTGTTTTCTTACCACTACCCCCCCCCACACACACATATATATATATATATATATATATATGTAATGCTAATATTCTTTGTTTAATTCAATTAATTCACTAAACCACGTGCTTAATCTGAATTCTCCAACATTTTTTCCAGAAAAAAGAATTAGACAAGAAAAAGGATCCGGTGAAGTAGTTGATTCGATTAAAGTCGAAGAACTTGATCTAGCTTTTGGTACATGATTTGTGATATTTTTTTTGCAATATTTTGGTGTGTCTGTATATTTTAATCATTCCAGGTAGTTATGTTATGTCCCGGTTGGTTTAGTTTCATTCGGTATGTAAGAATTAATAATTTTGGTTGTGTTTGACTTTATTGAGTCAAATCGTTTGAACATTTTTTGTGGTTTTAAACTAAAATTTATATCCCGTATGTTTTGGAGGTTTAAAGTTAATGTTTTGATGATTATGGGTTAATTGGACGTTTTGTAACGACGGTGTTACAACATGGAAAGTCTTATTATATGGAATCATTTATTCACCTCAGTAAATAATACAACAATGATTCAACTTATGGAATTATTTCGTAAGGTAAGTTTATTTGCATCATAAATTTGAATGTATCCATATGGTGAATAATCTTAGAAACCTTTAAATTGCATTTACGAGTTCAATGAACTAAATTTGAAAAATGTTACATCTGATCATGATTTTCGGAATTAAAGGTTCTTTATCGTTATTTCTTCGATCATTTGCCATAACTGATTATCCAATTTCACTTCGAATCGAAGTAAATGTATGGAGGTGGAGATGAACAATTATCTGATATGAAATAATTTTTGGATTTTTATATGCCCACGCACGTATCACACAAAAACATGAATAATGAATATGTAAATCTATAGGGTCACACACAAAGAATACGCAACCTGAATTATGTGATGTTGCTTGTTAAATGATTATCCTTGTAGAATTATTAAAAGTAAATGTTAAAAATATAATTATAATAATTATAAAGTTTTATTTCTAAAATGTATTTTAGGTATTAATTTTATTATGATTAATAAAATCAAATAAAACAGTTATGTGCTTAAGGATAATCACAAGCCCACCCCACAATTAGGTTTTATAGTTAGTTTATGACTTAGGGGCCGTTTATTAAATATTTACTTGGTAAGTGCTTATCGGATGAACTTCTTCATCGGATAAACATGACAAGGGTCAAAAATCTTACCGGATAAGAGTAATGAGAATGATGAAGAGTCTTACCGGGTAAGCTGTTGCATTCAATACGTTTTGATGTACTAAAATTTTACACATCAAAATACATTATAGTATTAACTCATATCGATAAGCACTTATCGGGTAAGCATTTAGGTAAACAGCCCCTTAGATAAACTAACTATAAGTATAAATAAAAGGATAAGCCTAAACCTACAAGGTTAATCAAATGATCTTTTAGATTTAGAAATTACTAGAAAATAGAAAAGAAACATTTTCTTTCTTTCCTATAAAAAACACATACTAGATTAAGGTTTTGGGCTAGCATCTGGTAGGGGCGAAAATCTGTTCAGATGTGGATCTACAACAGAGTAAATCTATTTTGATTTTTAAGTACTCTGTCAAAACCAACTTCAAGTCTAAATAGGCATGGGGAATGGCCCTCGACCTGTCGAGGAACTAGTCCACTAGCCCAGTCGACGACGGGGATTCCCTGCTAAATCGAGGATAGGGATGGGGATCCCCTTTTTTCTCAAACCGGGATGGAGATGGGGACAAGTATCGCACTCCCCACCCCGTCTCGTACCCGTTATATATATATATATAAATTAATAACTTAAATATATATTATTTATTTCAACTAAATTAGTAATTCATATTTCTTATTTCCTAACTAGCTTTAGAATCTATAATTGTTATTTTTTGGATGTTAATATGTAATATTTTGGATGTCAAGTCAAAATACAATCTCGATATGTTTTAGATACTACTCGATATGGTTTTGGATATTACTTGATATATTTTAGTACGTGTGACGTTAAGTTTTTTCTTCGATTGAATCAAATTTCATTTGGTTTTAGCTTATTAATTATCATATGATGTTGTGGATTGTTTTGTATTAAATTAAATTCCTTTTGATTGTAGGTTTATTGGAAATTTGTGAAATTTAAACATGTATGGTGTCTCACATATTTAATTTAGAATATCTTACAGAAACAGGAAAAAGTCCCCGTTTCCCCGTTGGAGATGGGGATATGATCATATTCTTCGGTGGAGATGGGAACATGAACATGAATAAGTGATTGGGGACGGTGATTAAGGTCCCCACCCGATTCCCATGCCTAGATCTTAAAGGTAACCTTCCTAAAACATCCTACGGTTTGTTTAAGATTCTTTTTAAATGTTATTGGATTCGGCTACGGTTTCTTTTTAGAAAAGTTCTATAAATAAGTAACCTAAAATATTTGTTAGCTGCATTTTTAAAAGGTTACAAAATTATTTTGAAACCATACACCTTTAATATGTGTTTAATGAAATAAATTCTAGAATACCCTTTCAATCTCATTACTACTCGATAAAAATACCCTTGATTTAAATTAATCCATTTATTAGATTAGTTTTCAAAGTCTTCAACCTTTTTTTAAGTCATTATATGATATGATTCATATTATATATTTATTTCCGGAAAGGTAATACAAAATAAATATTAAAGCAAACATCAAATTTGGTCCTTGTGGTTTGTTGTTTGTAACAGTTTTGATTCTTACAATTTTGAAATTACAATATGATCATTGTGGTTTGTAAAAATGTTCAGATTTGATCCCTCCTTTTAACGATCGTTAAAAAATCCCGTTAGATGCTGGGTACTTTAGTTTTTTTTTTTTTGCATTTTATTCTCACTTTTTTATTAAAAATAAAATAATGTAAATTACATGGACCAAAAATATAATTTACTCTAATATATAATTTTATATGTGTAAATAAAAATTGCAAACCAAAATACACGAGGCCTCCGAATGCCTTTGACACCTTCGATGAACTATCCAACCAACACCCCGGTGAACCCTCCAGCCAATGTTTCCGCTAAATCATCCAACCAACACTCTAGTGAACCCTCCAGTAACCGCCTCCCCCATACAATCCACCGCCTCCCCCTGTCACTTTGACGACTCTTTCCCTCACCAGTGAACGCACATCCCCTTGGAACAACTTCGTCGGCCACACCCATGTGGACCTCGATGGCTAACACAATCTTACCCCACCCTTCCCTCCCGTCAACACCATTCTCGATCCGTCGCCCATTACATTTACTCAAATTTCTTTAAACCATATTTTTTTATCGACATGAACATATAGTGGATCCCAAAAATTCTCCATGAGTCAATAAAATTCATCTTCAACAAACAAAAATCTTTCCAGGTCATATTTGGACTGAAACACCCACTTTTGGTTCAATTAAGATTTCTAGCTTTTCAATGTGTGTGGTAGATGTAGAAGTAAAACATGGGTATAGAGGGTTAGGGTGCTTGTCGAAGAAGAGGACTAAGAGGGAGAGGTTGCTCGTTAGAGATGGAGGTGTCGGGATGAGAGATGTAAGCATCGGAGTGCAGGAGGGATTGAATGTCTTAGTGTTTTATATTAGAGTAAAGTTACATTTTGGTCCTTGTAATTGTACATATTTATTTATTAAAAAATGAGATAAAAGTGTAGAAAAACTAAAATAACCCCGACTTAACGGGTTATTTTAACATCCGTTAGAGGTAATGACCAAATCCGGTCGTTTTTGCATACCACAATGACCATCTTGTAATTTCAAAACTATAGAGACCAAAAGTGTTACAAATAGCAAACAACAGGGACCAAATTTGTAGTTTAGTCTAGATATTATTACAAATTGTGTCTGTTTTGGAGGAAACCATACGTAAAATAAATTGGAGAGTCAAAAGAGAGTTATACGGGGTGCATGTAATGTGTAAAATCAACGTCATTGAATCCTGAAAATTGGGAGTACTGATTGCTGATTAGGAGGTCCCAATTTCTGCTTGACCATCCGGTTTCCGTTGGAAAATTTCGCCCTCATTCCCAATTTCTCACTTTTCCTTCCATCATTTCCCATTTTTCTTGTAAAATTATTCAATTTCTTCAACAAAGGTATAATTTTCTTCTGTTTTTGATCTTGTTTGCATTAGTTTCGCCTTGGTTTTCTACAATGTTGAGTTGCACGATCGATTTTGATAGCCCGGATGAACTTTGAATACATTCTTGATTGTATCATTATTGTAAACGTGTTTATTAAGATTTTGTTGTGCTTGAAATGCAGGTTACTTTGATTGAAAACGTATACTTTTGAATCCCATGATGCTTAATACCAAAACCCACAACGCTGATTCAAAAAACAACACGGGTGATACGAGAAACAACCATGCTGATTCGAAACACAATAATGCTGATTCAAAAATGAACATAGCTGATTCGAGAAACAACCATGCTGATTTGAAAAATAACCCTGATTCCAAAACCAATGCTGATGTTCCTTCTCATGTATGAATTGTCTTCATAATTAGCAGATATCTGCATATTTTTATCAAAAACTTCGTTTGGAGTACATAAGCATGACTCAAGATAGTTTAACAATAAGTTGTTTTCACTGTTTATCTTGTTTTAGGGAGATGGTGGTGGTGATAATATGCCACCTTCTTCTGCAGCAGCTCAACCGTTGGAGAGACAACGTTCTCATAATGGCAGCAAGGTATGCCTTTCTTTTTTTTCCTTTTCTTCTAACTACTTGCATAGTGACCGTTATTGCATTCTTTACGAATTAGAATTTTGTAATAAAATGTATCATCGACAGTTTTTCCATTTAAAATATTTGTTGTTTGCAATTCTCTATAGTTTCGAAATTGGAATTAAGCTGTTTGGCATTAACGAATGAAGAGTTTCTTTTTTGGGAATGGTGTTGTGAATTCATCAATTGTCTGCTACCTATTTTGTTGATCATGGTTCACTTTATCCTTTTTGGCTTTCTTTCTCCTTTCGTTTGAAGATCGCACATGATGCTTGAGTTTTACTGTGATTTGTCAAAAATGACTTGGTTGATTAATCCACAGAGAACAAAGAAAAGTAGGTGTTTGCTTGACTCCTCAGTTATAAAAGTAGGATATGTGGTCTGTTATTATACTTTGTTTTATTTTTCCTTAATTATCTGCATAAATTTTGCTCCAAGTAGGATATATATATATATATATATATATATATATATTATATCACCATGCAAGTCTATGATTTGTCTATTTTTTCTACTTCAAATGTGTAGAAGAATTTATAATTCACAAAACTTTACTTCGAATTCCAAATGTTTTTAGGTTTCTGGTTTCCCGTAAAGGAAAACCGATTATCACATATATGATGCTCATGTATTGTATGATCAGAGAAAAACATTTAACTGATGCGGCTTATGCAATCTGTTTGAAATTAACTGAGCAGAGTGCATAATCAAATTTATTCTGTATCATGTTAAAGTAATCCATTCACCTTCTTCTCTTATGGGTGTATGGATTCCTCAACCTGTATGGCATTTTTAATTATTAATTTGTAAGATGTAAAAGTATTCAAATCTCAGTTATCTGTAATTGATGGTTTGCAGGTGTACAAGAGCGGCCCACTATTTTTGTCATCAAAAGGTGTGTTATCTTCATTGTTCGTTGCTTATACGCTTGGGAAGTAAAGCAAGTGTTACGTTGTTTTTCTTTCTCATGCGTGTGTTATTTTCGTGATGTTATTATGAATAATCAAAGTGCTCTTGTGCCCATGTCTTTGGTAGAACTTGCTGCTACATTGTCTTTCTTTGAGCCTTGAAAAATTGAGATTCTTCTTTTCTTTGTTTGCCTAAAGCTATTGATTTATCTTCATTGGCTTTCTTGATTGACCAGTCTGGTGCATATTCTGCTTCGACAAGAAACTCAGTAAAAAAGATATAAATCTCAGTAAATGAATTCTCCTATTCATACATTTCATAATTGTGCTGAATCCCTTGTACTTATCTGATGTTCACTCTTTATTACAATGTCTTTTTTGCAACTGTAAACCATTTAGCATCTATATTGTTTAGAAGGGACTTTCTATCATTCTGGTCCCTACGGTTTCATATTACTTGGCATTCTGCAACCTACATGCATGGTTTGCTTCTCGTAAGTCTCTATTATACACATCTTATACAGGGATTGGCTGGACTTCTTGGAAGAAAAGATGGTTTATTCTAACAGAAACCTCATTGGTCTTCTTTCGAAGTGATCCAGTAAGTTGCATTTATCTAATTGGTCTCATTGAAATTTAAAATCTTTTTTGCTATTTATTGAACCACCCTAGTTTTGTCTTTACGTATCCTGGTATTTTACATTTCTCACGTAAAAGTTTAGAAGAGATTGATTTTGCTCTTTGAGATGTATTCAATGACCAGAAGTATCATTAATTCTTTCTGATGTTTGTAGAATTGTATCGCTTCTCCTTTTGAAAATTTATACCTTCCATTCTCTAGCATATGTAGATATACTAGGAATATTTTAAAGGTTATATGTTCTTTACTTTTTCATGTAGAGTTTTATTACCTATCAATTTGGTTCATTTTTGAAATGGTTTTTTTTTCTTCCTACCACTTCAAAAGTACTGAAAGTCTTTGTGTAGAAACTCCCTTCTCAATTAACGTATATCCAATACTCACAAAAGAACACACTCATTGATGTAATAGTACCTTGAGAGCATAATTTGTGGGGAAAAGAGATTATGAGATCATGTAGGGACATTTGAGCCAAGTGACTTCACAGGTACCATTAGCAAGGCTCTATATTCAGCTTCAGTGGAGGATCTTTGACCCCACAAATTGTTTCTTTGCTTGCCATGAAACCACAAGAGGGACCTACGAACATGCAGTAGCTTGAAACAGATCTATGGGATGTTTCTGCAGCCACCCCATACTTGGTCACAAAAGGCAGTAAGCTGCATGTCACTGGGAGAGGGAAAGAAGAGACCTTGAACAAGAGACACCTTTTCTGTTACGAATTTGGTTGGACTGGACCATAATAAGAATAAACCAAGTATTCTTAAAGTATATTCTAGAAGGCCCAAAAAGGCAGAAAAAGAAAGTGGCTAATAGTTGGTTAGAGGAAAGAGTGTCTGCCTCTAAATAGGAAGGAGGTAAAGCCTATTTTGGATTAGAGAATGTTTTCCAAGTTTTATTATTAGCTCTCGCTTTAATGCGCAGAGAAAGGGAGGATTCCCTGGTTCATTTCCGTTATTGTATTTCTTTCCAATTTCAATTTCAATCATAGATATCCACTTTCCTCCATTATCCTTCTTAATTTGATAATCAAATTGTGATTTCCATCATTTTCTTAGTGCATTGTGCATGTGAGAGATTTCATGTTGGAGCAAGTACAAACTGACAGAGAGTTTGAGCAGAGTACAATGGATCAGGTTGCTAATTTTGAGATATAAAAGTTTATCAACCATCTTTCTGTAGAGATGTGGATCTTCCAAGGGCTGACCATCTTTTAATGTTAATTTGATGTTAGGGTCTAGGGGAGTAGTCGCACGTTTGAAATTTAGGATACCCATTTTATTCAACAATTCTAGAGCATATTTTTATAATTTTATTAACTCAGTGATTCCAAAACGGATTTATGATTTCTAGTTCAAGATAATAGTCGAGAGTACCAAAATCTCTGATGCTAAATTGATGATGGAGAAGGTCTTTATTCTGAATGATCATTGAGATGTTAGACCCTGCAAGAAGACCATCATCCACATATTAGTAATGGAAAAAATCAGGGCTCTTATGCTTGTGCATAGGGACTTGATCAGCATAGCTATGTGAGAAGCCATGATTCTTGAGAAAGGATGCAAGGCAAACCATTGTCTAATTGCTAGTTTAAGGCCATATAGAGACTTCTTGAGTTTGCAAACGTTGTTAGTAGAGACCGTAGCTTGATGGCTTTGCTGAAAAGTCATGTAAACTTCTTTACGGAGATGTAGGAACGCATTGTTATTGTCAAGTTGTTGAATATGCACTAAAAGTGTGATGAAAAAGCAAGTAATGCCCGAATGCCCTGAACATTGACCATTATTGCAACATTGACCTTTCTTTCTTCATAACTGTGAGTCCTGGTGATCCAAAGAACAATAAATCAATGCAGAAAGATAGAAATCAAGATAAAAAAACACAGTTTAGGGCAATAATTCATATGTCATTGATAGTCAAAGGATTACAAAAGCTCTGAGGGAGAATCTCTAGAGAGAAAATTACAATATTGAATTATGACAAATCTGTTCAAAAGTTAACTAATTCTCTAGAGAAAACAGACTGTTTATATACAAGTTCAGAAGACGTATTAAAGATACATGACAATAAATGAATGACCTATGAGAATATGACATGCATTCTTATATGTACAGGTCTTCTGAACTTGATCTCCTTTCATAGATAAGTACAGAGTTGATTTCTTTAAGCCTCAGTCTGATGAGGCATATCAGACTTTCCCAGCTGAAGTCCGACTCCAAAGAATCAGACATCTGAAGTCTTCAACACTTAGCAGATAATCCGAACTCTGATCTTACCCGAACTCTGAAGCTCTTGGTTCAGAGATAACACTTAGAAAATCTTTGCAGCCTTAACTCTCAACCTTCTTACCAGACTTTCATCACTTAAGACAAATCTTTGAGTTCTTTCTCTGAACCAATTCTGACTTGGATCTTTCAAAAACCTTTAGCAACGAGTCTTTGAATCTTGTAATTGATTGCATCGTGTTAGATCCTTATGGCCGGTAGAGGTTTTGTAGGAGGATAAGTTAGTTCCCATGTATTGTCTGCCTTCAAGGCTTTGATTTCATTGTCCATAGCTACCATAAATTTTGTTGGTTTTAATGCTTGTATGTTTAGTGTTTACTGACCACTATCAAAGGAACAAAATGTTCAGTGTGCGGTGAGAGAAGATAATAATTGATGAAATGAGTATGATGATTGTGGTGAATAGAATTGACTTGAGTTGAGGAATGTTACAACAATAATCTTGCAGCTGAACAGGTGGTCTTCTATCTCTGATAGAGTGTCTGAGAGATGGGTTAGCTAGGGGGTGCTTGTGGGGATGGGATGAAGATGGGATTAGGAGAATAAATTTGGGCAGGGAGGTAGTGGTGGAGAAGTTAGAGTCAACTGAAAGAGTGGACTAGTGGGTGTGGAGGAGACATGCTATGGATAGTGATAACAAAGAGTAATTGAGTCCCTAGACTAGGGCTTCTACATTGCCATCTATTTATACAAGTTACAAATGCAATTAGGAAAGATCTATTGAATCCAAATATAAATAGGAAAAATCTGCATAATCCCTAAAGATTAACATCATAAATCAATAATATATGGGGGAATAAATCCCATATTTATATTCTATCAAGTGGTCATGTGAGGGGAGATGGGAGTGTGGTGCTGTTGGAGGGGGTTGGCAAAGGGATGAGAAACTATTAGTGACATAGATGGTGTTGGATTTGATGTATATGATGGATAGGTGTATGTGTTGTGGGGATGGAAGTCCGTGGTTGTTGATGTTGGTGGTGTTGTAAAAGGACTTTCTTTTACAATACCATGTTGTTTAATGCCACTTTTATCATCCTTTAATCTTTTGTAGCTTCCATTTTCAAATTTTAATGCTTCTTAAAAGTGTCACTTTTTGGTATCTGTATCTGCATACCCTTGAAGACTTATTCGAGTGGAAGGATGCATTGGAGGATGATAAAAGTGATCTAATGCAAGACTTGTGTGAATTTGTCTTTTGAAAGTAATGATTTTTCCTAAAATGTTTCTCTACCTGACACTTGTGCATCGCATTAGTAGGATTATTTCAAGTTCTTTCATTAAAGGCTCATGTTCTTTGTCTGTGTTAGAAAACGGTGGATACTTTTCCACTAGTTGGCTCGTGGGGGTTATTTGATGATTAAAGATGTAGCTTTTATTAATATGCTGTAAATACTAGCTAAAGTTTTGCAAAGCTGTATTGATTTTGGCCGATCTTTGTTTTATTTTTTATGTCGGCTTTTGCTGTTCCAGAAGAAGCAAAATGCACAAAAAGAAATAAGCAGATGTCTTCAAAATTTTGGCTATTTTCATGTATTTGCTAGTTTTTTAATGTAATACCGAAGATTCTTTACATCCTCTGGTATGTCAATATTCAGAATGCAGCACCTCAAAAGGGGGGTGAGTCGAATCTGACCCTTGGTGGCATAGACCTCAACAGTTCAGCCAGGTTGGCTTGCTTATTCGTCTCCATGGCTCACATTATCCTTCTTTGAACAGATACTTACATGATATTTGGGATATCTGTTAGTAATGATCTCTTTCTGTATGTTTTAGTGTCGTAGTGAAAGCAGACAAGAAGCTCTTGACGGTGCTATTCCCTGTTGGTCGTGATGGGAGAGCGTTTACTCTTAAGGTGATCTTTTCATTGAAGTTGTAACATTGATCCTCCCTCTTTTCACATCAACTTCCTACCAGAATTTAATCTCTTAGATCAAAAAGCGAATGACATTTTATATTTCAAAAACAATTATAAGCTATGGGACTTCTGAGTGTTTTATTATTTATGGTAATATATTTCTTTTTATGTTTGTTCTCTTTTCATATCTGGGGGTGAGGAGAGTCCAGTTTGATATTTTTAGTGTCTCATTTTAGCTATAAATGATTGCATTACCGACTGTAACCCTTTATTTGCTTTGGAGGAACTGGACAGCTTCTACATTCTGCTGCTAATTGGCTCTAATTATTTAGGCTGAAACTACGGAAGACTTATTCGAGTGGAAGGATGCATTGGAGGCAGCTTTGGCAAATGCTCCAAATGCAGGTACAGGACCAGGGCAAAACGGGTTATTAAAAAATGAAAAAGGTGATGCTGCTGATGGTTCTCAGGAACAGTGTAAGCTTCTTCTTAGAATGATTATTTGTCAAAGTTAACATGATATTGCTGATGGTTTTCTTTTGCACACATGTAAATGACTTTTTCTGCTTTTTTGTTTTTATCCGACAGCAAAAGACCAACCACCAGCAAAATCAGTTGTACTTGGTCGACCGATCTTACTTGCATTGGAAGATATAGATGGAACTCCGTCTTTCTTAGAGAAAGCCCTTTGTTACGTGGAAGACTATGGTCTGATTCTGGCTTTACTTAATTTTTACAAGCTCGTTACCGATATATATAAAAGAAAGTTACTTGTACCACCCATATCTTTCACCTCAGAAAAAACTTGAAGCTATACACCATCAGTTTATCTATCTTGAACATTTTCGTCAAATGGGCCGCAAAACATTTTCAACATTCACACACATCATATGCTTTCCACAGCTCCAAGATGCATGGGAGTTGGTGAAATTTGGCCGCTATTCTTGACAAGTTTGGTTTCGCTTTCAGTGTTATTATGATTTGTTGATCAGACTGTAGCTCATTTTAAATTTTCTCTTGGTGTACATATGATCTAAAGAGCAATAAGGTTTAGGATATTGCAATCAACCATACAACCTATACTCTAATCATAATCGTTTGATAATAAGTTGCAATGTTGTTTTGTGTATATGGATGCACCTTGATTTAACATGAAGATCCCTCAAGCATCTCAATGGTAATGGGTGTGCATTAGTTTATCCCATGAACCTGTTCTTGTGGCTGTTAGATATGTTGAATATTTACCATTTTTTGCTGCTGACATATGTATAAATTATCATATATCGTGTGGAATTTGAGTTTAACTCTAGCATCTGTCCGGTTTTTATCTTTTTGTAATTGAGGCAATATCCTATTGAAGTATTATAAGGTTCACTTGTGGGAATTTATGATATGTCAACAATCATATGTCCTTGTGTTGATTTCGTTTCTCTTAAGTTGAATTATTTTGTCTTTCTGATCGAAGGAGGGGCATGTTTCAGGAGTCAGAGTAGAAGGAATCTTGCGGCAGGCTGCAGATGTAGATGATGTTGAGCGTCGAATTCGAGAATATGAACAAGGTGGATAATCTGGAATCAACTGCAATGCAAACAGTCGTTATCTTTTCACAATTTAGTTGAACCTAGTGTCCATTGAACAGTCTAAGATAATAAATTTATTAGTGGAGACTAACTAAGGGCCTTGATGGAGAGGGTTTTTATCTTACTTAAAATGTGAAAGTATACATGTGACAAGCATATACGGAGGTGGATGCGAACGGAAGATTGGTATCATATTCATCGGTTTTCAACTGTTGATGATGTTAATTATAATATTTTACCACAGTGGCTATATAATTTATGAAGCCTTTTCTCTTAGAAAGTTTCACGTAAGGGAGAACTCAAGTATGATTTGTTACAGGAAAAACGGAGTTTACTGCAGATGAAGATGGGCATGTTATAGGAGACTGTATCAAGGTATGTTATATAAGTACATTATGCATGTTTGGCACATTATTCTAGTGCTGTTTATTTAATTTTCCTTGCTTTTTTGTTGTTGTTTTTGAGATCTGACTTTTTTTTTTTTACGATACTGTTTCAGTATGTTCTTCGTGAGTTACCATCACCCCCAGTCCCAGCATCCTGCTGTGCTGCATTGCTAGAAGCATATCGTAAGTTTTTCATACATTATAAACTTACCTACAATACCATCTATTGGATTATTCTGTGCACTTAAACAATCATTTGAGTTACCTAAGCCACATCACATACACACATACATAAGCATATGTCCGAATTGTGAGTATGCTTTATGTCTAAACTCTAATGCATCCTCAAGATTCTTCAACCAATCTTGTTCGAGGTTCAAATTAATAATAGATGCTCTTTCTTCCCTCCATTATTTATGGTTCTTCTTTGTTTTTTGATGGTGACTCATTGTGCAACTAATTTGCTTTTCTCCTTTTCTACTTTTTTCTACGACTCTCAAATGACTATCATATCTATTATGATTTGAACCATCCTCTTTTTCTATACTATTCTATATGTGACCCCATCACCTACTCCAACACATTTTTTCTTTGCTAATGAGCTCATTTGCTTCATTTATCGTTATTAATACGGTTACATCAGTGACTGCACTGGAGTCACAACAGTGCTTCAAATGCAACTAAGCATGAAGTAAGGAGATAAATGTAGACTGAGATTTGCATGGAAAACCGAAAATGGGAAAAACCCATGGGGGAGGAAGTTGTTGAGCGTTTAGTCTGGTGGGTGATTTGGGAGGCATTTTCTACCACCTTAAGTCCTTAACTCAAACTCATCCAAACGAACACGTAACCAAACCATAAACATCAAAACAAAGAATAATCATAATAAATGGTTTTCTATCAAATGTAAAACAGCATATTTCACCTGTTCTGCTGAAAGCCCAAAGGGCGTAGTCACATCGTGTAGCTCCGACCAAATTCAAGCAAAGCCGAAACTTGGTCACCGGTAGTGTCTTTGTGCTCAAGACCAAATTACCGGAAGCAATGTTCCCACATACAAAATGGATAACAAACATCAATTATCATCTGATCTTTCATCACGAGTATTGCACTTTGATTATCCCAGTTGACTGTGTTCACTTGTAGATCACAACATCCTTGAACTAGAATTGGGATTAAATCTCTTCTAACCACAATCTTGTTCTTTTTGGTCTAGATTCCAATCACTTAACTCTTCTGGTACCCTGGCGACTTAAACTGTTTCTAACTTTACATGTATCTTCTGCAAAAGCAACATCAAGATCAATCTAATATTCTCTTGTGTCCAAGCTATGCTTCTGCTAATACTCTCTCTCTCTCTCTCTCTTTTTCTCTCTCAACCAAACAAATAAGTTAACTTCTAAAAGCTGGTTATTGAAATGATTTAATCGTCTTCCATATATTCTCTTGCTCAACTATAATTTTTGGTTATTCACTTTTCCATTTTCATCTGTCTTGCATTTAGAATAGGATTCTTTTATTATGATCCATATAGGCATAGCTTCTCTTGGGTTTCAAATGGTTTTTCCTGTAGTTTATTTATAACAAGGAAGTAGATATTTGTAGCAGTTGCTGACATGTTTGTAGTTGCTTTAGTCTTTGTCTTGTTTTTTCTTTTCTCTCAGATTTTTACCAGTTTCCTCCATCAGTAGGGGCTCACAGATACATGTTCATGTACTCAACGCCATCTCAAGCAACATTTTACTCTATGATGAAATATAAATTTAATGTTGAATGGTTCTTAAAATAGATTGTTAAGCCATAATACTTATCCATTTGTGGTGTATGCATTAGTTTCTCATGCTTAACTTAAGAGATGAAAGATAACCATTTACACTTGAGAAGATGGAAAATGATATTTTACATGTGCTTATGCTTGTTTGATAGTTATTCTTGTGCTTTGATAGTAATGAGCAACTCTGTGGTTATGGTTAGGATCTGATCGGGCCACAAGAGTCAGTGCCATACGTGCAGCTATTTGCGACACATTCCCAGAACCTAATCGCCGTTTATTACAGAGGTAATTTTTTAGTGTTTTTCTTTCTAAGCAAGAAACAACTGAGAAATACTCCATTCAAGATGCATTTGGTTCAAATGTTTGCAGGATATTGATAATGATGGAAGCTGTTGCTGAGAACAAGGCTGTGAACCGAATGAGTGTTTCAGCCGTTGCGGCTTGCATGTCACCACTACTTCTTCGACCCCTTTTGGCTGGTGAAGTTGATCTCGGAAAGGGATCCGATATGGGTAGTGATGGGTCTGGTCAACTTTTACAAGCAGCTGCAGCAGCTAATCATGCTCAAGCAATTGTTATCATCTTGATAGAAGAATATGATAAAATATTCGGGGTAGGCTGCTCTACAAGTTTCTTTTCTTCACAATCTAGTATTAGGAAGCTTACCACAAATTAAAGTTCGGAAAGAACATTTGGTCTTACATGGTTTTGAGATGAAACTAAGAATAAGGTATTTGCAGGAAGAAGACATGTTAAGTGATCTATACTCCGACTCAGATGATTATGGAAGTGAGAGTGAAGATCTTAGTGCTGAGTACTATGAAGATGATGACTACTATGAAGAAGACGATGATGATGATGATGCTGACAATGGTTCTTGCTCATATGAAGATTCAGAACATAGATCAAGTACTGGCTGTAGTGAGAGTGGAGACAGTTCTCGAGATCACACCAAGGTTGGAATTGTGCAAACAACTTTAGATATATTATTGTTATCATTATCATCTCTTTTCTTAATGTTTTGTAATTGCAGGGTTTTGTTAGCACAAATCCATTTGATGACGAATTTAATGATAATTTAGAGGTTAGTAATGACATTTTCAGAACAGCTTAATACCCATTTGGAAAAGCAAACGAATGAGTCTGTTGGGCGTTCACAGGATGAAGAGTTCATTACTAGAAGACATGCTATTCGTCGACGATCTAGTGTAAGTACATAGGTCTTTTAAGCAAAATAAGACATCATGATCATCTTTAATACTTGTTTTTCTTCCAAAGGGCAGTCAAAGAAATCATCAGAGTTGGCGAACATTGAATTTGTAACCGAACAACAGTAAGAGAGACAGTCCAAGACTTGAGATAGTTGTTTGTTGATGCTATTATATTCTGATTTTCAATCTGTTATTAGGGCTGAAATATTGAGGCTTGAGGTCACTAAAATTAAACTGAAAGAGATAATTGAAGCAGAGGTAATTCTTGATGATTCTTGAGCAAAGAGTTAACTTTGAAAGAAAGCTGATTTGATATCCACACTGGATTTGCAGGCGAGACGAAATGACATTCTGAAAGAGGACTTAGTGAGCAAGAAGAATGCTTTAGAGGCGCGACGTGTAGGTCTTCTGCAGGAGGTATTCACCCGAATTACTATTAGTCCCATTACTAATGACTAGTCATTATGTTAACATGATTTCTAATTGTGTCTTTTAGGTGTCAAAACTAGAGGAAGAGTTGCACAAGTCGCAAGGAACCATTAGCGATGAAAAAGTCTGATAATTCTCTAATCATCTTAAATGAGTTTTGTTTATGGGTTAAATCATTAACTTGTAGATGTTCCAAAGACAAATGCAGATCCAGACGATATTATTATTGACGAGGCAGAGGCTGATGATCCTGGGTTACAGCAAAATTGTAATTATCAACCACCAACGACGACTCAAGATCATGGAAAAGTGTAAGCAACATCATCCATCATCATCATCATCATCTCCTCTACATTTCAAAAGTCATTTTTTAAGAAATCTGTTTGGGTACAGAAAAGATAAAGACAAGGATCGCGAATCTACAACTAGAAGTAAGGTAGCATCTTTATAACCTACAACTAGTTGATAAGAATTTTGGTTTTTTTCTAGTTAAAATCTGAAGGGTTTTAGTTTGGTTTGTAACAGGACACAAAGGAAGATGGTGATAGTAAACATGATTATTTTCATTCATTTTCTAACAAGTTAACTCCAAGCTGGCATTCTGATTCAGATCGCAATGAACGCAGTATGAGCAAGTCTACGAGCTCTAGAAAGTCTCATTCAAAGGGGGAGGTACATTAACCACAACAATGTGATTATTATGATTATGATGTAATGAAATCCAAAATTTTATGTCTGAGTTTAAATCATGTGGTTGGCAGGCAGCAAATACAAGTTCAGCCCTGTCGAAAATTACAAACAGGCTCAACTTCTTGAAAGAAAAACGCAATCAAATGACTGATGAACTGCAGTCGGCGGATAAAACCACCCACAATAATCACAGAGGCAGTCGAAAATGGTCGGATGATGAATCGGATAAAGGAAAAGAAACTTGTGTCCAACAAAGGGAATTGGCTTCTGGAAGATCAGAAGATCAAGGAAGATGATCCATGCAGGTTCTTTTCTGATTAACTTGAGAAGCAAGTTTCTTGAATTGAATGACAAAGGAAACATGGTGGGATTTTTGTTGTATCAAATCTTTATTGAACAATTTGGGAGCAATATGATTTAAGTGAGGATTAGAATCTAAAATTGGTTGCATATTATTGATATGACCAAATCAAGATAGTTTTATCTTATGTATTTATAAAATTGAGATATTTGCAAAAAGAATTGTGTTCTTTCAAATATATGAACCGGGCACGAAAACCCAGATAAAGACCAAGAGTTACAATCGTCCATTTAGGTGATGTTTATTTTTTTGAGAGGTGTTTGAAATTTGAAGTCTTATTTCACTTTTGATTTATAAGAGGTGATACTGAAGTTTGAAATCTGAATCGGTAAGACTCTTTGTTTTTGTAAACTCTAAAGTTTGAAATCTGAATCAATAAGACTTTTTTTTAAGCTGACAAAGTCTGAAATTGGTTCGGTTTTTGATAAGTGCACTAGCTACCACCATATTTTGCTTGAACCCGAATCTAAGAACAACACCATGGATTTGCATTCCTAATTCCCGATACCCTAAACTAGCATAATAGTTCAACAAACTTGTGTGCCTGTAAATTCAAGCGAGTAATATGATCAACTTTGACCTTTTCCGGCAATATTCTCTTAAAATAACACAAACCCAGATGAGAACCACGAATCAAAGTATTTCAAGTAAAGTTGTTCATGGGCGGGACGACCCATTAGACTCGCCCATCCGGTCCTCTAGAAATACGGGCCGGATAACCATTATTGAGAAAATGGACGGGCGTGGATTTGTTTGTTAAAATTAACTGGCGGACATGAACAATGTAAAGATAAATATGGAAGGCCCGCCCAACCCATTTATATTTTATAATTAGTATTTTTTACCATTAATTAAAATTGTACTAGTATATTTTAAAATTAAACTATTAAAATTATAGGATGAGACTCTTTGGTTTTTCTTGAGAACCCAAAAGGCTAAGCTAGTAAGCTTCATCATTAGCTACTGATAGGGGTGTAAATGATGCAAGTCGAGCTCGAGTATCAATATATGCTCGACTCGAACTCGATAACCATTTCTCAAGCTCGAACTCGACTCAAAAGTTCACGAGTAGTTAAAAACTAAACTCGACTCAAACTCGATTGCAATTTTTTAAACTCGAACTAATTTGAAGCTCAAAACAAGCTCGAACTGCAACTCGAATCAAGCTCGAACTCAAACTCGAATCGAACCCGAACCAAGCTCACCCATTGAAATTTATGAAATTTTAGGATCTTCTCTTATAAGTTTTAAAACTAAAAGGTGTTCTCTTAGTTTTATAAAACCAAAGGGATCCACTTCAAATTTTATCATCAAAAAGATAAAATTAGAAATTTCATTCACCTCCCTGTCTTTTTATAACATCTTTTCTTACATCCTTTACCATCTCTCTTCCAATGAGGGACAATTTCACCAACATTTTTATAGTTTTTTTTTCTTTTTTTAATTGTGAGTTTAATAAAAAATAATTTATTAATTTTTATAATTAAAAAATGCATAATTTTGTTCAAATATCTAAAAAAATAAGATATTTTTATTATTTACATTTTTACAAATTTTATTATAAAAATTGATTATATTTTAAAACTAATTATATATAAAATAATCGAGTATCTCACGAGATTTTTGAGTCGAGTATTGGGTATCTTGACTCGAGTGTCGATATGTCGAGCCAAGCTCGAGTTCGAGTTTGAGCCGAGCCTATTCGAGTCGAGTATTGACCGAGCTTTGATCGAGTCGATCTCGAGTAGCTCGCGAGTTGTCTCATATAATTTACACCCCTACTTACTGACACATTTGATGATTCTTTTTTTTTTTCCTAATTGATTCTAACTTGCTAACAAATTATTATGGATGATTTACAAAGGGCTCATGGTCGAATTTGTTTTACAACCGATAATTGGAGAAGTGAACATACTCAAGACGAATATATGTGTATAACTGCTCACTGGGTTGATGCAAATTGGAAATTGCAAAAAGAGAATAATTAAACTTGGGGCTTTAACGCCTCCATTTGATGGAGTGTCTCTTACTGATGAGATTGCATCGTGGTTAGGTTAATGGAAAATTGCTTGCAAAGTTTTTGGTTTCACTATAGACAATGCATCGTATAGTGACTCTATGATTAGTTGTCTTAGAAATTATCTCGAAAGAAAGAATTGTTTAGTTTTTGGTGGAGAGTTTTTTCATTGTCGGTATGCTTGTCATATCACTAATCTTGTGGTACAAGCGGGATTAAAGCTAATTGATGATGTTGTTATCAGGCATAATTAAGCATTTTTGACACTCGATCCTAAAAAAGAAAAAAGTTTTGTATTGTTGCTGAAACAAATTTTGGCATTAAGACAAAAAAAGTTGCATGGAGATAATTATATAAGATGGAATTCAACCTTTTTTATGCTTAATTGCTTTATGTATTTTAGAAATGTGATTGATTATGTGGTTAGTCGAGATAAAGGTATCAAAATGTTTGCTCTCTCAATTGATGATTGGAATAGAGTTAGTGAGTTACATTCGTTTTTGAAGCTTTTCTATGATGTGACCAGTGGCGGATGTAAAGCATTGGTGATGGGGGCACTTGCCCCCAACAAAAATTCTTTGTGCAGGCTAAATTTTTTGAAACCACTTGAAATATTTCAATATTTATTATTTAGGCCCCCAACTAATAAAAACTAATCTCCACTCACTCTCTCAATTTTCCATATCTTTTTTACTATGTTTCTTACAATTTGGATTAATGTTACATATCAACATTTGCTTTCTTACAAATCGGTTTAGTGGTTTCTTCATCTAGTTATCCGATCCGTTTATGAATCAATCGAATTTTGTATTAATGTGTATTGCCTTTACTTACTTTCACTTTAACTGAAGTAGTAAAATACTAAATAGTAGTATAACTGAAACCAACTAAAACAAGTTATCTTTATTCGATTAACCGAATTGTTTAAGCCGAACAACGAATAACCTGAAACCGTCTTAGTTATGATGCCTTGTTCGGTTTGGAATTTTTTTACACCCTGAATGTGCCCCCAATCACAAAAATTTCTAGATACGCCACTGGATGTGACTAACACATTTTATGCCTCTAAGAATCCAACTGCGAATCTTTATTCTGATGGTGTATGGAGGATTCATGGAAAGTTAATAGAAGTTACAAATGGTCCTTCTTGTAGTTTGTCATCCATGTCCAAAGATATGTAAGAAAAGTTTGATTAATATTGGTCTGATTATAACATTCTTCTTTCTTGTGCTGCTGTTTTAAATCCTCGTTTTAAAATAGAAGGAGTTGAATATTGTATGAGAAATTGTATGGGGAAACTTATGCTAAGGAGATGGTTTCATGCATTAAGATTACTTTGTTTGACTTATTTGATGAGTATAAGAGGGTTGCATGTGGTGCAACTTCTTCTACTTTTGCTAGTAGTTTCAGGATGACAAATGTTTCTCATGATGTTGGTAGTGACGAGAATCAAATGGATGACATTTTAGAATATGATATGCTCTTGAGTAAAAAGAGAAAAGTGGAAAATGACAAGAGTGAGTTGGAGCTCTACTTAGAGGAGAAGAATTTTGATGTTATGGGAAAATATGATGTATTATAATATAAGTTCGGTACGTTATCCAAATCTTGCATGTATGGATCGTGACATCTTTACCAGTCACATATCTATAGTCCCTTCTGAATCTACTTTTACCTAGGGAAAGAGATTGATAAATCCTTGGAGAGCTTCTCTTGGAGAGAAGACCATTGAGATGCTTGCATTAGTACCAAATCAATAAGCAAAACAGAAATCGATCCAAATCAGTAACCATACAGATCCAGATAGTAACATTGTTGATCCTCTCTCTCAGTGATTTGATGATAATCCCTTTTACCTTATACGAAGTATTATTGTTTCTGTCTTTCAGTTCCAGCGATCATCACTGAGTCTGTTCAGTGATCGCTGAGAACATGTAATGTAAATCCATCAGCGACAGCGATACTTCAAGAAGACAAAACTCACACCAAAGAACCTTCAGCGAAAGTCGAAGACTGACACTGAAGATTAGAGACTGGAGAGTTCGTGATCTGAAGCGACATTAAGTGATTACAACCTGGTCTACATATGCGTGAAGACTGCCCAAGCCTCAGCGAATGCTGAAGAGACCTTCAGGGTTATTCCAGCATTCATCGATCAAAAGAAGCTTGTTGTGCAAGATTGTTTTTGTCTTGTCCTTCCACACACAAAAGACAAACCCATACCCTTTCTAGAGTATAATATGGTACGAAGCCAATTAGTTGACTCTATTACCCACCAACTCCATGAAAGGATGTCTGCTCATGAATAGGCTTTTGTACTATTCACTATAGCAAAGAACAAGTCTTTCTCTAAAGGATTGACGCGTGTTCAATCCATACTGCATTGCATTAAATGTGCATTTAGTGCAATGGGTATTAATAGATGTGTTCTATCTCCATGCAGAGATACTCTTACACTTGAACCCTAACTCTTGCGTTCGTACGTGAAAGAACACACATCTAAGAACACAATACACTTATCTTCAAAAGCAAGTTAGAATCCCTTTTAAAGTATTATGAATAGTTATTATCCAGAAAGAACTTACTTTCTTCTAAGTTTTAAACAAAAAATCATTTCTCTTTGCTAAGAACTTGTGTGTAACTTAGATTGTTTAGATAGGTTATCTTTACCTTATCTTTTCCGCAAACAATCTTGTAAAATCTGTATTGATCCTTCTTTATCAGTATATATTTTAAATTTGAAAAGTTTACTGTGTTTGTATTCATCCCCCCTTCTACAAACTATTTATACACATCTTATAGACCTTAACGATACCAACAAACATAACAGATCTACTAAATCAGTAAAAAAACAGTAACAAAAATGGAGATGATGGAGAAACCATAACATATAGAAACATAAATTGTACCAAAACAATAACCAAATTTGTAAGCAAAACGGAAATTGACCCAAATCAGTAAGCAAAACAGAAATAGGTAGTAACATAACAGGTCTACTAAATCTGCAAGCAAATAGTAACAAACATGGAGATGGAGAAATCGTAACATAACATAAACATAAATCGTACCAAATCAGTAAGCAAAACATAAATCAACCTAGATCAATAACCAAAACAGAAACAATACGAAATAACATTGTTTCATGTGGTGAAAAAGAAACATAATAGTGTTCGTACGATGTGGAGAAAAAGATACATAACATATAGTTCGATCAATGAAGGAAAGTAGGAAATCGATGTTTGTGACTTCATTCGATAAAGAAGGAAAAATGCGTTTGTTCGAGAATGGAAGGTGCGACTAGGGTAAGTGTAATCTAAAAGGTAAACTAATAATTTCAATTTTAGTTTACTAAATGTAATAAACATATAAAATAATATCTATTAAAAAAATAGCGTGTACTCGTCGGTTCCGGTTTTGGGTACTTATCGGCGGTTACCTAACGGTTAACAATTCCAAAAAAAATGAGAACCAAAACCAGTCCTGGTCGATTTTGTATTTCATGAATCAGAATTGCAACCAAACACATCGGTTTTGGTTTCGGAACTGACGTTTCCAGAGCGTTCCGGTTCCAAAGGCAGGTACTTGGATTTGATGCTCACCCCTACATATAGGTGTTGGGATATTGTTAAGGGATTTGTTCCCACATGGAAAGGGAAGGGAACATTTGAGAAGCTTATAAGGCTAGCTCCATAGGCCTTATCAAATTAGAACACAAGCCCATCTAAGAATCTTGGATTGGGTTAGTGGGGGAAGTTTGGCATATATATTTGATGTCAAAAGATGGGCTTGGGCCTTGGGGTTTCGGTTTAACTACCGAATAACTGCTGCATGTATGTACGTTTTTTCTCTCTCCAGAATTTGTATTGTAATTTCTTTTTCTCCTTGCACAAAGTGCTTCTTTGGTTCTCTCTCAAAAATACGATCCATGATCACATATGGAAACTCGACATATTCGAGTTCTCGTGCAAGAACCGAATTGATAGCTGAATCCTCTAAACAGACGCTCGATACTACGCATGGATAGGGGCGAAATTCTGTTTAAGAACACTGCGTTGCAGGCCTCTATCTAATCATACATCCTACGCCAAATTTCAAGTTAGTAATTCTTTTTCAGTGATAAATTTTTTGATATATTATACATATATTCACTTACATGTTTCTAGTTTTTAGTTTGATTTTACATACGATATGTTCTCGACATACACATATATTTGTGAATTTTTCCACTTTTGTAATCAGGGTTCTAACAATCTTAAACAAAATTTGTGATGGATCCTTCATCCATGATAAAGAACCATGTGGAGAAACCGGATAAATTCAAAGGGTCGGATCTTAGGCGTTGGCAATAAAAGATGTTATTTTATCTAACAACTCTTCACGTTTCCAACGTATTAACGGATGACGAACCCACAAATCCACTTGTGAGTCTTGGTCAAAACTCCTACCGCCACTCAAACAAAATAGTTTGAAAAAGCGGTGGGATCTTGGAGAAGCAACGAGTATAAATGTAGAAATTATATACTCAATGCTCTCGATGATTCCCTTTATCACGAGAGATATGGGAATAATTGGAGAGAAAATATAAAACCGAAGTTGTTTGCACCAAATGATTTGTAGTAGGAAAATTCCAACACTACAAGATGATTAACTCTAAATCAATCGTCAAACAAGTCGAGGAACTCCAAGTCATCACTCACGAGATAGAAGTGGAAGATATGGGAACCTGTTCTAATTTTCTGGTTTGGGCTATAATTGAAAAGTTACCTCCTTCATGGAAGGACTTTAAATTATACCTCAAACATTTGATTGACGAAATGAGCTTTGAGCAACTTGTTCTTAAACTCTGACTTGAGGAGGATAACAGGTTGAATGAGAAAGCGGATACAAGTTCCCTTGAGCCAAATGCCAACATGGTGGTTGCAAGCACATCGAAAGGAAAGTTTCAGAAATTTAAGAGGAAAGGCATGGCCCCAAAACCATCTTACAAGAACTCTCTTTGCCCCACAAAGGAAGAATTTCAAGAAACTGCACATTCTAAGTTGTTCTGTGTGTGGAAAGCCCCTCCGTAGGGCTAAAAATTGTAGGCACAAGAGAGATCATGGTGGTGGAAATGGTGGTGGAGGTGCTGGATCTTCTCACCAAGCAAATTTGGCGGATTCTGAAACACAATTTGTCGGAGTTGTTGAAGCAAATCTGGTGACAACACTTTGGATTGTTGTCTTGATACGGGATTCACGAGACATATTCGCAACTCCAAAAGCTCATTTGAAACCTAACAGAAAGTTAGCAATGAAGAACCGATGTCTATAGGGAATGCTACCACAACAAAAGTTGAAGGGAAAGAAAAGGTGATACTAAAACTCACTTCCGGAAGGACCTTATTCTTACAAATGTACTTCATGTGCCGGACGTTAGAAAAAACCTAATTTCTAGTCCTATGTTAAGTAATAAGGGATTCAAGATTTTATTTGAATCTGATAAGTTTGCAACAACTAAAGGAGGCCTGTATGTTGGGAAAGGCTACCTATCTGAGGGGATCTTCAAGATAAGTTATGTACATAATGACAATGTAAATATCAATAAAATAACGAGCTCTAGCTCGACTTTTATGTACATGATTGAGTCTTCTACTTTATGGCATTCTCGACTTGGACATGTCAATTTTCGTTGTTTATATAGAATGACGAAACTTCGCATGTTACCGTCTTGTTCAATGAACAACAAGACCAAGTGTGAAATATGCATAGAATCAAAAACACTAGTCATCCACACAAATTCGTTGAAAAGAATAATGAAGTACTTGGTCTAATTCATAGTGATTTGTGTGACTACAAAGCAACACCAACACGTGGAGGGAAAAACTATTACATATCATTCATTGATAATTGCAACAAGTTTTGTTATGTATATTTAATCAATACCAAAGATGAGGCGTTAAACATGTTTAAACATATAAAGCTGAAGTTGAAAATCAGCTTGATAAACATACACTTAGATCTGATAGAGGAGGAGAATATGAGTCTAATGACTTTGCTGAATTTTGCTCATCTCATGGTATTGTACATAAAACTACGACTCCTTATACTCCTCAACAAAATGGAGTAGCCGAAAGGAAAAAATTAAACATTAAAGAACATGATCAATTCAATGTTGATAACATCGGGAACACCACATAACTTATGGGGCGAGGCTTTCCTCACTGCGAATATGATATTAAAGAGGATTCCTCACAAAAATAGTAATAAATGTCCATATAAACTATGGAAAGGAAGGTCAGCCACCTTCAAAACAATGAAGGTGTGGGGTTGCTTAGCCAAGGTTCAAGTTCCTCTACCGAAGAGGACAAAACTTGGAGCGAAAACCATATATTGCATATATCTTGGTCCAGCCAAGAATAGTGCAGCCTATAGATTTCTAGTTCACAAGTCAAATGTAGATGACATAAATGTCAATACAATTTTAGAATCCGCTAAAGTAGAATTCTTTGAAGATAATTTTCCTTATAAAGATAAGGAGGGTCTAACCTTAAATGCAAGGAAAAGAACTTGTGAAGAGACAACAAGTCATAATGAATTAGATCAACATGCTCAAAACTTTTAAAACGATACTTCTAAGGTTCAATAAGAGTTAAAACCTAGAAGAATTAAACATGGAAGGATAGCCAAAGACCTTGAACCAAATTATATGATCTTCAATGTGGAAGGTGAACCTCAATCCTATAAGGCGGCCATGGAGTCATCGGAGACACCTTATTTGGAGGAGGCTATAAATAGTGAAATATACTCCATCATTCAAAACAATACTTAGAAATTGGTGGATCTACCTTCGGGTCACAAACCCATTGGCCATAAATGGATCTTTAAAAGGAAACCTAGACCTGATGGTACCAAAGAGAAGTACAAGGATAGATTAGTAGCCAAAGGGTATCGTCAAAAGGAAGGTCAAGACTTCTTTGAAACCTATTCGTCGGTTACTCGAATAACGCCTATACGGACTTTGGTAGCAATAACAGCCATTCACGGTTTTGAAATACATCAAATGGACGTGAAAGCTGCTTTCTTAAATGATGAACTCGATGAGGAGATCTATGCAACAACCTGAAGGGTTTGTCGTAAAAGGTCAAGAACATAAGGTTTGTAAATTGGTAAAGTCTTTATATGGACTTAAGCAAGCACCAAAACAATGGCATGAAAAGTTTTATTACACCTTTTTGTCAAATGGCTTCCAAATTAATGAATGTGATAAATGTGTATATGTTAAACAATGCAAAAATGTGTATGTTATTATATGTTTATATGTCGATGATATGCTTATCATGAGAACTAGTTTGTATGTGATTAATCAAACCAAGAAGATGCTTCACTCCTCATTTGATAATAAAGATATGGGAGAAGCCGATGTAATCCTTGGAATTAGAATTCAAAGAAATTCTAATGGTACATCCTATCTCAATCACACTATATTGAGAAAGTTCTTAGAAAATACAGACAAATTGATGACAGATCTATGGTCACTCCATTTGACCCGACTAGTCAATTAAAGAAAAATCAAGGAGATAATGTGTCCCAGTTAGAATACGCTCAAGTACTTGGAAGCTTGATGTATATTATGAATTGCACTAGACTAGATCTAGCATATTTGGTGAGTAGACTCAGTCGCTATTCACACAATTCTGGTAGAGACCATTGGTTTGCACTAGTAAGAATGCTCCAGTATCTCAAACATACATTGTACTATAGATTGAATTATACAAAATATTTTCCTGTACTAGAAGGATTCTGTGACGCCAATTGGATTTCCAACAATTCGGAAAGCAAGTCCATAAGTGGATGTCTTTACACTTGGTGGAGCGGCAGTTTCTTGGAAATCATCAAAACAAACAGTGAATACTCGTTCAACGATGGAAGCAGAATTTGTGGCCTTAGACAAAGCGGCCGAAGAAGCGGAACGGCTTAAAAGCTTCCTCGAAGGGATTCTGTTGTGGCCAATGGTAACAACCATTTGTATACATTGTGACAGTATGGCAGCTCTCACAGGAGTGAAAAACCAGATATACAATGGCAAATAGAGACACATAAGGTGTCGTCATAACATAATTGGAGACTTGCTAAAGAATGGAATTATATGCATTGATTATGTAAAGTCAAAGGAAAACATAGTCGATCCTTTGAATAAAGAGCTAAACCGAGAGCAAGTCCTCTATACATCAAGGGGAATGGGTTATTACCCGACGAAAACCTAACCTAGCAACATTGGAGATCCCATGGTCTAGATTCAATAGGCAAACTAGTTTTGGAAAACTCAAGAAGAACAACACACATGTATGCTCGTTCTTATGATAATCTCAGTGTGTATCCGTTGACGATTAAGGGTTCAATGCTAATTCTTAGTAATGCTAATAGCTTTGACGGTGGAAAAATACGGAATGTTCTTGATTGGCATTACTTATATGAGATTGGTGTGTGGTCGCATCTATGATGATCGAGATGTCTACGTTCTCTAAGAATCTCATGAAGAAAGGATACCTTCAAGACCAAAATGAACACAACCGTTAGAGTTACACTATGTGCTAGATGTGATATATGTGATACTTATTGTCTATATTTACTAAACAATGTGGTTAGTTAAAGACCTTCTTCACTACCCATAAAGTAGATCCGATTTGTAATCACTATGAAAGGTTCAAGTTCAAAAGACACCTTTTCAAATGTATATCATGTCTTAATTCATGGAATAGAAAACCATATCCTAATATTACTTATTACTTATTTTCTATTCAACTCGACTTATACATATATTTATGATTTTACATACGATATCTTAAACAGAATTTGTGATGGATCCTTCATCCATGATAAAGAACCATGTGGAGAAACCGGATAAATTCAAAGGGTCGCATTTTAGACATTGGCAACAAAAGATGTTGTTTTATCTAACAACTCTTTACATTTCCAACGTATTGACGGATGACGAACCCATAAATCCACCCGTGAGTCTTGGTAAAAACGTTCCTATCATCACTCAAACCAAACAGTTTGAAAAGGCGGTGGAATCTTGGAGAAGTAACGAGTATAGTTGTAGAAATTATATACTCAATGCTCTAGATGATTCCCTTTATGATATCTACTCGACCTCTATAACCGCATGAGAGATATGGGAATCATTGGAGAGAAAATATAAAACCGAAGTTGCTTGCTCCAAATGATTTGTAGTAGGAAAATTCCTACACTAAAAGTGTCATATATATAACCTATTTAATAGTTTTCCATAATTTCAATTAAATTCTTAGAGAATTTTTCTAACTTGTTCAAGTGTCACAAAAAATATTACAGTGAATGGACCTTTCCTTGAAATTGTAGGTATAAACCCTTTTGTATAAAGCCATCGCCCTTTCGCCTTCACTGCACAATCCACCGCCACTTTATATGGCGGCGCCACCCCTTCCTCCATTTTCATATTCATCACTCTTGTCTTTATCACATCCACCGGATTTGACGCCTTCACCACCACAAACCCTGCTGCGAAGCTCGCCATCACATGGGTTCCCAACCTATCTTTCATCACCCCTTTCGATAACAGCGTTTCCTTGATCTGGTCATATGACGCCAGCTATAATGCCATCACGATCATCACCCGATTCACTGTCAACGTTGATCCTCTCCAGAGATAGGTTACTCCTTCCTTCTTCACCATCCTCGTGATTGCATCCGCCACACCTTTGTAGTTCCTCCGTTGAGCCGTCGAGAGGCTCCCGTCGGCTTGCATCCTCACAATAGCGACGTCCACCGGATTCCCGACTGCAGTGCCGATCCCACCAGCTAACAACCCAGATCCGATCTTTTGGGTTAATGAGAGTTTACCCATATTAGTATCGAACCATTTTTGTTTGAAGATATCATAGAGACCCATTCTTGTGGTGGAGTAGAGTGTCTGACGTAGGACGGTGGCGGAAACGCTGGAGAAGAAAGCAACAATGCCTTGAGTTTTGAAAATGTTGACACCCACTGAAACTAGACCAGCAGTCAGCGGCCATGGAATGGTCATTGTTGAACCACCACCACCATTGACCACGTAAACAGGAGGAGATTCGCCCTGTAATTGCATACAGACTTTAATAAGATCAAGAGGGTGAGTTGAACAACCTGCAATGACGAAAGCAATGACACCTTCAATGAATCCTTTGACACCCATTTGAGCATAAACAAATTTAGGGATATAAAAGAATGAAGACAAAAAATAAAAGGGTTTAATAATGAATCAAAAAGACTAATTAGGATTCAAATCAGTGGAAAAAAAAGATATGAGAATGGAGGTCAAAGGCTATGGTGGAAAAATGAGGAACAAGGGATCTGTGAGACATATAATCTAAAAATTAAAAGGGGATTGAATTAAATTGAATGGATTTTAGAGGATGGTGACATTTATAGATGAGAGATATGGAGAGAAAGTGGGAGGAAGAAGAATAATGGATTCCAGTGTGGTGTGGTTGCAAGTGTTTTCTATTTGGAAACCTAATTTGTACTCGACAGGTTCCATCGATATTCCTTCACTAAATGCGGAGAACAGTCTACGTTTGATTTTTAACTCTTTATCTAACTAAACTTTTAATAATATAAAAGTTTCATTTAAAGTAAATATAATGAAAAAATTAATTATAATAGTTATTTTTATCATATGATTTCACCTTTTAACTATTTCTCTTCCAAAATAATGAAAATAGTCACGGATATGTGATTAACAGGTCCACAATCTGTACAGTGGTCAAAGTATAAGAAATAAAATCAGTTTCTCAACCCGTCTGTAATTGCAGAGACCAAATCCTTCTTCTTCTTTTTGACACCTCCGTAAAGTACGGTACGAATAAGCCAATTACGAACCTATGACTATCTTTGTTATTTTGGGAGAGAAATGACTAAAAAGTGAAACAAAACATGAATTTTTGTAAATGTTGTAATAATTAATCTATATCTTTGTATGATGACTTATATATTTTAAGTGATTCATCAAAAGTATATTTAATCTTGTAATGATTTCGAATTTTTAACCGATTTAATATGACCATTAATGCATAGGCTGGTTCTTTTTGTTTCACTAGGTAAAAGAAAAGTATACAAATTTGTTATCTCCAAAGCAACTTGTTTTGACATTTGACTTAGTTTGATATGAGATGTCTTTGTCATATCATAAATTTAAATAATAGATGACCACAAGTAACTCAATAGCGTGTTTTTAAGGGTAAATTTGACAATTCCAATGCTTTTTCAAATTATTATATATATCTTTTAGGGAAAACTTGTTAAAATATGTATTTTTTTAATCTTGACTAACTTAACCTATTTGTACTTATTTTGACAGAGGATTAAAGTGTTGGGGTAGAAAGTGTCAAGATTGGAAAAGTCTAGCTGGTTAAATACAACAAGGATCACGCCTCACATCTTGGAGAAGTACAAGGATAGCGGAGTCCTTTCCATTATTCTTGAAGAACCAAAATTGCAGTATCTTGAAAAATAAAGCTGTTTTGAAGTCTGCAGGCTCATAATCTTCATTTCATTTTTTCTAGATATCTCTATTAGCTCTCTCTCTCTATCTCTCTCTCTCTGTCTCTGTCTCTTTCTCTAACTACTCATTCTCCTTTTTCTAAGCTTTCTTTTATATATCAAGATTTCGTTATTCTTATAAGTTTAGATCTAGTTGAAATAGTTAGATTTGTAATCTGTGTTCTTTTATACGATCGAAATAATATGTTTGAAAACTTTTTTTTTGTTTTAACATGGTATCAGAGCTTAAAGGTTCAAATCTCTAATTTCTTGTTTGGTTTCCTTCTGGTTTTGTTCTTCCCCGTGTTCGAAAAATCAAATGTATGATTGGATATTGTATTCTCGGTTTACGAGCTCTTAAGAACTCGATTACCGGTTTCTCACCAAGATATTTGATCTTTGTTCTTGATCTATTGTTTTTTGTTAAAAGATAATCATCGCATGGGTTTTGTGATTTGATCTTCTGTAGTTCTTTTAGGATTTTTTTGGCTGTGTTTTTTGACCGTTCCAGATCTGTGTTTGGTGGTTTTATTTCTTTTAGCTAAGAGTGATGCCTTATGATCAATCTGGTTGTGTACCGTGTTAGATCCTATCGATCTATAGTGGTTCCCGGGTCGTGAACGTTGTATTCTCTTGGCATGTCTTCCAGATATGAGTGTCATTATTTTTTTTATCTAGAATGTTTGATATATGATCGTTTTGGGCGTGTACCTTATTAGATCTTGCAGATCTACTGTGGTCCCCTTCTCGTGATGCTTCTGTTTCCTTTCTGTATGTATGGTTGAATCTGTTAGTTGTTGGCTTTGTTAGATCCCAACTTGTGAAAGTGTAAGTAAGAAGTGTCTTACTCTAGTCAATAGAACTTAGTCTATAGAAGCTGTCTGGCTAAGAGCTCTTATGCAGAAGATCAAGAACCAGAGCTCTTACTCAGAGTGAAGGTTCCATTCATATAGAGCCCGCGCTCTATCTCCGTGGACGCTCAAGCCTTGTGCGCCAAAAAGCATAAGTGCTTGACTTAAAGCAACTACTCCAAGACCCAGAGCCTCTGCATAGTACATGCTGAGCTTCTACATATGTAGAGCCTCTGCATAGTACATGTAGAGCTTCTGTATGTTCATGCAGAGCTTTTGGCTACCTTCTCCATGGAACGCGCGCGTGTTAGCCCAGACATTCTCGCAATCATCTAACAGATTTGAGGCGGCTTGACCAAGTCTGCTCCGCTATTCAAGGGAAGTCAAAGATAAAGATGCAGACCAGTCAGCTCAGAGTTCTATGCCTATTTTATAGCATAGTTTGTTAGACCTAGGCGTATATAAGGAGGCTTCCTCCTCAGGTTTAAAGTACCTGAAGGAACCGACTTACACTATATGCAATTTATGTGAGATTACTTTTGTGCTTCCAATTGTTCATCTTTTATCAATAAAAGCATTCGGTATATTCAAGTTTATTCACTGCTTTACTTTCATCTTTGAATGTTCTGTTTAATCATTTGAAATACACTGTTTGTTCATAATTCATATTACATAAACTGTGTTTATGTTAATTAAGAGTATCTAAGTTCAACAATTGGTATCAGAGCCTGCTAATCAAATTCATTGATTAGTCGATCGATATCCGACGGGATTCTACTCTTAATTTTTGATTATTCGTTTTTAAAAAAAAATTGTTACTCTTATTTCTCTCAATCTTTAAAAACGTTTGCTTTTACGTAATCTAGAAATCGTTTTTCAGTCGATTATCTTTCTCGTCAAAGTTTTCTTCTCAAAATTTTAAATCTAAAATGTCGTCTTCTCAATCATGGAACTCCATGTATAGTGCCGGTTCCTTGATAAAACCTCCGACTCTCATTAGGGAAGAATATCCCCAATGGAAGATCCGGATGATAAACTTCTACGAGGGTCTTGACCTAGAACTTTATGAGTCAATCTTAAATGGCCCATACTTCCCTACCACCATCATAGCTCGGATTCCTGCTGCTGTGGTGATACAGTTCAGGTACCTGCCAGGCGAGTACCCAAACTTCGTCGTGACTGGAACGATGAAGACAAACGAAGAGTGGAAGTGGATCAAAAGGCCAAAAGACTTTTGATCACGGCTCTTTCCAACGAAATTTCCAATCACTCGACGCGTGCGACTCAGCTAAGGATTTGTAGGATCAACTGGCTAACCAGTTGGAAGGAGGCATCAAGATGAAGAAGAATCATCGTGCCCAATGCCTGAATGAATACAATAGCTTCCAGGCACTCCCCGATGAGTCTTTAGAACAGACTTATCATCGCTTCAACACTCTGATCAACAAATATCGCAAATGTGACGTGATCAGAACTCAAGAGGAGAACAACATGCTCTTCTTGAAGAGATTGAAAGCAGAATGGGGAAATCTAACGATGTCTCTCCAGGAAAACCAAGATCTGGAGCAATGGACACTACAAGATGTATACGGGACTCTGCAGGCTCAAGAACAAGAGGTGCAGAAGGCAGAGGTTGCTCTGGTGGACCTCTGGCTCTTGTCTTTGAATCAAAAGAGATAGGATCAAGCCAACCACATAGAGAACTGAGACCCAGAGAAGAGAGAAGAAAGGGAAAGAAGGCTCTCATCTTGGAGAGTGATGATGAAGAAGACAGAGCTTCTAGCTCTGATGACGACTAGATCAACGCCTTTGCGAAATCCTTGGCCCTGATCACCAAGGAATTCCAAAGGAAATTTGGGAAGAAGGTCATCGACAGAAGAGGAAGACAAAATGATTGAAGCAGAGGAAAATCTTTCGAAGGAAGGAACCCTTCTTATGTTTCCAACAAGTAGGTGGAAGAGACGTTAGACCAGAAGAAGCAAGGTGTCCGATGCTTTAGATGCGGGAAGATGGGGCACTACTCCAAAGAGTGCAGAGGCCCCTTAGTGAAAGATGAACTGTACTATAAAAATACGTATAAGTATAATCGAACACAAAGGAGCCTCATGGCAGAACAGGAGAATTGGGTCTCTGACTCCTCGTCTTAAGAAGAAGACCAAGCAAACTTCTGTGGGATGGCTGTCGAGAATGACAGAGAAGAGTTTGGATCTGACTCCGACTCCCAGGTATGTTCTATCTCTGGTTATTCTCACTCTGACCTGGAAGAGAGTATCTCTGCTTTACTAACGATATCGTCAATCTACAGCAAATGCTCTCTCTCGAAAAATCCAAAAGAAAATCCTTGGAAAAGGCAAAACTATTTTTTGAACGAGAGACTGAGCTGCTAACTGTAGAGAAACAAGAGTTATCAGTGGAAAATGAAAAGCTTTTACAAACAAAATAATCCACTGAAACAAGTCTTAAAACATAATGCTTAGAATTAAAAGCGGCTATTAAGAAGAAAGAAACAGAGCTTCTAGATAAAGAAAGAGACATATTAAACTCTAAGGCCCTAAAATATTATTTTCAAAAGGAAAGGGAGTTCCTACACCAGAGCTTACAAAGAAAAGAGCTATTGATTAAGAAATATCAAGATGCTCAGAAGGTGTACAAAAAAGTCAATTCTCAACAGGATAAAGCAGGGATAGGTTATATAGACCTATACCTCACCTGGAAGAAGAAAAATACTCTTGAATCCGTGCTTAGGTTGGGCGAAAAACAGAAACCAGATTTTCCGATTTTATATACAGCTTCATCGTTTAAAAGATGTAAGATTGAAAGTGGAGCCAGAACTCTTAAGTTAAAATTCAAAAACATCTCTTACTCTTCAAAATGTGTGCCGTAAGTTGATTTAAAATGTATACAGAAGACAAACGAGATTTTTTGTTTTGGCTCTACAAATCTTGAACATCTTAAGACTGAAAGTGAGGTTGTCAAACCTGAACCAGATGAAATCAAGAGTTCATCCACTGGAAATTTTCTTAAAACTTTGGATTCGAAATTAATGGATGGCTTTACAGAAACGATAAGACAGGTTTTCGAGCAAGACTTGCTTGAGGCCTTGAATTATCCTCCTAAAGGTCATGCAGATTTCTCTGAGTGTAACTCCTCGAATACTTTTGAAAGTCCATCAAAACAAAAGACGGATGAAGCTTCTAGCTCATGCATACGAGAACCTCAAGTTCTTAATGATACCTCTGTATTTCGATATTCACACAAGGATTTTCTTGACTCTGACTCTGAGTCAGAGGTGGACTAGTTTGAAGAGCAAGTTAAGACAAAAGTCGTAGCCAAAGAACCAGAGGTTGCAAAACCCCCTATTGAGAAAAAATTCTCCTAGGTTCTGGCCGTGCAAGCATGATGACATGTCGCATGACGACAAGTGCTAAATCCGCTCCCAAGTTTGAGTACAGGGTAAAGAGTGCAAAGTCTGTTTCTTCTGCATCAAAGGGCTCAAATTCCAAATTTAAGCCAATTAAATTCACTCCGGAACAGAAAGGAAAATCCGCTACATGCTCTAACATAAATTCCTCTGTTTCAGAGAGTCCTCTGAAGGCCAAAGGAGTAGGGAAGAAGAAATCAGAGACGACTCATTCACTGTTAAAACAATCAGATCTAGATAGGAAGTTTACTAGGACTACCAATACTAGGAATGATTGTAATAATTTATTCTTTAAAGATAATAAATCATTTTGTCATTCAAAATGTGTTCATAGTTGTGAATATGTTTCTCTGCTGCTTAAGTTAAAACAGCACTTCTCTGACCCTAACTGTCTTCTCTCTGGGTCATCAAGGTCTAAATCCAAGAAGACCCAGAAGAGAAAGAAGGCTCCTAAAGCCAAGTCTGTTAATTCAGAATCAGGTCATGAGTTGCTAAGAGTTAAGAGAAAAGGCAATCTGTATCTCATGAACTTCTCACCAATATACAATTCAGAGACACTCTGTCTCGTGTCTCGCAAGAGTGAAGAAGCTTGGCTCTGGCACCACAAGCTATCTCATCTTAATTTCCAAAATATAGAGAAGCTTGTGAAGAATAATCTGGTTGACGGACTTCCTGCCATAAAGTTCAAAAAGGACCATATCTGCTCTGCATGTGAAATGGGAAAGCTCAAAAGAGCATCCCACAAAACTAAGACAGATGTATCCTGTATCAGACCTCTGCATGTGCTTCATGTGGATCTTTGTGGTCCAATCTCTGTGCAGAGCTTGTCTGGTAAAAAGTATATCTTAGTCTTAATTGATGAATACTCATGATATACTTGGATTGAGTTTGTAAGGCAAAAATCAGATGTCCCAGAGCTGCTAATCAAATTGATGACCAATATTCAAGTACTTCTACAAAGCAAAATTCAGAAGCTGAGAAGTGATAATGGAACAGAGTTCAAAAACGCCAAGATTGATGCGTACTTGGACACAGAGGGCATAACTCAGAACTTCTTTGCAGCAAGGACACCACAATATAATAATGTCATAGAAAGAAAGAATCGAACTCTGGTCAAAGTTGCACGAACCATGCTAGCTAGCTCTGGTCTTCCTACTCGTTTTTGGGCAGAAGCAATATCGACCGCCTGCTTTATTCAAAATAGAGCAAAAGTGGTAAAGACACACATGAAGACGCCTTACGAACTAATCAACCAAAGAAAGCCTAACGTTAAATTTCTGCATGTCTTTGGTTGCAGATGCTTCATCCTAAATGATCGAGATCAACTTGGCAAATTCGATAAGAAGGCAGATGAAGGCAAGTTCCTTGGTTGTTCCACAAAAGCCAAGGGATACATAATCTTCAATCAACGAACCAAGACGGTCATGGAAAACATCAACGTCTCGTTCGACGATAAAGAACAAGCGACTTCAGAGTACCTCAGCTCTGGACTCGAGCTTAACAATCAGATTTCCAATTCTCAAATGAAGTCAAGGGAATTGGAACTCAGGCTCCTATTTGAAAACTTCTATGGTGACGAAGACATCTCTGTACATGCACCAAGAGATGAATCTGCGAGTGTAAGTGAAGGATCACAAACGACAAGTACATTTAACTCTGGTCCTTCACACACCTCTGCTTCCTCTGGTGATCATATCAATCCACAACCAGAGCAAACAAGCTCTGCATCAGAGCCCAGTATCGTAGAACCAGAGCATAATACCTCTGGCTCTGTACCTGGTTCTCTGTACCATCATCCGAGGGGGAGCAAACAGAACCTTCTTCACCATCAATGAGCTCAATGCTAAACATGCCCATGGAACGTGATCAAACGTCCCCCACTTCTGCATCTGTCCCAAGAACAAGATGGACAGAGAATCATCCTCTTCACCTGATCATTGGTGAACCTTAAAGTGGCGTAAAGACACGGGATGCCACAACTAATGAATGTTTATTCGTAAACTTCCTAAGCATGGTAGAGCCTAAGAAAGTACATGAAGCCCTACAAGATCCTAGTTGGGTCGATGCCATGCAAGAAGAGCTCCAACAATTCGAGAG
>NC_037530.1:19042879-19055529 GCF_001531365.2 Cynara cardunculus var. scolymus
GACGAGACCTTTGCACCAGTAGCAAGGCTAGAAGCTATACGCTTGTTCTTAGCCTTCTCTGCTCATAAGGGATTCCGAGTCTATCAAATGGACGTTAAGTCAACTTTCTTGAATGGTAAGCTGAAGGAGGAAGTCTACGTTCAACAACCTCCGGGGTTTGAAAGCTCCACACATCCAGAGTATGTCTATTTCTTAGACAAAGCTCTGTATAGAATTAAGCAAGCACCTCGAGCCTGGTATGAACGTCTCTCATCTTTTCTCTTATCTAATGGTTTTGAAAAAGGTAAAATCGATACAACTTTGTTCATAAAGAGGTATAAAGGTGAGATGCTCTTAGTACAGATATATGTGGACGACATTATCTTTGGTTCAACGAACCAGAGGCATTGTGATAAGTTCTCTACGTTGATGAAGAGCGAGTTTGAAATGAGCATGATGGGAGAATTGACATTCTTCCTCGGCTTGCAAGTAAAACAGAGGGAGGATGGTATTTTCATTAGCCAAGCTAATTATGTCTCCGACATATTAAAGAAATACCAACTCCATAACTCTTCCACCATGAGAACACCAATCGCTACAGGAACTAAGCTTGACACAGATCCATCTGGAAAACAGGTGGATGTTAAGACTTACCGTGGAATGATTGGATCATTACTATACCTCACGGCTAGTAGACCAGACATCATGTTTGCCACATGTCTCTCTGCACGTTTTTAAACAAATCCAAAGGAATCTCACCTTTCGGCTGTAAAAAAAATCTTTAGATACCTCAAGGGAACTCAATTTCTGGGTCTGGTATCCGAACCATTCTGGTTTTGATCTTATCATGTACACAGATTCTGATCATGCATGTTGTAAACTTGTTCGAAAGAGTACATCAGGGAGCTGCCAATTACTTGGAGATAAGCTCATAAGCTGGACCTTAAAGAAGCAGAACTGCGTCTCTCCTTCCACAGCTGAAGCAGAGTATGTAGCTGCAGCTAGTTGTTATTCCCAAGTGATATGGATGAAGACTCAACTGAAAGACTATGGCGTCGAGTTCGAGAAAATTCCAATTCTATGTGATTCAGAAAGTGCTAACACAATCACAGCCAATCCTATGCAACACTAAAAAACAAAGCACATCGATGTTCGTTATCATCTCATCAAAGACCATGTAGAGAAAAGTACGATTGAAATGTGTTAGGATCCAAGCGCTTACCACTACGCCAGAAGCAATTGTTGGTGGAGAAGGCGCAACTTATTTTTTTATAGTGTAGCAGCCAGCGCCACGTTTCGATTTAGGAAGATGCTGGTCAATGACCCAATAATTCCCCCCCCCAGCATCTGCCAGCACTAACAAGATCTTCGCTAGAAGTTAATGGCTGTACAACATGCCTTTTCGCATCATTATGCACTCCATGGGATCCGAACCCGTGACCTGCTTTGATACCACATGTTAGGATCCAAGCTCTTACCACTACGCCAAAAGCAATTGTTGGTGGAAAAGGTGCAACTTATTTCTTTATAGCATAGCAGCCAGCGCCACATTTCGATTTAGGAAGATGCTGGTCAATGACCCCAAAAAATGTTTTTTGTTAGTACAGATTTACAACTTGCTGACATCTTTACAAAAGCTCTTGATGAAAAGAGATTTAATTTTCTGGTTAGCAAATTGGGTATGCTCAATCTTTCAAACTAAGCCAGAGTCTCTGTATGTACCATATAGAGCCTCTGCATCCCATATGCATACTTCTGTTTTTGTTGTTTTTAGTATTGGTCCATGAGACAGAGCCTCTTGCTCAAATCCTAGTTGTTTTGTGATACAGAGCCTCTGTATAGTACATATAGAGCCTTTGTACCTTGGTTCTTATGCGTGTACAAATCTTATCACAAATGATCCAAGCATAGTTCAAGGGGGAGCAGATAAGAAGAGCTCAAGTCAAGGGGGAACACCAGATCATGTCACACAGAGCCTCTGTATGTACTATACAGAGCCTCTCCTTCAAAACTTTTTATGATTATAGGACAGAGCCTCTGTATGTACTATATAGAGCCTCTGCCTCTAAACATAGCTAGTTTTCTACAGAGGACATATATAGCCCAATCACTAGTCTCTGTATGAGATCCTAAGGTATGTTGTCTTTCTCTGCATATAGTACTCTGGTTCTTTACAAAACCTCTATTTCTTACTAACCAGAGTATTTACACTTGGTAAATTTTTGAAAATCAAAATATATAATTTTATTAAGAAGGCGTACAATTTTATTTCTAAATTTTTTATTAATAGCTGTCATCTACATTCAGCATCACTGCCTGTGAACTTATCTTTTCAAACGTGGGAGGCACCACTTGCAGCTGGCAGTCCACGTGGCGCGCCCCCACAGGCTGTGAAAAATCGTTTCAGTTTTTTACCTGACGTTTGGGCGCTAAACACTCAAGTGTTTTATTTTTCTCTATTTAAACCAATTTTTACCCCCCAAATTAATTTTTTACGCTTACAAAGAAATTCAAGAACTTTCGTCATCTTCAACCTCCAACCGCCATTGTTACACCTTCAAGCTCTCAAACTAGTGCTCGGAATTCCATGTCCTCCTCCGAGTCAGGAAACTCCCAAACACATACCACAACCCACAAAACTATTGAGGACGCCAGTCAAAACTTGGTTCCTCTTCCTATCAAACCTAATAACCATGCCCTTCACCTCCAACTTGAAAACTTCGACACAAAATACCATCCCATCATCAATATCCTCCGAAATCACTTCCTAAACCCAACCTTGACAAATACGGATGACCTTGTCCCTGAAAGGTACATCCAAGAATACTGGCTATCTTGCGCTGTTACCGAATCTCAAAGAGGAATCGTTGGAGACTTCTACGTCTCTTCAGCAAACAAATTTGTACTGTTTGCATTTCAAGGTCCATGTTTTCGTGGGTTCTTGAAATACCAACGAAAACTGACCTAGGGCTTTCTGAGTACGCCCCTCTTCCATCTGAGGACGAGATAGTGGCATTTTTGAAATTTCTTGGGGTACAACAGGGCAATCCAGTACCCATCACAATATCGTCGACAATACCTTTCACCAATGTGGAAGACACTGTTCACATTGGTCAACAAATTGCTAACAGGGAAGATTGGGAGCCTCGACATGTGCTCAACGAACGTTCTTCAAATCGTCTATGGTATCTTCTTCAATCTCTCTCTAGACTAGTCCTTGATACTCTACATAGAGTTCAAGGCTACCGTGGCCAAGAAGTGTCAAGAGGTGGCCAAAGGAAGACAGTTGCCATCTCTGCTATTTCCACGTTTCTTTGGTCTTCTCCTAAGACCTGCTCTTGACGACAACAATATTGATGTGGGTCGTCTACCTGCACACAAGATGAACGTGCTCACTCAATACAGGCCTACAATTAATAAAGACATATACGCAGTAGAGAGGCCAATCCCAAAGAAGCTAATGGCCTATATGAAGACAAAGGAGATAAGGAGAGCATACAGACGTACACGCGAGACACTAGTGTCTCGAACCCCGGTAAGCATAGGAACAGCCGATGAAGATGAGAGAACTGAGGACACTTTAAGGGCTCAAGTAGAGGGAGAGACGGTGAGAGCAGAAGAAGAGAGGGTAAGAGCAGAGCAAGAGAGAGAGAGAGAATGAAAGAAAACAAGAGGAGGCAAGGAAGAAGAAAGGTGAGAGAGAGAGGAAGAAAAAGGAAGAGGCAGATCGAGCAAAGCAAGAGAGATTGGCTGAGCTTGCTCGTGTTAGAGCAGAGGAGGAGCGAGCAGAAAAAGCTCGCCAGGCAGAGATCGCTCGTCTGAGGGAAGAGGCCAGACTTATAGCAGAAGAAGAAGCTCGTCAAAACTTGGCTTACTCCTCTAGTCCAAACCAAGGGGGTGACCAAGAGCACTACGATGATGCTACAAGGTCTTATACAAGTGAGGAAAGTGAGGAAGATTAAGAAGAGAGTGAAGAAGAAGAGAGTGAGAAAGAAGAAGAAAAGGAGAGAAAGGAGAAAGAAGAGGAAGAAGAGGGAGGATGTTGCTCGTTGGTTTATTCAACCTTAGATTCTAACACAAAAATAGAACTTGGCGCAAGTATACACCTCGAACTACTGTCGTCTCGTAACAAGTAATAATGGTAAAAAGTACCAGATATCGTTCCCACAGAGATAGCTTGTAAAGTTATTTCAAAAGTCCAGTTTATAAAAATTAATTTCAGATGGCGAATCGAGGGATTTGATTTATCTGAAATTGGGTAGTTTAATTAACACTAAGAAAATATCAATCTTAAAAAGAAGCACAGGGTGCAATAGTTGATTAAGGCATTAAACAAATGATTCAGTAAAAAGGTGACATAGCATTCCTGTCATAATTATCTAAAATCAATAAATGATTTTATATTACTATGACAGTATCAACTATCGGGTCAGACGGCCTCCCAGGAGCACACATCGGTCAACGTGCTATCGATATGATATCATTTATGTTAGACGTCGTGAATCCTAGCACAACACAGTGTTACCATCCTACACCGTAGGAGTATAGCGTTTGTCAGACACTAAAGCTATTTATAGCCTTCTCCTATTACCTCAGRTTTTGAAAATCAATACATTTTTATACACAAAATTAGTTGTCAATTAATTTTAATGTAATCATTAAATGAAATATTAAGCACCTGAAATAAATAGTAGACTATAATGCTAATAAGACACCTTTGTACTTTCACATCGGCTTTGGTTTTAATTTCCCGTTACACCCCAAGCTAAGGCGTTAGCCCATCATCGCTCGGTTTCTTCTCTCGAAGGATGTAAGGACTGAAAAATAAATACTGAGATGGAAAAGTAAATTGCAGAAAATAAATTACAGAAATTAAATGACAGAAATGTAAATTGCAGTAAAGTAAAGACTGAAATGTAAAKGACTGAAATGTAAAGACTGAAATATAAATACTGAAATGCAAAGGACTGAAATGTAAAGACTGAAATATAAATACTGAAATATAAAAACTGAAATATAAATACTGAAATATAAATACTGAAATATAAATACTGAAATGTAAAAGACTGAAATATAAAAGACTGAAATATAAAGACTGAAATATAAATACTGAAATGTAAAAGACTGAAATATAAAAGAATGAAATATAAATTATTAATAACTAAATTATATTAATTAACATTAATCTAATTATTATGGAAGAAAGTACATGATGGAATGACTAGTTGTACTTTGATGGGATGAGGAGAAGACATGTGAAAGCCTTGGGAAATGGGGTTGACTTTTGAAGGAAACTTGCAAGTTAAGTAACGAAACTTGCAAAACAAGTTTCGTTACAAAGATCGAAAGATTACTTGCAAAGTCGTAAAAACTGTTTATTTAGACTACGTAAATTAGCCGTGAGCCACAAAGGATGAGATCCGATGTAAAGCAACAACGATCGACTAATTCCTAGTAAGAAAACGTAACGTAACTTGGAACAGAAATGAGATGAAGATTAAAGATGAGTACTTAAATTAAAACTTGAGAACGAAATTACAACTACAAAAATCGGTTCTTGAAAAGTCAAACAAAGAGAACCGAAAGCTTAGAACTGAAAGCAATATTCTTGAGAGTAACTTACACAAAGATCATAAAGATTAAATGGAAGAAAGTCTCCAAAAATCTCCAAAAGTATTTGTGAATTAGTGAATTGGTGAATGCAAAACAAGGCCTAAGGCTTGTTTATATAGTCCAAGGAAGTTCCCATAGTGGGTGCCAACTAATAAGACAAAAATCCCTTCAAAACTGGGCTTTGACCGGGCCCAAGGTCGTTGACCACGCCTCCTTTATGGACCAGCCCATTTCTCCACGGCCCAAGCAGATTTCCAGCTCTCGGACAGGTACTATAGGACCTTGCCACTCCTGGTCCTGTAGGACTGCCGTAGGACTGGGCCCAAATATCGTCAAAAACCTGCATAAACAGGGAATTAACATTAGATATACTATATAACTACTAATATATGAAAAAGACATAAAAAGACTCAATTAAGACACTAACGGGCAAATAAAACAAAGGAAAATGGTTAAGAAAATGATGTAATAAGGTTAATAAATTAACACTTATCACACCCCCAAACTTGAATTGTTGTTTGTCCCCAAACAACAGAAAATGACAATTAAAAAGACTCAAAGTTCTAATAAACTAAAAAAAATTGAGCATAAACATTCAATAGCCAAAGTATGCATATTTTTGAAATTTTTTGAATGAAAGTGTTATACTCATGACTTGATGCTTGATATCCATAGCCCTTCATAAACCTAGCTCCCCCAAACTTAAGTCTTTCATATTACCAAACCATAAGCTAGCCTACATTTCTTTTGCTATACTAGATTCAACAGATAGATTGGGACTTTGAATTGGGTTTTGCATTTGGCTTTTTCTTTTCAATGCATGCCTTTTACCTCATCTCACTTTTTTCACTCCATAGCACAATTTTACTGCTATGCATCTCATATTGAGGTATTTGGACACTATGGTCCTTTTCAAACATTTTGGTGTACATTGACACTCTTTTGTATGCACAAGACATGTAACTATGTTCCTTTGTTTGTCTTCTGGTCTTAATGCATATGTTTCATGATATCTATAGTGTTTGGTACTTTTTAGGACCCTCCCCCAAACTTAAGGGAAACAATGTCCTTATTGTGAGTGTATGAAGGCTACAAATTGGCCAAAATGAAATGAAGGCCCAAGTTGGATCAAGTGAAAGCTTTGGGAATGGTTGGCTAGTTCTAGAGGCTCAATTTAAGACAAAGATGGTTAAGCTTTGGATTATTGTGGCTATGGCATCAAGTTCAAACCTTATTCAACAAATTCATCATTTATTCTATTTTTGGTGCATATATGGCTAAAAAGAAGATATGCTACTTAAAATCAGTGCCCAAAATCCTAAAATGAAACAGAAAAGCAAAGATGATCAATACAAGTGTAATTGACTATCTTTAAAAGGAAAAAGACTCAAACTGAAAACAATTTGAAACAGAAAAGCAAAGATGAGAAGTCACAAGTGCGACTTGGTCATCTTGTGAAAATAAAAGGACTCAAAGACTCAAGTGAAAGATTTAAACAAAACCAACAATCCAACTCTAAGTCAAATTGACCATAGGGTGAGGATGTGGTACTTGGAATGAGTTTTAAATCAAAACAGTCAACCAAAGGACTGCATTTCCAACAACATGGTAATATGAAACTAAACAATGGGATTGCCATTGTTTTAGCATGAGATAAACCAATTAGAACCAAACAATGGGATTGCCATTGTTCTGCCATGAAAAAGATCAAATAGAACAAGACAATGGGATTGCCATTGTCTTCTTATGACTTAGCCTGAACTGGTTGTAGCATAGACTAGGGAGGTAAACAAATGAGAACATCGACCATGGTCCTCCCTCAAAACCATCAGACTAGTCGTGCAAACAACAACCTGATAATACCAAAACAGCAAAAGCAGTGCATGAAAAGAACTATATGATTTCCTAAAAATAGCAAATGTCCTCAATTGAGGCAAAGAGGGGACAAAACTATCAATATATATGCACACCATGCACTTAGACTATGCTATGCTAAAAATAGCTAAAAACAGCAAATAGAGTGCATGAGTATGAGTCAAAAGATCAAAGAAAATACATGAGAAGGACTGCATAAAAAGTTTAAAACAACAAAAAGAGAAGAACATTACTACATAGGCAAGTCTAAGGCTTCAGATTTGTTAATCATGACATGCCTTGTTGGATTAAAGCAACAAAACTTAAAGCAGCAAAGAAAGCTCATGGCATAGGACTATACGAGACCTGAAATAGCAAAATCAAGAATGTATCTAACCATTAAAACAGCAAACAAAAATGAAAAATTCTTTAAAGCAGCAAATATTAAAAACATCAAATCAAACATGAAACTAGATCTAAAAACAACAAATTGGACAACAAACTATAAGTATAGCATTACCCTATGTCCAAACAGTAAAGTGAAACTAAAATGCTACCTAAAAGCAACAAAACAAAGGCCATCAACTATGTTAATAACAGCAAATTTAAAGAGAAAGAACAAAAAATTTATGCTAAAAATAGCAAATGGCAGTCCTAATGAAATAGCAAAGAACCAATGAAAACAGCAAAGTGAGTGCCAAATTGTACCCAAACTAGAAGTCAAATCAGACTACTAGGACCTAAAATACTACTTATTAAAACATAGGAAACACTATGGATTTTAAACAGCCAACAAAATGCATTAGCCTTTAAAACAGTGAAATAGAAAGCTACTCTATGAAACAGTCTAAAACAGCAAATAAAAATGCAAATAGAGTCAAAAACTCAAAAGGATTTAAGCAAAACATTTGCCTCATGAAGACAACAAAAGCATTTCAATTGAGATAAATAAGTATACTAAAAACAGCCAATCAAAATAACAAATAAAAAATTCTTAAAACAGCAAATATTGGAACAGCAAACTAGTCCTACAGTCATCTAATTAAAAATAGTAACCAATTACTTAAAAACAGCAAAAAACAAACAAGGGCATGGTTGTTTAATATCTAAAATAGCAAGGGACTAATGAAAACATCAAAATTAAACATGCACTTCAAAACAGCAAATCAAAATGGCAAATCCTTAAAACAACAATTATTAAAACAACAAATTAGAACAGCAGAGGCTAAATCTAAAAACAGCAAATTTAAGATCAACTGACTCAAGACTTTGCAGCAGAATAACTATATTACTAGGGACCTTAGGTGCCATTGTCAAAACAGAGGAAAAACAGCAGATCAAACATGCCCACACAACAAAACAGCAAACAATATTTATGCTTACAAAGCCATTAAAAATAGCATACTTTATGTCTAAAACAGCAAATCAAGTCTTTTAAAACAACAAAATAGCTATGAGCTTCTAACAAGGACCTATGCATAACACAATATATACAAAGAAGTAAGAAGGTAGAACCTGTCCTACTCAGACAGAGTAGGAGAGTCTGAGTGTTGCAGCAAGATGGATTTTGGTGGAGGTGGGAGCTTGATTGCATTCTTCGATTTCCCATGCTTGGCAGCAGCTCTAAGCATTCTCTCTTTTTGCATTTTGTACTCTTCCCATTGCACTTTCTCTTTCTTTAAGATGTCCACTTCTTTCTTCAAATCATCTACCCTCTTCATCAGCTTGTGGTGCTTCTTCACTATTGTCCTCTTCAAAGTGCTGGCATGATCATCCATGGCCTTAACAATTCAGCTTTTAAAGCTGCCATGGAAGAGGTGGGTGCATCTGGCTGTACTTTTGCATTTACCCTCATCAATCTATCCAAATTCTTTTTATCAAATGAGGTTTTCTCCATAGACATCACATTTTTAGGCAAGGATAAGACTTGGGCCTTTTGCAACAGTCTATGAATCAAGGAAGGGTATAGCAACTTGCCATTTGTTCTCTCCCCATATGCTTTGATGTTGGAGCATATCATCCTCCCAACATCAAATGGCCTAGCCTCTAGGATACAGTAGAGGATCAGAACTCTCTCTAAGCACAAATTGGTATCATGGCTAGTGGGGTGAATGGTGTGCCTCATGAAGTAGAACCACAGATTGGCCTCAGGCTTAAGGTATTGGGTTTTCAGCAGCCTAGCCCTCCCTTTAAAACTCCAAACAGCCCCTTTCTTGGCTACCCTAGCTAAGATCAAATCAAACTCCTCATCAGAGCACCCATCAGTCAACCTATCTAGCTCAGAGTATGAAGGTGGGATGAGCTCTAGTAGGTCATTTATGGCATTGGGTGAATAGGAGACAGGGGTCTTTCTCACTCTCAAATTTACCCCATCAGTGACTGCTACCTCAGTATAAAACTCTCTAACCCAACTAAGATTGTATTGATTAGGAGTGTCACATAGAGTTTCCCAACCCAAAGAGTCTATTGTGGCCTTGATGCTAGGATTGGCCAACAATAGTTGTTGTGTAAAACCCTTTTGCACCACCCCTACTTTCTCAGAAAATTGAAAGTATGTTTTTCTTGCAAGGGGTATGCTAAACAAGTGCTTGGGCTTTAGAAACATACCTGGCCCTTCCTCAAATTGTTGCTCTGTCCTTCTTCTTCTTGGTGCCCTTTCCTCAGCCTCTGATCTCTCACTGTCCTCTCTCCTCTTCTTTGAACTTCTGGTTTCCATTCTGTTCATTCTCCTCTTCCTTGGCACTTTCTTTCTCAAGCTGGCCCCTGTATCAACCTCTTCTCTCTCTTGCTCCATATGAGGGCTGCTATGCTCAGGACTATGATGGGCAGAATGTACACCCTCATAGTAGTCATGAGTCCCAGAGTGTAAAGGGCTAGTGGGTTGGTTTGGGCTAGGCATGAATGGTTGAGTGGAATAGGGTGATGGTGGTGGTGTTTGAGTGACAGGTGTGTTTTGAGGGTCAGAGGGGTCTTCATTGTGTTCAAAGGGTGTAAGGCTTGGATTAGTGGGTGATAGGCCTAAGACAAAGTCTAGTTCTTGGATGGATACAGTTTGTGGCAAAGGGATAACAGGTTCAGTGGGTGTGGAAGGTGTGGTTGTGGGCTGGTTTGGTGAGGGTAGAGGGCTGGTAGTGGCTGTTTCCATATGGGTTGGTTTGTAAATTGTTTCAATAGGGGCTGTTTCAACAGGGGCTGTTTCAATAGGGGCTGTTTCAACAGGGTTTGTTTTAGATGTGGATGCATGGTTCAACAGTGTAGGTTCCACAATGGATGATGAAATAGGAATAGTGGTGAAGTGTGGTGAGTTCAAGAAATTGAACTCAATGGGCATGTTTCTAAAGAAAACAGGTACATGGGTGGTGGTAACAGTTGGTTGGGCAGGGGCTGGATTACACTCTGGTTCCCTCCTAATCATCCTGTCCATGGCTGCCAAAGCAGCGCTAACACAATGCTTAAGGGATGAACTTCCCTTTTTAGGTGCTTGTGCAGCCATAGAAGGCTGAGTGTGGACCATGGATATGGTGGGTGCACATCTTGCTGATCTTAAGCCCAATACCTCATTAGAGGCAGCAATGGCCTCATCCCCAGATTTTCTTAACATAAATCCCACACTGGCTTGCGGATAAACAGGAAAGCTAGACAATAAATCTCTAGTTAAAGGTCTAGAAACTTTTAAACTTGTTTGGAGCCTCTCTGTGATATTTAAAGGTATGCTCTGAGTGCTCATCTGAGTTGCTGCATCTGCCATCATATTCAAAAAGGTTGAGTCCTCTTGTGTTGGTCTGCTTGAGCTGCCCTGAACATCATGCCTCTTGGATGGTGACTCACTATCATCAGAGATGTCAATCACAGTGCCTTTCTTTTGCTTCACTGGCTTGAAATTGATCAAACCCTTAGCTCTGCTTCTGGTCATCCTAGGGCCAAATTGGTATTGTGGAAAAGGTTGTGGTTCAGATTTCACAACCACAGTATCCTAAGTTTGGGTTTGAGTGGAGGGTTTAGGTCTGGTTTTGGCAAATGGAACCTGTCTCAAGGGGATGGCAGCGATGGGTTCCTCCTCACTCTCACTGGCCTGACCATGGTTAGTCACAGGGGGCATGGAATCCGATTCTCCTTCTCTTCTTCGTGCTTTTGTTTTGATAATGGCCATATGAATGGAACAGGGGACTATTAATGGTTCTTGGAGCAAATAAGAACTATGGTTGTGAACAGTGGCTTGAAACAAAGCTGAATGGTGAATGAATAGTGATCAGAGGGTTATATGCTTGTTCAAAACTTCTTCTCCAAGATTTTTGTTTTTAAAATTTCAAAACTTTCTCTGATTAATGACTGTCATCGAGTGGAAAGTCAGAGATGGTACCTTTCTTACACTGCCATTTCGATGAAGTCTTTTCCTTCTAGAAAATGGATATTTTGATGAGCTATTGCTTAGTGTTCTTGGTCTGATTGAGGGAGTACTTTGATGGAGGTCTTCGCCTGGGTTGAAAGCTTGGAGATGAAGAGACGGTTTACCAGAACTGGCTTGGTACGGTTACGCGGGAGTTTTGACAGGCCGTACCAAGCGTACATCGATGATGGGCTTCATCGTTGCGGGCTGCGTCATTTGATCTCAACGCGCGTTTACTCATTGGGCCATCCTCACTCTCGGCCTGTTAATTAGAGAAGCAATTGGCCTTTCATTTCCTTGTGGTTGGGCCTGGTTAGTTCACTCAAAATAACCTGGGCCCTTTTAGCCCAAAGATTAAAACAAAATTCAAACCTTTAACTTAACTATAAACCTAATATATTAAAAATCATAAAAGAAAACAAACCAAAAGTCTAAAATAAAATTTAAAAGAAAAATATAATAACTTATAAGAAATACATATATAGATATATATATATATATATATAAATACTTAAATATTCACAAAGACTTATTATTTTAAAAAGATGACCTCGATCGGTTGTGTAACACTCATGGACTCAAAGAAAGGTTTTAATCTTTGTCCATTCACTTTGAAAGTGGTACCTCTTTCCGGATCTATCAGGTCAATGACTCCGTAGGGGTATACCTTGGAAATAATAAAAGGTCCGGTCCATCGGGAATTCAGTTTTCCCGGAAATAATTTTAACCTTGAATTGAACAACAAGACTTTTTGGCCTTCTATGAACTCTTTTGGAAGAATCTTTTTATCATGCCATTTTTTGGTATTTTCTTTGTA
>NC_037530.1:19055724-19058587 GCF_001531365.2 Cynara cardunculus var. scolymus
AACTTAGAGGCCCAATCCTTTCTATGTGGTTTAACTACCTTGGCCAAAATCCCTTTTATCTCCCTATTTGACAATTCAGCTAATCCATTGGTCTGAGGATGGTAGGCAGTTGCTACCCTATGTTTGATGTCATACTTATCAAGGACTTCTTCTAACATGTTGTTTATGAAGTGAGTGCCTTCATCACTAATTAAGGCACGAGGTGTACCAAATCTAGTGAATATGTGTTTTTGTAAAAACTTTACAACTGTTTTAGCATCATTGGAATGGCAAGCCATGGCTTCCACCCATTTGGACACATAGTCCACAGCTACCAATATGTAGGCACAATTATTGGACAGAGGAAAAAGTCCCATGAAGTCTATACCCCAAACATCAAATAATTCTATTTCTAGAATTCTGTTCAAAGGCATTTCATTTCTTCTAGAGATATTTCCACTCCTCTGACACTCATTGCAACTTTTCACAAAGTTTTGAGCATCATTGTGCAAAGTAGGCCAGTAGAATCCTGATTGTAAAACCTTGGATGCTGTCCTACTTTCTCCAAAATGTCCTCCACATGGTCCTGCATGGCAGTGCTGTAGAACTGATGGTACTTCTTCTTTTGGGACGCATCTTCTAATCACATGATCTGCACAAATTTTAAACAAGAAAGGGTCATCCCATAAATATTTCTTTGAATAAAAAATGAGCTTCTTTCTTTGATACTTATTGAATTCCTTGGGAATAATCCCACAAGCTAAATAATTAACAAGATCAGCAAACCAAGGCACAGTAGTATGATTAAGAACCAAAATTCTTTCATTAGGAAATACTTCACAGATGTCACTACTTTGCACTGGTTTGTCTTGTTTTTCCAATCTCGACAGATGGTCGGCCACTTGATTGTCCACCCCTTTTCTATCAATGATTTCCAAATCAAACTCTTGCAAAAGCAAGACCCACCTTATTAACCTTGGCTTTGCATCTTTTTTAGAAATAAGRTACTTGATGGCAGCATGATCTGTATGAACAATTACTTTGGTTCCCATCAAGTATGATCTGAATTTTTCAAAAGCAAAGACCGCAGCTAATAATTCTTTTTAAGTAGTGGTGTAATTGATTTGAGCATCATTAAGAGTTTTGCTTGCATAATAAACGTGATGAAAAATTCTTTTCTTTCTTTTGACCCAAAACTGCTCCAACTGCCCAATCACTAGCATCAGTCATTATYTCAAAGGGTTTGGACCAATCAGGTGTTATTACCACAGGAGCAGTGACCAACGCTTCTTTTAAAATGTTGAAAGCTTTTCTACAATATTCATTAACATGGTCATGCTGTAATAATACACAAAGAGGTTTTGATATTTTTGAAAAATCTTTTATAAACCTCCTATAAAAACCTACATGTCCAAGAAAACTTCTAATCCCTTTGACAGTTGTTGGTTCAGGTAACTTCTCAATTACCTCTAACTTTGCTTTGTCAACTTCAATGCCTCTTTTGGAAATTAAATGCCCAAACACTATGCCTTCTTTTACCATAAAGTGACACTTTTCCCAGTTCAAAACCAGATATGTTTCTTCACATCTTTTAAGACTTTTTTCAAGGTTTTGCAAAAAACTGAAAAATCATCCATGAAAATTTCCATGGAGTGCTCTAACATATCTGAGAAAATAGACATCATACACCTTTGGAAAGTGGCAGGGGCATTACAAAGTCCAAAAGGCATTCTCCTAAAAGCAAAAGTTCCATATGGACATGTAAAAGTAGTCTTTTCCTGATCATCCGGTGCTATGGCAATCTGATTGTAACCGGAGTATCCATCTAAGAAACAATAAAACTCTTTTCCTGCTAGTCTRTCTAACATTTGGTCTATGAAGGGTAATGGAAAATGGTCTTTTTGAGTGGCTTTATTAAGCCTCCTATAGTCCATACATATCCTCCAACCAGTTACTGTTCTAGTAGGTATAAGTTCATTCTTCTCATTTGGTACAACAGTGACTCCACCCTTTTTAGGTACACATTGCACAGGACTGACACAGGTACTACTAGCAATATGATAAATTATGCCAGTGTCAAGCCATTTTAAAATCTCTTTTTGACAACCTCCTTCATGACAGGATTGAGTCTTCTTTGAGGCTCAACAGAGGTGAAATTTTTGTCATCCAAGATGATTTTATGTTGACAAATGGTGGGACTTATCCCTTTGAGGTCAGCAATTATCCATCCTATGGCCTTGGTATGAAGTTTCAACATGTCAACCAACTTTTCTTCTTGGTCAGCTTCTAATGATGATGAAATGATGACTGGTAACTTCCCTGAATCTCCTAAAAAGGCATACTTCAGATGTGAGGGAAGTTGTTTTAGCTCTAAATCTGGGGCAACATCTAAGGAAGGAACAAGAATCTTCCTATCCTCAGATTCTAAAACTTCAAAAGCAGCAGATTCTTGTGATGTTTCTAATTCCTCAAAATCTTCCTCTTCATCACTATCAGTCTCAGATAAACTTAAGATTTCCCCCAAACTTTTCTCTTGACACCAGGTTTCTATCAAACTCAAAGCAGAACACTCTTCTCTTTCTTCCAGTTACCTAAGGGAATTAAAAACATTAAAAGTCATTTGTTGGTCTTGGACTCTCATGGTTAATTCTCCCTTCTGTACATCTATCAAGGTTCTACCAGTAGCTAGAAAATGTCTCCCTAAAATGATAGGAATGTCTTTGTCGGCTTCCAAGTCTAGGATGATAAAATCAGCTGGGAAAATAAACTTATCAACCTGAACTAGGACATCCTCAATYTTTCCTCTGGGATAGGCTATGGACTTATCAGCTAACTGGAGAGTTACAGTCGTAGGTCTAGCTTCACCTATGCCTAGGGTATTGAA
>NC_037530.1:19061228-19070467 GCF_001531365.2 Cynara cardunculus var. scolymus
CGGTCAACGTGCTATCGATACGATATCATTTATGTTAGACTTCGTGAATCCTAGCACAACACAGTGTTACCATCCTACACCGTAGGAGTATAGCGTTTGTCAGACACTAAAGCTATTTATAGCCTTCTCCTATTACCTCAGGTTTTGAAAGTCAATACATTTTTATACACAAAATTAGTTGTCAATTAATTTTAATGTAATCATTAAATGAAATATTAAGCACCTGAAATAAATAGTAGACTATAATGTTAATAAGACACCTTTGTACTTTCACATCGGCTTTGGTCTTAATTTCCCGTTACACCCCAAGCTAAGGCGTTAGCCCATCATCGCTCGGTTTCTTCTCTCGAAAGATGTAAGGACTGAAAAATAAATACTGAGATGGAAAAGTAAATTGCAGAAAATAAATTACAGAAATTAAATGACAGAAATGTAAATTGCAGTAAAGTAAAGACTGAAATGTAAAKGACTGAAATGTAAAGACTGAAATATAAATACTGAAATGCAAAGGACTGATATGTAAAGACTGAAATATAAATACTGAAATATGAAGACTGAAATATAAATACTGAAATATAAAGACTGAAATATAAATAATGAAATGTAAAAGACTGAAATATAAAAGACTGAAATATAAATACTGAAATGTAAAAGACTGAAATATAAAAGATTGAAATATAAATTACTAATAACTAAATTATATTAATTAACATTAATCTAATTATTATGGAAGAAAGTACATGATGGAATGACTAGTTGTACTTTGATGGGATGAGGAGAAGACATGTGAAAGCCTTGGGAAATGGGGTTGACTTTTGAAGGAAACTTGCAAGTTAAGTAACAAAACTTGCAAAACAAGTTTCGTTACAAAGACCGAAAGATTACTTGCAAATTCGTAAAAACTGTTTATTTAGACTACGTAAATTAGCCGTGAGCCACAAAGGATGAGATCCAATGTAAAGCAACAACGATCGACTAATTCGTAGTAAGAAAACGTAACGTAACTTGGAACAGAAATGAGATGAAGATTAAAGATGAGTACTTAAATTAAAACTTGAGAACGAAATTACAACTACAAAAATCGGTTCTTGAAAAGTCAAACAAAGAGAACCGAAAGCTTAGAACCGAAAGCAATATTCTTGAGAGTAACTTACACAAAGATCATAAAGATTAAATGGAAGAAAGTCTCCAAAAATCACCAAAAGTATTTGTGAATTAGTGAATTGGTGAATGCAAAACAAGGCCTAAGGCTTGTTTATATAGTCCAAGGAAGGTCCCATAGTGGATGCCAACTAATAAGACAAAAATCCCTGTAAAACTGGGCTTTGACCGGGCCCAAGGTCGTTGACCACGCCTCCTTTATGGACCAACCCATTTCTCCACGGCCCAAGCAGATTTCCAGCTCTCGGACAGGTACTATAGGACCTTGCCACTCTTGGTCCTGTAGGACTGCCGTAGGACTGAGCCCAAAAATCGTCAAAAACCTGCATAAACAGGGAATCAACATTAGATATACTATATAACTACTAATATATGAAAAAGACATAAAAAGACTCAATTAAGACACTAACGGGCAAATAAAACAAAGGAAAATGGTTAAGAAAATGATGTAATAAGGTTAATAGATTAACACTTATCTGAGGTGCAGAAGCTGCTCTGCCTTAGGGCGAGCCAAAGCAGCCTAGGCTAAGTAGGCACATTCGGTTTACAACACCAACTCCCAGTACAAACGAATCATCTGACTCCAGTGGTCGAGACATGGAGGTTATTGAAACAGAGGTGCACACCTCGAACCCAAGCCAGCCTATCTAACCAGATGTCATAACTGCCTCTGGTTATATCAGCCAAAGGGAAGCCTCAACACAGGGAACACCCTCTCAAAAGGGTGCAACCTTTGAAACTATAAGTGATATGTCTCCCCATATCACGCCACTTTCCCATACAGAGGAATTTGTTTCCTCTGCACGTGTAGACTCCCAACCTTGTTTAGAGCAACGAATAGGTGCACATGGCTTAGAGACTCTCGACCAGTCTCTTAGTCCACTCATGGAGAGCCCTCTGGCTGGCTCTGAACCAGCCTTGGATCCTCTCCTTGACAGAACAGAGGCAGTGAATTCTCCTAAAGGAGGACCACGAAGATCCTCTGGAAGTCCTTCCTCGACTAAGATCAATCAAGTCGTGAATGAAGGCGTCCCTGGAATGGGGACTCACTATGGCCCATGTGTTGAGCCAGAGGTTACACCACTTGCATATGTCATAAGAGAAGAGTTCCATTCCCTTTTCACCTCTATGCGGTGCTCCTTGGAAGAGCTAAACCTCATCATGGCCCGTGCAGAGCCGTCTCCTTTTGCACCCGCTCTGGATGAGATACGAAAATCCTTGGCAGTATTGAAAGCTAAGTCTTCAACGAATGCTTCTCGTATTGATACACTCATGGAATTGACGGCACACAATACAGAGACCTTACAACAGGTCATTGCATCAATACAGAGGGTTGAGGCGCCCACATCTCATGACACACAGTCCCTCATCCCTCTGAGTGTACATGTGGATTATGTTATACAGAGCGCAGTGCATGCTCTGGTGACAGACTTCTGCAGAAGGTGGCGGACTTCACTTCAGACTTCAATAGCAAAGCCACAACAACAGCGAAGGCCATCAACTATACTCTGGCCAGATTCAATTACCGCTTGGACGATGAAATGCGAAAGGTTGGGGTTGCAGTCGATGAACTCCTCAAAGTTATTGACGAGAGGATCAAGTCAATGCCTCAAGCAGAGGAACAGAGGCCAAAGTAATGAATGGATCCATCTTCTTGTGCTGAACCATCGAAAAGGAGATGGCTTGACGATGATGAGGACCCAGACGTGTCTGGTCCTCAAAATCGTCAAGAGGGGGAGAACTACACTACATCCATTCCAAGTACACCACCTATGGCTGCCCCCTCTGCACCAACGTCCTCTGCCTCATGCCAACCAGCTCAAGATCCTTCAAGGCAGAGGGCACAGAGCCAACCAGTGCCAGACAATGCAGAGGCGCTTCACAAAGGGAAAATGCCCATGGTGTCACAAGCAGAGCCAACTGGGCTACAAAAGAACATCGAGGGTCATAGATCTCTTATCCGTCTATGAATCGTCTGATTCTGACCAGGCTCTGTCCTCATCAACTGAGTACGCAATGGACATGGCTGCTCCTACAACCAGAGCATAAGAAGAAGAAGAGGTGGTAGCTATGAATGCGGCTGATCCATCACTTTTGCACATTCCAGTTGCCATTCCTCTAGAAGAAGTCACTGTTGTTGCTCCTCCACCACATCAACATACACACTGAGCAAGGGTCCCTGCTCAAGGGACCAGGGTTGTCACTCCTGCTATGAGGCAACGGGTACCTGTCAAGCCAAACAGAGAGGACTTAGAAGGCACAACCAGCAGGCAAAAATGGAAGCATCCTTCTGATCGTGTCCAAAGGATCAAGGAAAGTATGGATGCCATGTTCACACCAACACCCCTTGATAAACCCATTAAGGACAAGGTAGACAACAAGGAGATCTACTAGTTCCTCTACAACCTAAGAGAAGAGACACTGGTCTAGAAGATCAGTCTTCATCCTATGGTTCAAGATCACATCAAACAGAGATTCCTAGATCGCTACACTCAGCCCATCACTATAGTCCACTTTGCTAATGGAATAAAGCAAATCCTCGACATAAGAAGCGTACCTTAGCGCATAATCAGATTGTATTCTACGAGTACACAGTGGAGAGGTCTCGCGGACAGATCTGTAGGTTCACAGATTGTGACCTTATTAATCTGAATATGTGGGATCTTCTCCATCTATTCTACTACATAGATCACAAGAAGGACAAGAGAGTCAAATACGTTGTTGCCAACTCTGCCGTTCGCCAAACAATGAAAGACCTGCTCGACTTCAGATGCAAGTTCGACCTCCAACTAGCTCTGGATCTAGGAGTGGATCAACTGACAGTCGCTGCTCCAAATAAAGATTTGCAGGGCATCAACAGCATTCCCTCCTGGACGGTTTTGGTGGAACCAGAAATGGGAGTGGTGTTTCAAAACAAGCATAAAAAGAAGATCTTCTTTCGAGACAACCAGAATTACAAGTACTCCAACTCTACTCTGCGCTACATAAGAGACAATCTAGTCAGGAGCAGAGACAACTCCCCTGGAGCAAAGGAGCGAGCCAAAATTATCCCAAGGTAGATACGAAATATGCTTGAGTTTTGTGAACTTCTTAGGAAGTTCATTAGACTTCAAAATGTTAAGACCTCTTATCTTTTGTAAGTACTCTTCTATTTTTATTTCAATGTAATTTCCATTCCAATCGTATTGTACTCCTTTAGATAAACCAGAGGTTCCTTTTAACCTTTGTCTTCGATTAGACTTCTGTTTTGTAATTCAAGTAAGAACTCTTCTTATTTACACTTATGGGGAGATTGTTAGGCCCAACTTGTGAAAGTGTAAGTAAGAAGTGTCTTACTCTAGTTAATAGGACTTAGTCTATAGAAGCTTTCTGGCTAAGAGCTCTTATACAAAAGATCAAGAACTAGAGCTCTTACTCAGAGTGAAGGTTCCATTCATACAGAGCCCACACTCTATCTCCGTGGACGCTCAAGCCTTGTGTGCCAAAAAGCATAAGTGCTTGACTTAAAGCAACTACTCCAAGACCCAGAGCCTCTGTATAGTACATGCAGAGCTTCTGCATAGTACATGCAGAGCTTCTGTATGTTCATGCAGAGCTTCTGGCTACCTTCTCCACGGAACACGCACGTGTTAGTTCAGACATTCTCGCAAGCGTCTAACAGATTTGAGGCGGCTTGACCAAGTCTGCTCCGTTATTCAAGGGAAGTCAAAGATAAGGATGTAGAACCAGTCAGCTCAGAGTTCCACACATTTTTTATAGCATAGTTTGTTAGACCTAGGCGTATATAAGGAGGCTTCCTCCTCAGGTTTAAAGTACCTGAAGGAACCGACTTACACTATATGCAATTTCTATGAGATTACTTTTGTGCTTCAAATTGTTCATCTTTTATCAATAAAAGCATTCGGTATATTCAAGTTTATTCACTGCTTTACTTTCATATTTGAATATTCTGTTTGATCATTTGAAATACACTGTTTGTTCATAATTTATATTACATAAACTGTGTTTCTGTTAATTAAGAGTATCTGGGTTCAACAGGCTTGTATGTGTGTATTGGATTTGGTTGTATGTGTTTTTTTAAAGATCCGTGTCCCTTTTTCTCCAGATCTTTTTTTACATTGTTACAGATGTGTGTCGTTGTTTCTAGATCTATTTGTTCCTTTAGATCTGTGTCCTTTTACTTCAGATCTGTTCCTTTGTACATATCTCTTTCTGGTTCTGGTCCTTCCAGATCTAGCTTATATTATGTTATTTTTCTATTTTTTGTTCAGGTATATCCTTGAGCCTTTTTCAGGTATCTCATTTTCTTTAAACTAAAGTTAAAAGACCGCTGTGGTAAGGTGGTGTTTTTTGCCTCTTCTTATTTTAACAAATTGTTAAAAGCTTCGGCAACAAGACTTGTGTTTCTCTTATTGTGCCCTTCTTCTTTCTTTTTTTTGCTGCTTGTTGGGAATCTGAATAGTAAGGTTTGTGTTTCTTTTTGTGTGCCCTTCTTTTTTTTTCTTCTTGTTGGGAATCTGAATAGTTAGCTTGACCTAGCACATTTCAGTGTTTTAGGAATCCTACTTTTATCTATTCAGTTCCTGTTGTGTGTGTTTGTTCTTTGTCTCTTATGGCTTCTTCACCGGTATCACCTGAAAGTCTAGTGGAGTCCAAAGTCACTAAACTAGACTTTGGAGATCCATTGTACTTACACCCCAGTGACACTAGTGGAGGTTCTCTTTTATCTTTCAAGTTAAGTGGGACTGAAAATTACAGAGTTTGGTCGTGTGCCATGATTTTAGCCTTAGGAACTAATAATAAAACCGGTTTCATTGATGGATCTTGTTTGCGTCCTATAAATGATCATGTTTTAGAAAAACAATGGGATCAATGCAATTTTGTGGTTCTCTCATGGATCTTAAGCTCCATGATTGAGGATCTATTCTTAGGACAAGTTTTTTCAGAAGAATCCTTCCAAGTATGGGAGGAATAAAGGAAACATATGACAAGGTTGATGGTTAATTTACCTTTAATTTGTACCAGAAAATAAATTCATTAAGTCAAAGTGGTACTTTTGTCTCTGAGTATTATCACAAGTTAAATTCTCTTTGGAAACTATTTGATGCCCTTGTAAAACTGTCGTCCTGTACTTGCAAGGCTTCTCATGACTTTCTTGAACATAGTCAATTGATTAAACTCATGCAATTCCTTATGGGGCTTGATGAGATTTACAACCTATTAGAAGTAACATTTTGACTAGGGATCCTCTCCCGTCTGTTAAGACCGCTTTCTTCCTTGTTTCAGGGGAGGAATCTCATAGAGGGGGAAATCAAAACTCAAAGTTCTGCTTTCCTTAGTAAAAGCCTTGATAATAAAAGGAAAATTGGAAGAAATCCCAACATCCTTGTTTGTAAGCAATGTGGTGCAAACAGACATACTATTGAAAGATGCTTCAAACTTATAGGATTTCCCAGAGACTTCCAAAACAGACCCAGACCTCAAAATCAAAGCCAAAATTTTAAACCCCAAAATTCTAAATTTTAGACCTACAGCTAGAAATGTTTCTACCACTGACCTGTCTATCCTAAACCATCTTCTCCTTTTTCAGAGGAATAGGTTGCTTAAATTTGAAGTTAATTGATCATAAATCTACCTCTGACGAAGCCACTACCAATATGGCAGGTATGTTTCAAAGTTGTTGGTCCCGTTAGGGTCTACAAGATATTTAGAATCAGTTTGTAGAAAAAGGGGGGGAGAATGAATACAAACACAGTAAAGTTTTCAAATTTAAAATATATATTGATAAAGAAAGATCAATACAGATTTTACAAGATTGTATGCGGAAAAGATAAGGTTATTTAACCTATCTAAACAATCTAAATTACACACAAAAGTTCTTAGCAAAGAGAAAAGGTTTGATGTTTAAGACTAAGAAGAAAGTGAGTTCTTTCTGGGTAAGAACTATTTAGAATACTTGAAAAGGGATTCTAACTTGCTTTGAAGATAAGCGTATTGTGTTCTTAGATGTGTGTTCTTTCACGTATGCACGTAAGGATTATGGAGATAGAACACATCTACCCATTGCATTAAATGCACATTTAATGCATTGTAGTAGGGTTTGAACATGCATCAGATCTTTAGAGAAAGACTTGTCATTTGTTACAGTGAATAGTACAAAAGCCTATTCATGAGCAGACATCCTTTCATGGAGTTGGTGGGTAGTAGAGTCAACTAATCGACTCCATACCGTACTATACTCTAGAAAGGGTATGGGTTTGTCCTTTGTGTGTGGAAGGACAAGACAAAAGCAATCTTTCTCAAAAAGCTTCCTTTGTTCGCTGAAAGCTGGAATAACCCTAAAGGTCTCTTCAACATTTGCTGAGGCTTGGGTAGTCTTCACACATATGTAGACCAGGTTGTAATCACTGAATGCCGCTTCAGTTTCAGTTTTTGACTTTCGCTGAAGGTACTTTGATGTGAGTTTTGTTTTCTTGAAGTATCGATGTTGCAGATGGATTTACATTACATGTTCTCAGCGATCACTGAATAGACTCAATGATGATCGCTGGAACTGAAAGATAGAAACAATAATACTTCGTATAAGGTAAAAGGGATTATCATCAAATCATTGAGAGAGAGGAGCAACAAAAGTTCTCACTCAGGTTGGATCATTGACTCTAGAGATAATCAACATATGACCTCAAACTATTTAAGTTTAGATAATGTTGTTGATGTCAATGATCTAAACCTTAAAGTTAGCCATCCAAATGTGATAACCGGATCCTGGTTATCACCAAAGGTAATTAATACATGATTATTTGTTATATGATTGCGTGAAAGCGTAATAAATTATTATATTTGATCATGTGTGTTAGCTCTATTATTCATCTCTTGTAAAAGTATAGAAAAAGTATTCTGCAAGTCTTGACAGAAGGATATCTTCCACAGAAGACAAAAGAGGACTAACAACAGAAGCCTTATATTCGAGCAAGTAAAGTGTGACAGAACCTCTGATGTCTCTCACAGAGGTTCTGGAAAATGTTCCTCTGTAAATAAGAACATGCAAGTCAATTACAGCAGAGCCTCTGAGATGGCTCACAGAGGGTCTGCGGATTTCGTCTTCTGTGAAGATCCTCTTCCAACTGTTTTTCAAAGATTGTTAGCTGCTTGTGCTTCTCACGTGACTAGGACTTGATCGACTTTATTTGGACGGCTTAGATGATTTCACGCGTCTAGATCTTGTCAGTAAGGTTGTTAGGAACTAGTATAAATAGCGGCTAAGGCCTTTGTTTCTTCCGTATTGTAATCGTCTAATTTTTCAATTGAATGAATTGAAAAACCTTTGAAGCAATTTTCCTGTGTTCATCTTCTTCCTCATCTTGACTGTGTGTTCTTGGTTTATTTTACTCTGTTCTGTTCTTAATATTGTTTCCGCTGCACTTTAATCGTCTTACAGTTCATTCAGAGTATTAGATCAATATCAAAGCTGAATTTACAGGTCCAACAATTGGTATCAGAGCAGGAATTGAATTCTTATTCGATTAATTCTGTTTTTGGTATTAATCTGCATTTTCTACAACACCAGTTTTCTTCAGATCAACCCTGTTTCACTAACTATTAAATCAATTCAATGGTGAATTTGGTTAATACCTTGTTCATGAGTACTGGATCTCAATCAAAACCTCCCACGCTTATCCGTGAAGAATATCCGCAATGAAAAGTGCGCATGATCAACTTTTTGGAGGGAATTCACCCCAGAATGTGTGAATTTCTCTACAATCCTACATACGTGCCAATGATTTTAATTTCAAGAGTTCCAGCTACTGGTACAACCCCTCAAGTTCCTGAGCACTATGAGCCCAAACCAATCGCAAACTGGAACGATGATGAAAAGGTAGTAGTGGAATTGGAAAGCAAATGCAAAAGGATGTTGATCATGGCTATACCACATGAGATCTTCAAATGTATTGATCACTACCATCTGTCTATGGACATTTAGGTAGAATTGGAGAAACAGATCGAAGGTGGTAAGAAGACTCTCAAGAACAATCAAGCCATTTGCATTGATGAATATCATAGCTTCAAGGCTAAGGAGG
>NC_037530.1:19072292-19076454 GCF_001531365.2 Cynara cardunculus var. scolymus
TTTTGAATTGAAAATCAAAACCTCAGAAGGTGCCAAAACTTTTGAAGTATCTTGATCTAAGAGGTCAACTCATCAGAACCTCTGGCGCTTCTATCAGAGGCTCTGTGGGTCTGAACTGAGCAAGTACTCATCTCTCTGAGGATTTTCAAACCGTTTAGGTAATTAAAGGTGTAACATGTTAGAAGGCCCCACACATATCACAGAGGCTCTGTTACTCTTATGCCTCTGACAGAACTCTCTTCTATAGTTTTGTATTATTGATATGGTGCGCGTGGTTCTGTGGATAAGGGTTAAAGCATATCACGCGCATGTCAGAAACGGGGGCGCACGTCATCAATCGTGCGTCTTCCCAACACCACGTGTCATATTTTGATTCGTCCTTCCAAAAAGCCACTCATCACGCCTTTTCACCTATAAAACGGTTCCCATTCAAAATCCCTCACTATAAATACCCCTTCCCCCCAAAACGTAAACCTTTACATTACTCCTTATACTCCGACGAACCTCAAGCTTTCCGACCAAACCTGCAACTATGTCTTCAAGCTCTTCCGCCTCCGCTCAATCTGAAAACAACCCTAGCGACAACGAGGTAAATCAATCACAGGCACTTGCCATTTCATTTTTCCAAAATCGATATGAGAGAGTGGTCCTGGTAAAGAAACCAAATAACTATTATTTTGCTCCCTCACCATCTGGATTCCCTGAATTCACGTATCTTCTCATTGAAATTCTTCGCAACCATCCTTTATACTATGCTCTCTCAGTAACTAAACCTACCCCAGAAACATATATTACCCAATTTTTACTCAGTTCTTATATTACTACCCTGGACAATTCAGGATTAAGCATAGTAGGTTATGCTTCACACCCTACTTTCAAATCGCTTGTTCCAATGGAACTAAATGTTACCACCCTGCGCACATCCCTGCACCTACCTTCCTTGGAAAATCTGAATTTGGATACCTTCGCTCCTTCACCAACAGACGCCGAACTGATTGAATTCCTTGAATTTCACTCCTATACAGCTAAGACAAAAATCATTAAAAGGACTGAATTCAAAAGGAAAGGCCTTCCCCCAATTTGGAATACTCTGTTTTCGATAGTTAATTGTTGTCTAACAGGGAAGGTTGGCAGCCATGACCAAGCCTCACACGCCATGCTTTCCATTGTATATGGAATCTACTTCAATCTGCCCCTTGATTACGCATAACTCATCTTCGAAGACATGGTGGGCTTAATCAAAAAGAAGTGTGCTACTCAAAGGGGTGAGAAATCAAAGGTGAAGGCACAAAAAAAAGCCAAAGAGGACCTCAATCATCCAAATCTAATCCTACAGAGGTTCTTTGGTTTGGTCTTTGGCGATATTATAGCAGAGAAGCTGCCCTCTGCAGAGCCTAATGTGCGACTGTATCCAATGAAGCAGTTCCACCCCACAGAGCATGAGCTAGGGTACAGAAGCCCAAGGCCTCTATCAAAAGTCATGCTCAAATACCTTAGCAAAGGAGATAGGAAAGCATATAGACGTGGATACAGGAGGCCAGAGCCGGTCCCTGAAACCCCTCCACGCATAGGTATCCCCTTAGGAGAAAGAGTGCAAAAAATGAGGGTTGAGGGAAGAAGGGAGGAGCCAGCAAAGGCTAGGGAGATGAGTGAGGACAGACCGAGGGTAGTAACTCCCCCACAAAAACAAAAGAAGACAAAGAAGACTCAGAAGGATGTCGACTCTTCTAAGAAAAAGAAAGGGAAGAGGAGACCACAGAAGAAGAGGGTCCAAGCAGTCCTCTGCAAAAACCGAAAAAGAAGAAATCGAATAAGGCCCAACCTGCAGAGGTTGAGGTCACAGAGGCTGCAATCCAAGAAAGCCCAGCAGAGGTTGCTCCTAAGCGCAGAAGGTTGCGCAAGATTGTTTAAGAGTCCCCAACAGAGCAAATACACGATGTAATCTTCCATATCCAACCAAAGTTTAAAGCGCCCACAGAGGTGGCAGATTTGGGGACAGAAGTCGTTCTAGATGACGAAGAAGAAGATTTGGAGTTAGATGAGGGCGAAAAAGATGCCGAAGGCACACATCCAAGCCCCCCTCCTACTGCAACCCACATTTCTAGGGACCCTGTTCTAGAGGGAACCCCTATTGAAAAAAGCGTGCACACGCTAAGCCCTAAACCAGCAAACCTCGCAGAGGACATTCTTTCATCCTCTGTCGAATGCACAGTCTGGGAACCACAATCTACTCCAACATCCTCTCAAAAGGATGCTGGTTTTACAATAAGAGTTCATTCGCCCAAGGACTCGTCACAACCCAGAGAGRCATCCGTTGCCCCTCCACACTTGAGTGAACAACCAAGTTATGCTTCAGAGGCATACGAGAGATTCACAGAGACTGCGGGTCTAGAACGCCCAAAGTCTCCACTCGATCCCTCTGTCGAGTTAGGCTCTGAACCTACTAGGCACGACATCGACAAAACACTGGTAAGCTCTCCAATTGGAGATGTTCGAGGATCCGGTGGAAGTCCCCGAGCTGACATCAAAAAACCAGTCATTGAGGGCGCCTTACACTCCGAGGCTACTAGGTCACCATGTGTTGGTGATCTAGGTTCCCAGAGTACTTATGTGACGAAGGAGGAGTTACAAACCTTCGCCACAGAGGTATTCAAGAGGATGGATGAGTTGAAAATCTTGTTCTCCTCCCAACCGGCGACAGAGGCTCTTGCACCTCTCACAGAGGCTCGGAAGGAGTTGACTTCCACAACTTTTGAGCTCAAGGCGACCGTATCAGCCCTTCAAAGCTCTGTCCTCAACAAAGACGACCTCACAGAAGCTTTCAGCACCCTGTCTCTCAACCCCTCTTCAATCCAAAAGCTCAAGACAGAATTAACAGAGGTTGCTGCCCAATTTGCTGCAGACTTCATTTTTGCTGGCTACACCGATTATTCTACCTTCAAGGATGAGATCAAAGGGATGTTCTCCTCTACAGTCACCTATGGCATTGATTCTAAATCCTCCAGGGCTAACATTAACCATCTAGCTACTCGCAGAGAGCTAGACGCAATGGTTGAAGCCCTTGGAGAGACCGTGCGGAAATACACCGACCAACTCCTCAAGGAAGCCCGAGCAAGCAACGAATCTATAGGAGACTGCACGAAGCAACTCATCAAAGAAGGTGATAACTTCAGAAATGAGATCAATTGTTGCATCTCTAAAATGAAATGGGCCACAGAGATGGACATCAATAATGCCTTTGTGAATGCTGAGATGGTCATAGAAAAAATGAAGAAGGCGGCTTCCAAAGTTCTTAGGCGATTGAAGAAGGCTCCCCTTACTACTTGCAAGACAGAAGCCACTAAAATCCATGACGATCAAGGAGGCGATGACCATGATCGTCATGAGGGGAAAAAGAAGACAGAAGAACCAAAGAAGACAACCTCTGCCAAACCACTAAAAATAGTGGACTCTGCTGCTGCCCTATTCTCAAAAGACAAATCTCTAGAGCCTAAGGGGAAAGGCAAGGGTAAAGCAGTAGAGGAGTCGCCACAGAAGGGGTCAAGCTCTGAATCGCCAAAGAAGATCAATGAAGAAGAGTATGATGACCCGGATCTTGTTCGAGCTCTAAAGGCGTCTTTGGCAGAGGCACAGGTGAGAAAGAGCAGAGCCCCCATCTCCAGAGTTGGAGAAGGCTCTTCTTCCAAACTCACATAGATACCAGAAGAAACATCCATGGGTACGTTTGACGCTCTGGTAGGAACTGTCAAGCCTATCCTACCAGAGGGGTCTACCCAGAGGCCTATACTAGAAGAAGAATCCAAAACGCCAGAATCTGCCACGGTGGGGAGGGTATCTGAGATACTTGAATCTATGAGCAAGATTCCTACACAGAAGGTATGCACAGAGCCCGTAACCACTGTTGAGGAGATTCTACGGTGGCGTTACTCAGCCATGGACACAGAGCCCCTTATGACCCAGAGCTTACAGGAATGCCCTCTGCCATTGCAAAGTTCCACTTCTCAAAACTCACAAGGCCACCAGTACAAGTCTTCTCAGAGCATGTGATCACTTCTCTCGAAACCATATCTCCGTGCACAATGCTAAAGTAGACCATGCTATACACTCAGTATGTGGTAGAAAGGGATGACGACAACCTATATACTTTCACAGATGCTGACCT
>NC_037530.1:19077084-19079334 GCF_001531365.2 Cynara cardunculus var. scolymus
TTAGTCAATTCTTGCACCCATTTGTCCAAATTTACTTTTTCATACTTAGGGGGAGATTGTTAGCTCTATTATTCATCTCTTCTAAAAGTATATAAAAAGTATTCTGCAAGTCTTGACAGAAGGATATCTTCCACAGAAGACAACAGAGGACTAACGACAGAAGTCTTATATTCGAGCAAGTAAAATATGACAGAACCTCTGATGTCTCTCACAGAGGTTCTAGAAAATGGTCCTCTGTAAATAAGAACATGCAAGTCAATTACAGCAGAGCCTCTGAGATGGCTCACAGAGGGTCTGCAGATTTCGTCTTCTGTGAAGATCCTCTTCCAACTGTTTTTCAAAGATTGTTAGCTGCTTGTGCTTCTCACGTGACTAGGACTTAATCGACTTTATTTGGACGGCTTAGATGATTTCATGCGTCTAGATTTTGTCAGTAAGGTTGTTAGGAACTAGTATAAATAGTGGCTAAGGCCTTTGTAATCAGTGTGCTTCCGTATTGTAATCGTCTAATTTTTCAATTGAATGAATTGAAAAACCTTTGAAGCAATTCTCCTGTTTTCATCTTCTTCCTCATCTTGACTGTGTGTTCTTGGTTTAGTTTACTCTGTTCTGTTCTTAATATTGTTTCCGCTGCATTTTAATCGTCTTACAGTTCATTCAGAGTATTAGATCAATATCAAAGCTGAATTTACAGGTCCAACAATGTGAGTATGTGAATTTTTATGCATAGGAAATGTATGCATAATATGCATGCATGTATGTGAGTATACATGAGTAAATGAATGCATGAATTATGAGATACATGTATAGGTGATGTTGTGCATGAATATCATACATGAGTTATTTGTGATGTATGTATGCATGTGTTGGGTTCAAGAATGTGCTTTAAAGTTGTATTCAAGTTCTCTCATTGTATTGTTTTTGTAGTAGTTAGCATTTACTATTTCCTTAGTATAAATAAGATTTAGTCTCTTAATTGTCATTAGTTCAGTTGTTAATCTGATTAGTGATTGTTAATCTCATTGTAATTCTCTCTCAAGAAATCAATAGCATATTTGGTGAAAATCTCTCTCTATTCAATCTTGTTCTTGATCTTGAAGAATTAATTCTGATTTGTATGATTTGGGAACATCAATTGGTATCAAAGCACAGATTCCAGCAATTTGTTTTAGAGGATTTTCAATTTTTCGAGGAAATTTGCACGGATTTAAGGGATTTAAGCGAACTGTTCTTGATCTGTTCTTCATATGTTCTTGAAGTTTATCGACCAGATTGCACATTTTTGGCTTTAATTGCATCGATTTTGAGTGTTAATTGATATAATTTGCACTACTAGATTCGCATTTTCAATCTAAACATATTTGATTCACATCAATTTTGATTTTAATCGAGTTCTGAACTGATTTTGATCAATTTTTGAGTTTATGAAAACTGTTTCTGTTCTTCAAAAACTCATAATTTTGCATGTTTTGATCCATTCTTTTGGTGAAAAGTGTTAAAATTGTGTTTGTGCTTGAATCTTAATCCGTATGACTCTTGATCGGTTTAGTGTAAATCGCTTATTGCCTATTCGATTTAAGACTTGTGAATTTTGTGTGAATTGTGATTGTTCGATTTAGGATAAACCGGGTAAGACTTGATCGATTTAGAGGTAAATCATTTGTAACATGAGTGATTTAGTGAGCGATTTAGCTTAATCCGCCTGGTATTTTGTGGATTTGTTGTGCGATTTGTTGATAATCTGGTTGTTACCTCAGCGATTTAGTTGTGCGATATAGTTGATTAATTATGCTATTTAGTTGTTAATTGTGTGATTTATCTTGGTCTGTTGTATGCGATTTAATCTTTGATCATATTTTGACTTTGACTTAGTGAACGAATTGTTGAGCGGATTTTGACTTTCTTTTGTGAGCGGTTTAATATCTTTTGTTAGACCCCATAATCCATAAAGTGTAAAAGTAATGAAAAACAATAAGTGATGAAGAACCAGAAGACCGATGAAGACATCAAAGCAGAATTGACCAAGCCTGGGAAACAACCAGAGGGTCTATGAACAACCAGAGATGAGATGGAAAGAGCATCTTCATCACCCCTCTGGTCAACAACACTTAGAGTTTTCTTCAGCAATTCAACCAGAGGCATACGATGAAGATATGAAGATAAGGTTGATTCATCATCTCATGAAAGACAGCTGGAGATGACAAGTCGACAGCTGGATTTCTAGTTTATCTTAAAATTATAGCTTATCCA
>NC_037530.1:19079404-19081262 GCF_001531365.2 Cynara cardunculus var. scolymus
CTCACCAAGCCTCCAACTCTTCAACGAGAAGAATACCCACAATGGAAGATAAGAATGGTGAATTTCTTGGAAGGAATGGACAGGAACCTCCTGCGATCTGTAATGGAGGGTCTTTACGTTCCACAAACTCTAGTCCCAAGAGTCCCAGGAACAAACACCACAGCTGAAATTCCTGCCTACTACATGCCCAAAGATGAGAAGAATTGGGATGAAGACGACATAGAACAGGTAGAGACTGACAAGAAGGCCAAACGACTGATAATCATGGCCATACCCAATGAAATCTTCCAATCCATCGATGCATGCTCCACAACTAAGGAACTATGGGATGAACTGGCAAGCCAACTGGAAGGAGGGGTAAAAACGAAGAAAAATCGTAGAGCACAATGTCTCAACGAATACACAAACTTCAAGGCCCTTCCTGATGAACCAATTCAGAAGACATACGATCGTTTCAACACATTGATTAATCAATGTCGTCGAAACGATATCTCCAGAACTAAGGAAGAAAACAATGTTTTATTCCTAAAAATTCTTGGCGATGAATGAACTCAGCTGTCTATGTCCCTTCAAGCAAATCAGGACCTAGACGGCTGGTCACTTCATGATCTGTATGGAACGCTTGCAACACAAGAGAACGACATTATGAAGAAGAAGGTATCCATCGGTGGACCTCTCGTTCTTGCTGCCGATGAAAAGGAAATATCAAGGACCCCTACTAGAGAACATAAGAAGAAAGGAAAGAAAGCACTGGTGGTAGAATCAGAATCTGAAGACGAAACTTATGAATCAGATGATGAAATTATAGCCTTTGCCAAATCTCTGGCCTTGATTACAAAGAAGTTCCAGAAAAAGTTCATCAAGAAACCCTATGAACGAAAAGAATTCAAGAGGGAAAGGTACCAGTCATCCTATGAAAGGAAGCCATTTAAATTTCATCAGAGGGAAGATAGAAGAGATGGAAGAGAAGAGAGAGAAGAAAGAAGAGAAGACAGTAGAGACGAGAGGAAAGAGGACAAGGATGGAAGGAAAAATGACCTCCGCTGCTTCAGGTGCGGAAAACTCGGTCATTTTTCCAAAGAATGCAGACGACGATTGGTAAAGGATGCTGACTATTACAAGAACAAATACAAGTATAATCCTAGAGAATGAAGCCTGATGGCCGAGAAAGAAAACTGGGTGTCTGATTCTTCATCAGATGATGAAGACAAAGCACTCATCTGTCTTATGGCCACGTCCAATGCAGAATCTGCCTCCAACTCTGATGATCAGGTATATGAGTCTACTTCCAATGAAACCAACTTTGCTCCATCTGAGCTAGAGTTAAGGGTGATAAAACTTTCAGAGGATTTCTTTAAATTAAAAGAGAAATTAAATTTTGAAAAATCTAAAAGAATAAAAGCGGAAAAAGAAGCAAGTTTCTACAAAAGAGAGACTGACCTTCTAACCGGAGAAAAAGCTGAACTAGCTAAGGAAAAGACTCGCATCAGCACTCTTAAGAAATCAGAGGAAGATAAACTTCTGGAACTAAACAAACGAATAACTAAGGACTTAGAAAAGAAAACTAAGGACTTAGAAAAGAAAACTAAGGCCTTAAAAGAATCTGAGGCAGAGAGACTAAACTCAGTTGCTTTTAAAGATTTCTTTCAAAAAGAACGGGAAATTCTTCACCAGAAGCTTCAAACCAATGAACTTCTGATGAAGAAGTACAAAGATGCCCAAGACGTTTATGAAAAATTAAATGGTCAAACAGACACTCAAGGGATTGGATTCAATGAATTGGATTCCTTCATCGAATCAAAGAAATCCACCCTTGAATCCACTTTCAAACTTGGATGCATTCAAAAACCTTACTTTA
>NC_037530.1:19081557-19083143 GCF_001531365.2 Cynara cardunculus var. scolymus
CCCTAGTACATCCTTCAAGTTCATCAAGTTTAATCGTGAGCAAAGACAGAAGTGGCTTGTCTCTGAGAAAACTAACCACCACTTTTCCTCTCATTCAGCTGAAGAAAAGCAGACCTTCCTCAGGAGAAAAGAAGTAAAGCCAAAGAACTCTTCACATAAAAAATCTGAACTAGATAGGAAGTTTGTAAAAACAACCGATGCTAGGACATGATTTACACCTCCTGCATTAACTTCTTTGTTTCCATCAAATAAAAAGAACGTTAGACATACAAATCCAAAGCATCCTCACTGTCAATGTTTAACTCTTTTACAAAACCTGAGGAATCACATGTTGACACATCACTGTCCCTTCTCCAAAAAGTTTATCGATACAAAGTTAGAACAAATGAAAACGTGAAAAAGCCCAAATCCAAGGGCAAGGGAAATGCAAATAAACCCAAGCCTGCAAAGGCTAAGGGCGATAAAAAGAGTGTAATATCCCCTACTAACAAATGAGGACCCATTATGAAATGGGTACCTAAATCCCCTTAATTTGTCTTGCAGGACCAGCATGTGCAACCATGGTACATGGACTCAGGTTGCTCCAAGTACATGACTGGTGACAAAAGTCAGCTGTCCTCCTTCATCGAAAAATGTGGAGGCTCTGTGACTTTTGGAGACAGCAGCAAGGGTACTATCAAGGGATATGGCACTCTCATCAAAGGCAACATCTCCATCAACAAAGTGGCTTATGTCGAAGGATTGAAGCACAACCTACTAAGCATAAGCCAGTTCTGCGACAAGGGTCTTGAAGTCAGGTTTCGCAAAGGTTTGTATATCATAGAAACGAAGCCCGGTCACACAATCATCAAGGCAAAGAGAGAAGGAAATCTCTATCTTCTAGATTTTGAGTCCTCTATGGGACAAGACACACTTTGTCTTGTGTCTCATAAGAACGATGAAAATTGGCTATGGCATCAGAAATTCTCACATCTCAACTTTGATGCATGATATGTGTTGAGAATTCAACACATAATGCATTCGTTTTACGTCTTTCTAGTCAAAATTAGTTTCCTTTCATTCCCATTTTGAGTCATTTTGATTTATTTCTTTATACTTTTATTATGGAGCTAAAATATTGTGGTTAAACTTGTTGGGACGCAAAGACACAAGCTAACAGAGAATTTTTGCTAAAACAGCCTGATGCTACAGCATTGTAGCAGCAACCACCTGATACGTGCTTGGCTTTGCGAGGAGCTTAACGATTAAGCCGCTGCCTTTTGGATGCTTGCTGGAAGACAGCTGGAAATGGCTAGAAGACTTTTAAAATCTGAGATTTTTGACTTTAAAATCTCAACTTTAGATGCTCTTTGTTTAACTTTAGGGTATTAACCTTTGGTTATTACCTTTGTTGTGTAATGCTCCCCTATGTGTATAAAAGGGGGGCTTGGCCTCTCATTTCCACACACCATATAACAATTTTCTAAGATCAAAATCAGCTTGTTAGGGCTGATTTTGGGAGAAAACCTTTGAGAAATCCAAGTTCTAGAATTTAAGCCTTCATCTTTTAATTTCTTCTTCTTTATTTTATGTTCCTTTACGTTTCT
>NC_037530.1:19083603-19090532 GCF_001531365.2 Cynara cardunculus var. scolymus
TTGAAAACACCATCATGTCACTATCCCCGGTCCGTACACCACATAGAGATATGGGTGGAAAGCTATAAGATAGTGCAATGGTGAAGTCCGAGAGGAATGCCTTCAAAATAGATGGTGGAACTTAGTTTCGAAACACTGCTTGCTATAACATTCCTATAGCATTGGCTGCTAGATTTTGTGTTTGGGTCTCACCTTAAGTCTTACACCTTTGCTTCTTTTATATATTCTGTATTCTGTTTTAATTCACCTTAATATCAAACAAAAGTCTTCAAAATCGTCATCTGAAATCATCTCTTTCATTGGACTCTAATCTAACTTTGGCTACAATCTCCGTGGACGATAATCCGGTACTTGTACCACTTTATTAATTGGAAATACGACGTTGGGCCGTATTGTATACTTGCTTTGTGGCCCAATTTCATTAAATCTAAATGTGTGAGATATCATCCGACCAAGTTTTTGGTGCCACTGCCTGGGATTGCTTCGCTAAAGTTTTATTTTGAGTAAAGTAAAAGATTTGATTTTTCTTGTACCATCGGAATCATTTTTAAAAGTGGTGTATGCCACGGTCACATCGCGAGGAATTTTTCGAATTTGATCCCGACATTGAGAGAACATTTCACCATCGGAGGAGGGCTCAAAGAGCATTTTTTGCTCTACTCCCTCCAAACATGGTGTTACCTCCCCCAATCATTCCGGAAATACCGCATTTGAAAAACCAACCGCCGGGTTTTGAACCAATTCCACCATTCCCGAACTTTCAACAAGGACATCCACATCATGATAATGATAATAATTTGGACACAGAATCGGACCATAATGAATACCAAATAGCACAAACTCTGAACATCATGAATTTGGCAAATTCCAAAAATGGAAGGATCATGGATTATGCTATTCTGGATTTTGAGAAATTAAATTTCGGGATAGTTAGACCACATATGACCGCTCTCCATTTCAAACTCAAACCGATAATGTTTCACATGTTGCAAACGAATGGCCAATTTGTCGGATTACCTTCGGAGGATCCACATTTGCACTTAAAATCTTTTATGGAAATCACAATTGCCTTCCTGATCCCGGGAGTGTCAAATGACGCTCTCATACTTACTTTATTTCCATTTTCATTGAGGGATCGGACAAAAGCATGGTTTAATTCTTTAACTCCGGGTTTTGTGCCTTCGTGGAGTAACATGGCGGAAATTTTTTTGCGAAAATATTTCCCACCAACAAGGAACGCTAAGTCCAGGAATGAAATCTGTCTTTTTAAACACATGGACGATGAGGCTGTTCCTGACGCATGTGAAAGGTTTAAAGAGCTGTTAAGGAAATGCCCACACCATGACATTCCGTACTGTATTCAACTTGAGACATTTTACAATGGGTTAAATCCCATGGCAAAACAAATGCTCAATGCGACTGCGGGCGGAGCCTTTACAGCTATGGCTTATAATGAAGGATATGAAATCCTGGAAAAGATATCAGCCAACAATGGGAACTAGGCTGACCCACGTGCTCAATCACGGAAAAAGACTGTTGGGATACATGATGTAGATGCATATACTGCATTAACAGCTCGGCTTACCTTCAATACCAACATGCTGAAAAATTTAACTTCTGCTCAGGGAGGACAGCAAGCTGTTAATACACCTGTCCTAACAGTCCTATCTGTGCAATGTGTGTGCTGTGGTGGGGATCATTCATATGAACATTGTACTCATAATTCTGAATCAGTAAATTATGTTCATAACCAAGCTAATCCATATTCCAACAATTATAATGCCAGTTGGAGACAACACCCGAACTTTTCTTGGAACAGTCCAAATTTAAATCCACAGTCCATAAGCAACAAGGAACTTCCAATTTCCAACCACAACATCATGGAAACAATTCTAACTCTCAGACTCACCAACAAAGTTTTCAGAATTCACAACCACCTTTTCAAAACAAGCCACCTCCATAGGCTAATTTATCATCTTCTTTGGAAGCAATGATAAAAGGGTTATTTGCGCATGCTCAAGCTCAAAATCAAGCTTTGATAACCCAACAAAACTCTCACAATCAATCTTTTTTTAATCAACAAAGTGCTGCTATCAGAAATCTGGAAACCCAAGTCAGTCAACTTGCACTCAATCAGACTAATAGAGTCCTTGGTACTTTGCCTAGTAACACAGAAGTCCCGAGAGCCTTAGAAAAGGAACATGTGAAAGTAGTGACCCTTAGGAGTGGGAAGGAGTTGATTGAAAAGGTGCAAAAAGCTAGTGCACCAAGTTTGTCAAAAACTGATGCTACAGCACTGGTACCTACCAAAGAAAGACCGGTCCGACCCTTAGAGAAGCAAGCATCCGAGACCACCACTTCTGTCCCCCCTAGATCAGACTTTCCATTACTCTGAGGATGCTTTAAAGAAGTCAAAAGAAACTGAGGTTTTAAAGACCCATACACTTGATGCTAACATTTCATCTGAACCTCCAAAGGGCACCACTAAGACCCAAGGCATTCAGGACCCATCTTGCTCAGCACCTCTAAGTAAGAATGTAATAAAACTAGTCCCTCCTTACGTTCCCTACCCCCAATGGTTGAGGAATCAAAAAGAGGAACTGCACTTTAAGAAATTCTTGGATGTGTTTAAARAATTRCACATCAACATCCCGCTTGTTGAGGCAATTGAGCAAATGCCTAGTTATGCCAAGTTTCTGAAGGACATCCTAAGCAAGAAGAAGAAGTTGACTGAATATGAGACTGTAGCCCTTACCGAAGGATGTAGTGCACTTTTGACCAATAGCATACCCCCTAAGCTCAAAGATCCAGGGAGTTTCACTATTCCTTGTTCTATAGGTGGGAAAGAGATTGGGAAAGCTTTGTGTGACTTAGGTGCTAGTATCAACCTCATGCCTTTATCCATTTTCAATACCTTAGGCATAGGTGAGGCTAGACCTACCATGATTACACTCCAATTGGCAAACAAATCCATTGCATACCCTAAGGGAAAGATTGAGGATGTGTTAGTGCAAGTTGACAAGTTCATTTTTCCGGCAGATTTTATCATCTTAGACTTTGAGGCTGATAAGAACATTCCTATCATTTTAGGGAGACCATTCCTAGCCACCGGAAGAACGTTAATAGATGTCCAGAAAGGAGAGCTGACTATGAGACTTCAGGACCAAAAAGTCACATTTAATGTCTTCAACTCTCTAAAGTACCCTGATTACTTGAAAGAGTGTTCAAGAATATATGAGATAGAAGAGATGTGCTTTGAAGAAGGAATTCAGAAGAACCTTAAGTTGGAAGAAGAGTGTGATAAGGAAATAGAAGAAGATGTTAAGGAAATAGGAAATGATGTTGTCCCAATGAATGATGTAGCATCTGAGTTGTTGGAAAATGGTGAGCAGAAAGACTTCACCCCATCTATTGTATCACCACTTGACTTAGAATTGAAACAACTCTCACCTCATATAGATTCTGAGAATGATGCACTCTTGCACAGGGCCTCTGAGGCATATTTGGTTGAGATTATGACTTTCCTTGGAATGCCTGAGACTGATTGGAAGCCTTACACTCATTTCATGTTGAAAACCTTTAAGGCTGCCAATTTGTCCTCTGATAAGAATGTTTGGATAAGCTTTATTAGACATTATTTATCATCGACTAATTAGAACAGCTCCATTTTTGTAGAAAGGTTGGTGCTTTTGTTTAGTCTCATTACAGGTGAGAAGATCAACTTTCGTGAAAACATTCTGAAGGCCATCAAGGTGGATAATAAGAGTCTGTTTGAAGAGAATGAGAAGTTGAAGAAGGAGATGGCAGTCCAGAGCACACTGCCTACTCCTATGGAGTAGGACAGGTTCTACCACCGTACTTTAGTCTCCATATTTTATTTCTTTGAGTCGGGAATAGTCTTTAATAGTTTTTAGTCTTATTTTTTTATGCATGATCACTTAAGTTGAGGTATGTTGCACATGAGATCATAGCCTCAATAATTCTACAGATTACTTGTCATTCAACCAAATCACTTTGTTCAAAACTAGAACTAGCAAACCACTTTTTGGGAAAACACTTTGATCACACAATTCACAATAGGAAATGATTTAGGCCTTCTTTTCTATACTCATATTAAGCCACTTGCACCCTTTCAAACACCATCTACCCCATAAAGCGCCAATGAGGACATTGTCAAATTTAAGTTTGGGGGAGGAGTTTATATAAGGACATAAAGTCAATACCAAAGAGCAAAGCTCTAATTTGACTCCTTATCATAAAAGGGTTTGGAAAAACACAATAAAAGTTCCATAGGGGCTATGTGTTTCAAAATAGCACAATAAAAAGTCCCATAGGGGCTATGTGCACTCCAATCAAAAGAGGTCAAAGTGCCCAAAATTTTGAAAAAATTCATATGTGGAGTATAAAAGGAAAAAAGGCTATGGGAGAAAAGAAACGCCAAAGAGAGTAAACCCTATAAGCCCTATTGATCCTAATTATGTGATTGTGTTTGAGCTTTACGAAGAAAATAGAATGCTAGCCTATGGTTCACAAAAACTTGGTTTTGAATAACTCATCTTGGATTTATGAAAGACTACGAACTTCATGTTTGGTATAACTCTATTTGAGTAGGCACTTAATGCCTTGATCATGCAATTTTTGTATAAATTGAGTCTTTATATTTGTCTTTCAGTTGCTTGGGGACAAGCAACGGTTTAAATTTAGGGGTGTGATATGTTGAGAATTCAACACATAATGCATCCGTTTTGCGTTTTATTAGTCAAAATTAGTTTCATTTCATTCCCACTTTGAGTCGTTTTGATTTATTTTTTTATAATTTTATTATGGAGCTAGAATATTGTGGTTAAACTTGTTGGGACATAAAAATACAAACTAACAGAGAATTTTTGCTAAAACAACCTGATGCTACAACATTGCAACAACAACCACCTGTTACATGCATGGTTTTGCGAGAGCTTAACGATTAAGCTGCTGACTTTTGGATGTTGAATGGAGGACAGCTGGATTACAGCTGGAAGATCTTTTAAATCAGGGATTTTTGAATTAAGATGTCATCTTGTACTTAAGATTCCCTTTTATTAACTTTTGGACATTATCTAGTGGTTAATACCTTTGTTGTTTTGTGCAATGCTTTGGGTATAAATAGGGGACTTAGCCTTGTGATTTCTACACACCTTATAACATATTTTCAAGATCAAAATCTGCTGGTTAGGGCTGATTTTGAGAGAACCTTTTGAGAATTTTAAAGCTTTCATCCTTTAAATTCTTGTCTTTTAATTTCTTGTTCTTTATTTTATGTTCCTTTACGTTTATTGTTATTTACTTTCCGTTATTTAATTTCCGCAATTTACATTCTCGCAATTTACATTCCCGTCATTTACTTTCTCGTTATTTACTTTCTCGTCATTTATTTCCTCGTTATTTACTTTACGCAATTTACGTTTATGTCTTTATTTTCCGTCATTTATTTTTTACTTTCCGTTATGAGTAGCTAAGTTTTTATAGCTTGGGTGTGAGGCGAAAATGTGATATTTTCAAACCAAACAAAAGTAGCTAAGTGTTTTTGTAAACAACGTTCCATTGTTTCATTCTNGGTTCACATAAAATGACTTGGTTTTGAGTGACTCATCTTGGATTTATGAAAGGCTATGAGCCTCATGTTGGGTATAACTCTTGTTGGGTTGGCACTTAATGCCTTGATCATGCAATTTTTTGTATAAATTGAGTCTTTTTATTTGTATTTTAGTTGCTTGGGGACAAGCAACGGTTTAAGTTTGGGGGTGTGATATGCGTTGAGAATTCAACACATAATGCATTCGTTTTACGTCTTTCTAGTCAAAATTACTTTCCTTTCATTCCAACTTTGAGTCATTTTTATTTATTTATTTATACTTTTATTATGGAGCTAAAATATTGTGGTCAAACTTGTTGGGACGCGAAGACACAAGCTAACGGAGAATTTTTGCTAAAACAGCCTGATGATACAGCAATGCAGCAGCAACCACCTGATACGTGCTTAGCTTTGTGAGGAGCTTAACGATTAAGCCGCTGCCTTTTGGATGCTTGCTGGAAGACAGCTGGAAATGGCTGGAAGACTTTTAAAATATAACATTTTTGACTTTATTTGTATTCTTGTACTTTAGATGCTCTTTGTTTAACTTTAGGGCTTTGGTTATTACCTTTGTTGTGTAGTGCCCCCCTATGTGTATAAAAGGGGGGCTTGGCCTCTCATTTCCACACACCATATAACAATTTTCTAAGATCAAAATCAGCTTGTTAGGGCTAATTTTGGGAGAAAACCTTTGAGAAATCCAAGTTCTAGAATKTAAGCCTTCATCTTTTAATTTCTTCTTCTTTATTTTATGTTCCTTTACGTTTCTTGTTATTTACTTTCCGTTCATTAATTTCCGCAATTTAYATTCTCGTCATTTACATTCTCGCAATTTACATTTTCGTCATTTATTTTCTCGTTATTTACTTTCTCGTCATTTATTTTTTCGTCATTTACTTTACGCAATTTACGTTTATGTCTTTATTTTCCGTCATTTATCTTTTACTTTCCGTTATGAATAGCTAAGCTTTTATAGCTTGGGTGTGAGACGGAAATGTGAGATTTTCAAACCAAACGAAAGTAGCTAAGTRTTTTCGTAAACGATGTTCCATTGTTTCATTCGAGTTTTTATAAAACCAAGCAYACTTCTTGACAGGTTGATCACTTTGAAAGTGTTAAAGTGCAATGGACTTAGAGATAAGCCATTAATTAGCACGTCAACTTGAATGACATAAGAGGTAGACTTGAGAAAGTTGCCGACAAGGAGACTTGTCATTTATGTTTTTCAAAACTTAACTCCCGACGGGTTGGTCACTCTTCGAAAGTGTCAAAGTGTGATAGATTCAGAGATGAACTATCAAGAACACGCCAACTCGAA
>NC_037530.1:19091577-19093186 GCF_001531365.2 Cynara cardunculus var. scolymus
CCAGAGCCTCTGTGGTCAAGCTGAACCAGAGCCTCTGTGATGTGTTCCAGAGCCTCTGTGGTCAAGACCAGAGTCTCTGCTTGTATTAACAGAGCCTCTGTAACAACAGAGCCTCTGTAATCGTCTATCCTCTGGTCTATCATCTGGTTCTTCAAGACGACTATCTTCAGAGTCCTAATCTGGATAAGGCTAATCCTATTCTGGATTAGGCTAATCTTATTTAGATTATCATGTTTGCTGCCTATAAATAGAGGTGTTCAGGTAGAGAAAATATATATAAGAGCAACGAGAGAATTCTCTTTGTAACAGAAAGACTCAAAATCATATGAGAGTCGATTAGGGTTTCTTGAGAGTTTGTAATTTCTATTTCAATAAAAGAAAAGCAGCCGCTGTTTCTCTGTTTAATCTTCTTGTTTACTTTCTCTTACAAACTTCTAGTGTAAATCGTTCTACTGTCAGATCTGGGATTACAACACCTACAGAGTCTACATCAAAACGACAAGAATCGTCATAGAAAGCATCAATGTGTTCTTTGATGATTCCACACTAATGACTTCCGGACACAACAGTTCAGAACTCGGACTTCAAAGAAGAGCATCTGATTCATCACTTGGCAAGCAGTTCCATTAGGCGATGAAGAGCTGCATCCCATTGCTTCAGAACCCCAATCAAGCACCAAGTGGACAAAAGATCACCCACACCACCAAATCATTGGTGATCTAACCTCTGGTGTCAAGACGAGATCTACCACTGCAAATGAATGTCTCTTCGCCAACTTTCTGAGCATGATAGAACCAAAGAAGATTTCAGAAGCCCTACAAGACCCAAACTGGACCATAGGAACCAAATGGGTCTTCCGAAACAAGAAGGACGAAGATGGCATCGTAATAAGGAACAAAGCCAGGCTTGTTGCCAAAGGCTACCGCCAGGAAGAAGGGATTGATTATGATGAGACATTTGCTCCCGTTGCAAGACTTGAAGCCATCAGAATATTCCTAGCCTATGCAGCTCACAAAGGATTTAAGGTCTATCAGATGGATGTCAAGTCTGCCTTCCTCAACGGCAAACTTTCAAGAAGAAGTCTATGTGCAGCAGCCTCCTGGGTTCGAAGATCCAAAACATCCGGACTACGTCTACTTTCTAGATAAAGCCCTCTATGGGCTGAAGCAAGCACCCAGGGCCTGGTATGAAACTCTATATACCTTTCTCATCAATAATGGATTCGAAAAAGGTACAATCGATACAACCCTCTTTCTCAAAAAGCACAAAGGTGATATCTTACTTGTTCAAATATATGTGGACAACATCATATTTGGTTCTACAAATGCAAAACATTGCGAAAAATTCTCAGATTTGATGAAAAGCAAATTTTTGATGAGTATGATGGGAGAACTAAGTATCTTCATTGGTCTTCAAATAAAACAAACTTCAGAAGGAATTTTTATCAATCAGTCCAAATATGTGACTGACCTTCTGAAGAAATACTCTATCTCAAATTCATCATCGATAAGAAGGCGCTAAGTTATTTATTGATTCATCAGGAAAACCTGTGGATGTAACAACCTACAGAGGCATGATTGGATCACTCCTGTATCTAACTGCTAGTAGA
>NC_037530.1:19093491-19146405 GCF_001531365.2 Cynara cardunculus var. scolymus
CCTCTGTGACTCCAAGAGTGCCATAGCAATCTCTGCAAACCCAGTGCAGCATTCCAAGACCAAGCACATCGATGTAAGGTACCATTTTCTGAAAGACAATGTTGAAAAAGGAAATATAAAAATGTATTTTGTTCCCACTGAGATTCAACTTGCTGACATTTTCACAAAAGCTCTTGATGAGAAAAAAAATTTATTCTTAGTCAGCAAGATGGGTATGCTGAATCTCACCACTTAAAGGCAATAAGTATTTAAATAAGAGATTATCAATATCTCATGGTTATGCCTACAAGTGATACAAAGAAGTTAGCCATAATCAATAAAGTACTTCAAACCAGCATCTCTGGTTTTAAAGACCAGAGCCTCTGGCCACGAAGAAATCTTTTGATATGGCTCAAATATTTTCATCACTTTTGGAACCAGAGACCTCTGGTCCAAAGCAAATACTTGGTATTTTTCACCAAGTATTCCCCTCCCAACAAGAGCCTCTGGTTATATAGACCAGAGCCTCTGGACTCCAATTCTTTGAGACCATATCCTCTTTGGTCTCAATCTTGGACTTGAGCATTCATGCATTTAACCACATCACTTTCCATCACCCTTTGGAACCAGAGACCTCTGGCCCAAAGCAAATACTTAGTTTTCCTTCACTAAGTATTACCTTCACAACCAGAGCCTCTGGTTCTAAAGACCAGAGCCTCTAGTTTCCAAGTCCTATGCAACAAGCGATATTTGGTTCCCATCTAAGACTTGGCATGCACCTCACCCTTCCTTCATCAAACCCTAGGATCATTAAGCCAACCAGAGCCTTTGGTTCTAACGACTAGAGCCTCTGGATACATACTCTTTGCGACCAGAGCCTCTCTGGACCCAAAGAGTTTCCCCCCTCTCACTTCACATGGACTTAACCATATTTTCATACTTCATTTCATCGCCTTTGGAACCAGAGCCTCTGGATTCAAAGCCTTTGGAACCAGAGCCCCTCTGGTCTCAAAGGCTCAACCATTAGACTCTTTCACATACACTTAACCATTTTATCATACACCTTTTCCTTGCCTTTACAACCAGAGCCTCTGGTTCTAAAGACCAGAGCCTCTGGATTCATTATCTTTGGAACCAAAGCCCTCTGGTTTCAAAGACCCATTTATATTCATCTCCACTTGCACACTTAGCCACATTTCATACCTTTATTTCATCATCCTTGACAACCAGAGCCTCTGGTTGTATAGACCAAAGCCTCTGGTCACCTCAATCATCATTGTTATTGGTTTGAGGGGGAGTTTTTGAAAAACTCAAAACCAATCTTCATGCATCATTTGAGGGGGAGCTACTCTTTCATCTTGAAACTTCATTTTACACATGCATTTTCCATACCAGAGCATCTGGTTCTACTATCCAGAGCCTCTGGACACATAAATGCTAAATATATAATGAATACACAATGTGTATTTAACCAGAGCCTCTCTGGTTCTACATAATGGATTGCCCTTGCTAATTCAGAAGCTCTGGTTCGTCATCCAAGACTTCTTAACCAGGAAATTCAACATTTCATTGATGAAATCCTTCATCTATCTTCAACCAGAGCACCACTGGTTCTCCATAAAATGAGTTTTGTTAAATCAGAACTCCTCTGGTTACAAGACAAAATCATTTTCATCAATAAACCCATCTTAATTGAAATGTTTTAAGATTATATGAAATTGCAGCTTTTGTGACTAAAAACTATACAACATGGGTTTTTAGAAGACCAAAACTTCGTAATCTGTATTAATCTTACAATTAGATGGATTTTTTAAATTGATTTTTGGATTAATATTTAACGAGATATTATTTGGAATAACTTCTTATTTCAAATAATTCATACGTCATCTTCACACGCGCCTGACATCATATACAGCCTGTTCCCCACAAACCCTTTCAAATTTCCCTTCCCTAACCTCGCCTTGACACGTGTCATCCAACATTAATGGCACGTACAATCAAGACGGTTCACGATCTCCAAATCAAATCGTCTATTACCCAACTGCCTCTACTTTTTCATGATTATTTCAATATAATAATCAAGAAACCGTTACCCATTCCCCCCACCTCCTCCCCACCTATAAATACCTTTCTTCTACCTCCATTTTCTCTTTACGCTTCCTTAAACCTGCAAATAGCATTTGACGAACGAATATACCTGCAACTTCCTAAGCAATGGCCTCCTCCGCCTCCCACGAGTCAAACAACAACGACAGTCGCGTTCAATCCACCGGCGCCGATAGCCACGCAATCGTTTTCCTTCCAATGAAGCCCAACAACCACACCATTGAACTGAGAAACAACCTGTTCGACGACAGGTTTGTCGTCATGATCGAGTTCTTCAAGAACTTCATTCTTCTACCAGCACTGACCCTCGCTGACACCAGCGTACCACTAAAGTACGTCCAATAGTACTGGCAGATCTGTGAATTCCACCCCGACAACCATGGAATAATGGGGGACATTGATGCCCCAAACGACATGATCTGCTCGCTCAAAATTTCGTGGGCTAAAGTATCTCGAGTTTTGTGCATTCCCACTCGTCGAGAGCTTGGCATTGACGAATATGACGAACCACCCACCACCTCCGACATACTACGCTTCATTAAGATGCTAGCATACAATCGTGACCTACGCAACGCCTCCGACTTCAAACGATAATTCCTACCGCCAATGTGGAACATGTTCTTCTCAATCTTGAACAGGACCCTCACATGCAAGCTAGGGTCATTGGACCAAGGAAACATAAATATAATGACGATCATGTATGGGCTGTTCTTCAACCTCAAACTTGACTACGCCTTTCTCATATACAATGAGATCCACTCGGCGGTAGTCAAAAAATGCAAGCTCCAGCCACCGGCAAGCCCTTATTTGTTGTTCTATTTCCTCGTTTCCTATCCCTCTTCATAGGGGACGAAATGAGGAAACATGGTCTACCGGCTGAAGAACCATTCACTCCCGTCTTCAAAATGCAAGGCCATCGACCCACCCTATCGAAGGAAGGTTACACCATCAACCGGCCACTCTCAAGGGCCATGCTCAGTGTCATTCCAGAGACATCTGAGATCCGCTGAACCTATGAACGCTCTATGTTGTCCCAGGAACCAAGGGTAGCTACCACAAAGCGAATAGAGTCATCCCCAAAACCAAGCGAGGGAGCACAAGAGGCATCTTCAGCGGATGATCAAGATGATGATGATGACACTCATCGTGCCTCCCCCAGCCCTACTCAAACAATTCCCCCAACCACTTCCCAAAGGGCAACCACCACATCTACTCCTGGTGATCAAAGCCAAAGGAGTATTGAACAAGGACGACCTAGTCCACTCCCTACCTAAGCCAGCCATCCAGAGGCCATTCTTCGGGTCTCTAGAGATGAATCAGCTGAGGAACCCCACATTCCATCACCCCTCTCCCAACAGAGAGGTGATGTAAAAATAAGAGCCCCTTCGCCTCAAGGCTCGACACAACCTATCAAACACACAGAAGCATGTGTTGCTTCTGACATTGATAGATCCCAAGATCGTTCAGAGCGATCTCCCTTTTCTGCACACCCCCCTTCGATATTTGATCTACCAAAGGGGACACACATTCGCTTCACTGACTCGGTCTCTGAAACCGAGGAAAAGGAAGCCGATGCAGCAACATCACGAGATAGCTCCTCACTTGAGGGCTATCAAGGACATGATGGAAGTCCTTCATGGCCTATATTTTTACAAGGTAATGAAGGCGCCTCAGGAGCAGAGGCTCAACCTGCAGCATCCATTGCTGTAGGGGTTACCCCCATAGCCGACCTAGTCACAAAGGCCGAGTTCCAAGCCTTTGTTGACACAGTTCAGCGGTCCTTGGAAGACCTTAAACTCATCATCCAAGGGATTGTTGACAACCCACCATCAACCGATAACACCACCCTTCGACAATCCCTTGCCATCCTTCAACGACACCTCTCCCATCTTGAAACCCAAACCCGAGACAATACAACACATCTCCAAATGCTCCAGCAAACCATCACCCAACACCACAACACCGCCTCCTCCCTTGCCACCCAAAGAAACCAAATCCTCATTCACTCCATCGCCACCCTCACGGCCCAGGCAACTGAGGCCGATGAGAACCTTACCTACATGGCTACATAACCACCCAGCTAAACACCATCCTCYAGAACCTTAACACCCTACCAACCACCATCATCTCCCAAATTCCTCAACAAGCCCCACCTCAAACCACTTCATCAATCGGTGAAACCCTTGCCTCTCTTACCCACCAAATGGCCACCATATAAACCACCCTAACCCAACTCCCTGCCACAATACTAGCCCACATCCCCCAACCTACTCCACCCCCACCTCCCTCTGCAGGCCCATCCTTCAATGCAGCCTTCTCCTCCTTCACTACAGAGGTGAGAAATCTCATCGCCAACCTTCCCATTCCTCCATCTACATCCACCACCACCTCCGTGCCACCACAAGCTTCATCATCAAGCATAGAGTTTGCTACCAGAGCTGATCTCAGGGCTCTATCCAAGGCACTCATATCATCATTCAATGACATCAATGCCAAGTTTGCTGCCAGGTCGGTGGAGCCGACCAATGCGTTGAGGAGGAGTCTAGTAATACAGCAAGATCGAATAGACTCTCTTCTTCATGCGATGGAACAACGGCACAACAAGGATCGGGTGCGCAACTTAGCCGATCACATCTGGCTATGAAAGAAGAACAGGATGAGGGCCTCATGTTCATCAAGCCGCCCCCTCAAGAGAAGAAGGCATGAGGATCCAGACCCCGATAAACAGGGTCTCGGTCCTCATGAGGGGGAGAATCAGGTCACCATAGCCCAACAAACGGAGTCCGTTGCACCATCCCCACAACCCCAAACACAACAACAATCCCCATCAACCCATGCAAGGGAACCAAAGGCTCATCCCTCTAAAGATGTACAAAATGTACATGTTCCCCTTGCAGCCTCCCCTGAACCCATCGTGTTGAGTTCATCAACCGAAGAAAATCCATCCACCCCACCAACAGAAACCAACCCACCTTTTACTCCAAACCTACCATTAACCCCATCACCAACCCCTCGCCAAACACAACCTTTCATGAACCTACCCATTGAACCCGAACAAACACACATCCAACCTTCACCTCAACATCCTCAACCCCAGACACAACCCGATGAACCTTCAGCACCCTAAAAAGAGCCAACCCAAGAAACCATGCCATTGCCAACCGAAACACAACCCACTACCCAAACACAACCCCCAACTGATACACAACCCATCACCCAAACTCAAACCCCAATCGAACCATCCATGATGCAAGCAGACATTCCCTCTTCGTCAAGGCAACCTCTGCAGAGCCTAGTCGATGAAATAATACAGAACATGGAGTCGTTGAGGAGACGTCCAGAGCTACCACCCAGGGAACCCATAATGGTGGAAAATATCCATCAATACTTGTATCACGACCGTAATGAAGGTTTGACTCTCAATCCTTCGGTTCTATCGCCAGAATCCATGGACCTCCTACACCATAGGTTTATTAGACAGACCACCCAAGCACCACAAACTGTCTTCTCAAATGATGGGATAAAGAGGGTAATGGACCTAAAAGTGAGGACCTTCGCCAACAGAGCCATAAGATACATCGAGTACATAGTGGAAAGAGCACATGGTCAAATCAGCATGTTCAACGGCAATGACTTGATCAACCTCAATCCCTATAACTTGATTGAACTTTATGAATACACGGCTCAGTGACAGGATCATGGCATCAGATTTGGGATGGCAAACAGAGCGGTTGTGAAGACAATGGAGACCCTGGTGAAGCATCAAGCCAAGAGTGATTTTCAAATTTCTCTTCACTTAGGCATCAAAAGACTTTCCTGCGCTCCACCAAATGAAGACTTCCCTGGCCTGCAAGAGAAGAGATCTACCTCAGTCTTAACTCAACCTGAGCTTGGACTTGTCTATAAGAATGAGTTCGGGGTAAAGAAATTCTTCAGACTAACTGAGGCATTCAAGTATTCAAGTGATACACTTGAATGGTTTCAGAAAGTCATCATAGAAAGACTTGGTAGAAATCATGTGCCAAGAGAAGGGAAATCAACTCATTCATGAGATATCAACAGTCATCGGCTATCGAAAACTGCTTCTGCGCTTCTGGGATATATCTCAAGGTAGATCATGATGAGTTGTAAATTTTTGCCTTAATATGATGTCTTTTGCTTCCAGTACAGTAAGAATTCATCATCCAATGAAAATTTGGAATTTGATGCTTTTCTATTAGATTAGTCTTTGTTCTTCAAAATTGTTCCTAGATTAGTTTATGTTTGTTCTTTCATTACTTAGGGGGAGATTATTAGACCCCAAAATCCATAAAGTGTAAAAGTAATGAAAAACAATAAGTGATGAAGAACCAGAAGATCGATGAAGACATCAAGACAGAATTGACCAAGTCTGGAGAACAACCAGAGGGTTGATGAACAACCAGAGATGCGATGGAAAGAGCATCTTCATCACCCCTCTGGTCAACAACACTTAGAGTTTTCTTTAGCAATTCAACCAGAGGCATACGATGAAGATATGAAGATAAGGTTGATTCATCATCCCATGAAAGACAGCTGGAGATGACAAGTCGACAGCTGGAGATGACAAGTCGACAGCTGGATTTCAAGTTTATCTTAAAATTATAGCTTATTCATAGTTTARATAAACWTTATCTGTTAATAGAAGATTAGCTAAATAGTCTCACTAGATAGTTATCTTCTAATTAGCTTACTAGTATAAATAGGTGATTAGGCCTATTGTATTAAATGTCGCTTTTACGTTTTTCTTATTAATAAAGTGAAACCTTTGACACTCAAGATTATTCTTTAATGTTCATAATTTATTCTTGAGTGTTCATCACTTTGTTCATTAAAACACTATAATTTGGTTATTCTTAACTCGATTATTAGTGTTATTGAGAGACCTGGGTCAACATCTTTGACTAGTTGAGCGATTTGAATTGTTGACTTTGTATTTGAGCAGATTTGTTCGTATTTTGACTTGTTGACTAGGTTGACTTGACTTGTTGACTTGTTGACTTTTTACATCCGTATTCAATTTGATTAAGTGTGCTAATTTTGACTAAGTGTTTGAATTGACCGGATTTTTCATCCGGATTTGTTGTTAATTGAGCGAGTTAATTGTCTTTGTTGTCCGAGATATCTAATCCGGATAACTTGTTTTGATTAGAAATTCTTATACTATCTTTTTGTCCGGACTTCTAATCTGGATAACCTTGTCCAGACTTCTAATTCGGATAAGTCTGTGTGCTTAATTTTTCTAAGTCTTGAATGAGTGCAAATCCTTGTGTGCAATTTAATTGAAATAATTTTTGAGTTCTAATCCTTTAATTCAAATTTTGAACTGCAGAAGATCCGATATCATATAAATCTGATATAATGAGTTCAAGGGAAACAATGGCTATCGATACTGACACCAAGCCACCTGTACTGTTTAGAGAAGATTACAATCAATGGAGGGATAGATTTCTCAACTTTATTGAGAGAATGAAAGAAGGTGATCTGATCATGGAATCTTTGATGGAAGGTCCTGCTGAATTTTTCAAAGAGACACCTGTTGTTCCTGAAGAAGGCAGACCTGCTGAAAGAGTAATAAAGGAGAAGTTTAGATATACTGCAAAAAAAAAGGAGAGAGCATATGTTGATGTGTTATGCAAGTCCTACATGATGCAAGCACTGACCAACAATATTTACACGAGCATTGACAGCCATAAATCATCTGGTCATAGCATGTGAGAACAAATAGAGAAAATGATGATGGGTTCCAAAGTGGGAACTCAGTTAAAAATCACTAACTGTATCTCTGCGTATGAAGAGTTCAAGGCTAAACACGGAGAGAGCCTTGATGACGTATATGACAGGCTTACCAGATTGTTGAATGAGCTGACCAATAACGGAATCTCTAAAACTATCATAGAGATAAATGTTAAATTTCTTAGCAACTTACAACCGGAGTGGAAACCTTATGCTAACCATATCAGATTCAACAAATCCTTATCTAATATAGACATACATGAGGTTTATGAAACTCTGAAACAAAACGAGGAAGAAGTTTTAGAGGTCCGAGATTCTAAGAAGAAAAAGGAAAAGGAAGTTGCTGATTCTTTAGCCTTTGTATCTGAAAACAAGGGTAAAAGCATATCTGGAAAGCAAGTGAAGGAGATCAGCCAATCAAGTGAATCGGCAAGTGAAGGAAGTGATAGTTCTGACTCAGACTCTTAAACGACTGAAATTCAGTGTAAAATTCTATAATTGTATTGAAGTCATCGTGTTTGACTTTTCTCTAGATAAGTTTGACTTTGACTTTGTTTACTTCTTTGACCCTATATAAAGGGTATGTTGCTTGTATTTTTATAGGATTCTTTCATTGTTAAATCTGATCACGTAAAGAAGGTTTAACCATATTGTGAGATTTAACTTTCTCTCTCAACTATCATTGTGTTCTTATTAGAAATATACAGATCTACCATTGATGAATTGGAGCTTTCTTGAGGATTGATTAAAGTGGGACTTATCAGCATGCATGAAAAAGGAGCGGTTTAGCCGCCATACCCTTTTAGAAAGATATAAAAAGGGAGGTGTAACCTCCATCACATTCTTCTGGTTATTTTGAAAAGTTGATCGATTTAGAAGAAAGTGTTGACCGGAATTCAAGTTGGTTTTCAAGAAGTGATTCTCAAAAGAATTTTCAAAAGATGAGTAGTTTGTGCTTTCAAAATACTTTGAATTGCATATTGAATTGAGTTTTGAAAGATTATCATATTTGACTTAAATCGGGTAAGGTACTGACCGAATTATCTCTAAACTGCTCATAGTATTATACGATTTAGAGTTAGACAGAATTTGGATATATATATATATATATATATAAATCGCTCAAATGCTATCTGGATTAGATATAAACCGCCTGGTGTGTTGATCGGATTGTTAAACCCGACAAAGCGTTGAGGATTATTGTCTGAATTATTAAATCGGACAAATGGCATAAGTGTTATCCGGATTGGTTATCCGGCCAGAGCTTGACCAGAGATAAAGTCTGGTCAAGCCTGTGTTGTTCGGATTTGTGCATTATCTTATATATTACTTATACAAATTCTTATTTTTAGTATTCTTGTATAAAGAATGGGAATTTTAATAAAAATGATTTAGAACTGATAATATTCCATAGAACACTTATGGTTGCGGCCTGTTCTAATTGGACTAGTTTTATGAAAAATGTTTTGATGAGGATATAAGGGTGGCATATCAAGGAGAGGTGTACCATGGGATAAGGTTGGCATATCAAGGAGAGGTGTACCTTTGGTTATAAGGGTGGCATTTGTATGTGTGATGTATAATATAACTCTTACTATTATATCCTTTAAGATTACTATGATTTGGAATCTTTATTTCTTTGTGATTTAAGCATTTAGAATCAGAGTTCTGATTGGAAATCAAAGTCTGATGTTATTGAGGAAGAAATAAGAGGTTTGCCCTGAAACTTTAAATAAAATCTCCAAGCGTGCAAAAAGATTTGGATTCTTTTGGTCGGATTGGTACGGGGGCCAAGGTTTTGGCGGTTAACTCCTACTCCTCTTAGTTGTTCGGGTCGTAGATAGATTCCGGTCTAGAGTACTTCATTTTATGTTTGGTGTTGGTTTCTTTAGGTCGTGTTCTTGGTTGAACTCTTGTTCCTTGGCTCGCTGCACTTCCTTGTGCAACTTCCTTTTTTTTGGGTTTGTTTTGTAGGGTGTGATTTCTGTCTGTCTCTTGCAGGTTTCTTTATAAGTTTTAAGTGTTTTAATAAATTTGTTTGTTGCCTTTAAAAAAAACAAATTCACAATTATTCATACAATTTATGAAAATGATGGAGCATTAATCATCATCATATATTGTCTTTGATAAACTGTTACTATTATATCATAGAGAGATTATAGGTCTATGGAAGAGTATAACTCAAATATATTTTGAAAATATTCAAATTAATTTGATTTATTTGATCTATATCAATATTACATCTAAATTTCTTATATTTATTTAGGATTTATTAAGAGGGTTTTGAACATCACGGAACTCTCAAAAAGCAAATAAAATATTTAATTTTATTCAATGACAATAAAATATGTGATGTCAATTAACAACTAATGCCAAAAACAAAATAAGATTGAAAATACAACGAACAATAAACCAAAGAAATTGAAAACACATAAAAGAACAGAAGATCTACGTGGTTCCACCATAGATATGGTGATATACATCCACGGAGAAGAGAAGAAACTTGTAATGATGAAGAACACCCAAACACCAAAAAGAAATTATAAACCGAAACACTAAATTGTATATAATCTCTCTCAATATTTTCTCAACTCAAAGTAGGTTCCAAGCACTCAATTTCGTTCTCTATCTCTGGAACTCAAGGGGTACTTACACTAACCTTAAGTGGAATCCCAATTTCATCCCAATGCTAAAAAAAAGGAAAATCATAATCATCGTCGTGCACGGCAGGTCTGATTATAAGGTACAATCGTGCTTGAAAACTCAAATGTTCTTTTTCTTCACGAAATAACATCACACCCGTTTGTGCTTGATCGTAAAGTGCGACCATGTCAGAACATCCAAAACTTCTTGTTTGTAAAATAACATTATGCACGTCTGTAATTGAGAATATAAGGTGCGATCCTTTCAAAAACTCTAAAAGCTTTCTATTTTACATATCCTTGATTCATAATTTACAACAATTTAAAGGTTTGTCTATACTAAATAGTATTGTCAAAGTCAAACATTATGGTTCTCATGGTGCCAAGAAGAGCATGTTAACTTTAAATAATTATCTTTTAAAATTTTGTAACTTTTGTATTAAAAATAAATTTGTAGGAAAAACAAACTTACAAAATAGTTAATGGACGAATTTTTAAGAATGAAACTCCTAAACTAATTTATCATGTAAATTCTTCCTATAGATAGTTAGGTTAAATGTATTTTTTCTTACCTGTACCTTTTTTGTTAGAGATTTTCTTCAAGTATCACCATCTCCTTGTTGGAACCCTGGTTGTGCTCTCGACATCAATCTCTAGTATCATCATTTCTCAATCAATCCTAGTAGGTTCTCGGCCAATTGGTTCCGACATCAATCAAAGATTGTTTCTGGAGCAAGTGGTTTTAGCTTTAAGTTTCTTTTTATTCTATTCCAGAAAAAAAAGGCATGAATTTGAGAATACATTGAACAACTGATATGTATATCCTCCAACCCCTCTTCAAGTAATTCAAACCTCAACAATACTAGCCCTATTTCTACCACTACTAACAAAGTTGATAATCTTAACTATCTACAATGGTCCCATACCATGATAATGTTAACAAATTGATGAAGTCGAGATGGTAATCTAAGTGTGGGTTTATTGTAACTTGTAACCTTGAACGCAACGAAAAATAAAAATATTGGTACAATAATTTAGAAAACGTTTATAAATCTAAAACCCAAGCCAAATCCAATGAGACATTTAATTAAATTGTAGCATATCATGGGTGTTTAGGAATGTACCTTTTAGGATCTAGTGAAAAGTTTGATGTGGCACTTAGAAACCGAGCACAGTTTCCTCTACAGTTAATCAACACACGAACACGCGTAGATCCTCCAGCAAGTGCTAGTCCAAAAGAACCTAAGCCTAAATATATGTATATATATTGATAGCCAATATTCAGAGAATTTTGAATTCATTTACCAAACTGAATTGGCCTAAAACCCTATTTATATGAACTGGTATCATAGTCATTATAACCTTAAATAAGGTTTGATATTTATCTGTAAATAATTATATAATTATCTAAAACTTTAAATAATTATGCTTATTTACAGATAATTTCATGTAATTATCATAATTAAATTTTAACACATATTTTATAGTTATTCTTCAATAATAATTACTTAACTGTCAATCATGACTTTTGAGTTACTTTCAAATGGAAGCAAATGTATTCTTTGTGCGCGACCATATAGGTTTACATACTCCTTAGCAGTATCATTGTGTGACATGTGTCGTGGGCATATAATAACTTACATTCTCCCACTTGCACATGACACATAGTAACACAAACAATGGTAAGCGTCTAGCAACACGTCACTGCCCCCAAGGCTATGTAAATATGTTTTTTCCTTCGAGCAATCTTTATTGATCCAATCAATTATATGGTAATATCATTCCTCTATCCTTTTGCTTCATGATATTGTTTTCAACTTAAGACATAGATCTATCTCATTCTTTAGAGTTCAAAGATTATGTTCTCGATTCCAACATCTTTGATTCAGATATGTGCTATTAATTTTACTAATCCACTTTTCTATGACCATGGGAATCAAATTATGTTATCGAGGGGTCCCAAAAATATCTATCTCAATGTGGGAGGAGAAAATCCCATATTTCATGTACATGACTTATACACAATTTGTGTCATACCCAACATAGACCTTATGATTACCCGGTTAAGGATAATGGTAGACTACATCAAAGTATAAAACTCCTTCTACAGTAGGTACCAATGTACATCTCAGGTCTGAGGATAGGAGTATCCACCATTTCAGGACTCATCTTATGACGCCGATCTATGAGATGATCCTGGTTGTGGGCCTTATCAAACACCTGCCTCCCAGACAAGTGTATGTGACTCTGGTTGCACCCAGTGCACTTCCAACTTGGACTATGACCAGACTTCACAATGATCTTTATTTATTACCAGTCCCTTGGTAAAAATCGATCAAGGATAGTTATTGATCATCTTTCTCATTGATTTGATGATAATCCCTTTTATCTTTGACGAAGTATTATGTTTCTGTCTTTCAGTACCAGCGATTATCACTGAGTCTGTTTAGTGATAGCTGAGACATGTATTGTAAATCTACCAGCAACAGTGATACTTCAAGAAGACAAAACTCACACCAAAGAACCTTCAGTGAAAGTCGAAGACTGAAACTGAAGATTAGTGACTGGCGCGTTCGTGACCTGAAGTGGCATTCAATTATTACAACCTGGTCAACATATGTGTGAAGACTGCCCAAGCCTCAACGAATGCTGAAGAGACCTTCAGGGTTATTCCAGCATTCAACGATCAAAAGAAGCTTGTTGTGCAAAATTGCTTTTGTCTTGTCCTTCCACACACAAAGGACAAACCCGTACCCTTTTTCTAGAGTATAGTACGATACAGAGCCGATTAGTTGAATCTATTACCCACCAACTCCATTAAAGGATATCAGCTCATGAATAGACTTTTGTACTATTCATTGTAGCAAAGGACAAGCTTTTCTCTAAAAGCTTGACGCATGGTCAAACCCTACTGCAAATGTGCATTTAATGCAATGGGTATAAATAGATGTGTGTTATCTCCATGCAGAGATACCTTAATCCTTACGTGCATACGTGAAAGAACACACACACATCTAAGAACACTTACGCTTATCTTCAAGAAAGTTAGAATCCCTCTTTAAAGTATTCTAAAAGTTCTTACCCAGAAAAAATTATTTTCTTCTTAGTCTTAACAGCAAATATTTTCTCTTTGCTAAGATCATTAGTGTGTAACCTTAGATTGTTTTAGATAGGTTATCTTTACCTTATCTATTTCTGCATACAGTCTTGTAAAATCTGTATTGATCCTTCTTTATCAATATATATTTTAAATTTGGAAAGTTTCATGTGTTTGTATTAATCCCCCCCCCCCTACAAATTCTTTCTATAAAACTCTTGTAGACCTTAATGGGACCAACAATAGTTTTAAACAATATGATCATGATTTTATTTAAGGATATTTAAACATGCTAATAATGAACACATAAATGTTTAATGTAAATAATCATATCCAATATGCTAAAACAGATAAAAACATAATTGTTTTATGTTCAAATAATTTAAAGTTTGCTAAAATTATAAATCAGACAAGTGATTTACAACACCTCAATTGTATTAAATTGGTATGAGAATCATGCTTGTTTTGACTCATAAGCTTGGTTAGAGGGTCTGCTGGATTATCTTCTGATTGAACTCTACATATTTCCACATCACCTCGATTAATGATATCTCGAATTAGGTGGTATCGTCTTAGAATATGCTTGGAGTGTTGATGTGACCTTTGTTCTTTCGCTTGAGCTACGGCACCATCATTGTAGCAGTAAATCTTGACAGGGTCACATATGCTAGGAACCACTCCTAGGTCTAAGATGAATTTCTTCATCCAAACAACTTCCTTCGTGGCGACCGACGCTGCAATATATTCTGATTCTATAGTTGAGTCTGCTATTATACTTTGCTTGTAGTTTTTTCAGCTCACAGCTCCTCTGTTTAATACAAACACATATCCCGACTGCGATTTAAAGTCATCACGGTCAATTTAGAAACTAGCATCTATATACCCTTGGATTCACATATCTCTTTCTTGACTGTCGTATAGCAAGAACATATCCTTAGTTCTTCTCAGATACTTTAGGATATTTTTTACTGCTACCAAGTGAGCATCACATGGGTTTGACTGATATCTTCTTGTCATGCTTAGGGCATCAAGATGTTCGTTCTAGTACATAACATGGCATACATGATTGAACCGATGGCGAAGCTAGAGAACACTCTTTATACGGTTCATGTCCTCTTTAGTGCTAGGACACTGAGTTTTGCTCAGTTGTATGCCATAAACCATTGGCAGGTTTCCTCTCTTGGAACCCTCTAATTCTGAAGCATTTTAAGATCTTGTCAATGTATGTACTCTGTCTTAATCCAATTAAGCGTTTAGATCTATCTCGATAGATCTTTATTCCAAGTATGTATGTTGCCTCTCCTAGAGCCTTCATCAAGAAACATTTCCCTAGCCATACTTTTACTCCTTCAAGTGTACGGATGTCATTTTCAATAATCAATGTCATCAACATCTAGGATCAAGAACACTATTATGCTCCCACTGACCTTCTTGTATTCACAAGGTTTATCTTTGTTTTTTACAAAATCAAATTTTTAGATTTTCTCATCGAAACAAAGATTCCAACTACGAGATGCTTGTTTTAGTCCATAAATGGACCTCTGCAATTTGCTTACCTTTTCAGGATACTTTGGATGCTTAAAACCTTCTGGTTGTACCATATATAAGTCCTTGTTTAGAGTTCCGTAAAGGAACGTGGTTTTATCATCCATCTGCCATATCTCGTAGTCATGATACGCAACTATGGCTAGAAGAATCCTGATGGATTTAATCATAGTTACTAGAGAAAAAGTTTCATCATAATCTACTCCTTGATTCTGGGTGAAACCTTTTGCTACCAACCTAGCTTTATAGATATGCACAATTCCATCCATGTTCTTTTCTTTTCGAATACCTATTTACACCCGATAACTTTGCAGTTGACATGTGCATCTACCAAGTTCCAAACTTGATTGTCTTACATAAATTGTATTTCGGCCTTCATGGCATCATGCCATTTATCAGATTCTAAACTTGATACGGCTTCATGGTAGGTTACAGGTTCATTATAAACTGAACCATCATTGCCAATGAGATAACCATATCTCTCAGGCTTTTGATGGTTCCTCCTGATCTTTGAATTGTTTGTATCTCGTTATTTTCTTCAACAACCTGTTGAGGTTCAACATTTTGTTGATGGTCAATGTCAACCATAACCTCATTTTGTGGTTCTTGAATTTCTTCAAGTTCTACTCTGTCCCCCGTAGTGTTTCTTGTTAGAAAACCATTTTCTAAAAATTCACCACGTCACGCAACAAATACTTTGTTCTCGATGGGTTTGTAGAAGTAATATTCAATTGTCTCTTAGATATCCCACAAAGATGTACTTTTCTTACCGTGGATCAAGCTTTTTGGAAGCTTCTTGCTTAACATAAGCATCACAACCCCATATTCTCATATAAGATAACTTTAGGATCTTCCCAGTCCATAATTCATATGGGGTTTTATTTGTCTTTTTTGGTTGGTGCATTATTCAGTATTCGAACAGCTGTTTCTAGGGCATATCCCCAAAAACTCTTAGGCAGAGTGGTATAACTCATTGTAGAACAAACCATGTCCAACAGAGTTCTATTTCTCCTTATGGACATACCGTTATGCTGAGGTGTTCCGGAAGGAGATAGTTGGGATACTATGCCATGGTCTCTAAGATGATCAATAAACTCTTGGCTTAGATATTCGTGACCTCGATCTGACTGAAGCACTTTTATCATTTTGCCAAGTTGATTCTCTACTTCATTTTGAAACTCTTTGAATGTCTCAAAGCTTTTAGATTTGTTTTCGATTAGGTAAACATACCCATATCTACTGAAGTCATCAGTAAAGGTAATGAAGTATCGATGACCATTTCTTGTGAGTGAACTGAAAGGCCAACATACATCAGTATGAATAACTCCTAACAGTCATGTAGCCCTATCAGGTTTGCTTTTAAAAGATGCCTTTGTCATCTTGCCTAATAAACAAGACTCACTTATATCATATGAGTCATCACATGATTCTAATACTTCGTCCACCTGGAGTTTATGTGTTTCTTGTTTATGTGTCCAAGATGACAATGCCACAAGTAAGTCTGATTTAAGCCTCGGTTAATTGGTTTATTGTTAATGTTGTATATTGATTCATAATTACAGTTGTTTAGTATATCAATTTCATAAATACCATTGTGTGGTTTAGCCACAAAATACAAAACATTGTTAAGAAAAGCAGAAATTGAATTATTACTGAAAGTAAACATAAATCCAGTTTGTTGTAATTGAGAAAAAAGAAACTATATTCCTAGTAATGCTAGGTACATACAAACACTTGCTAAGTGATAGTGTTAGGGCATTTGGCAGTTCCATATCATATGTCCCTTGAGTAACTGCAACTACCTTAGCTCCATTGCCCATTCTCAGTTCCATTTGGCCTAGTTTCAATTTCTCTTCACTTTTTAGTCCTTGTAAAGTGGTACAGATATGAGTACCACATCCGGTATCCACTGCCCAGGAATTTGTATTATAAATGAATAAATCAATGGTAAACATACCTAAAGTTCTGTCCGTAGTAGCCTTCTTCTTCTTTGCTCTGCCAATAGGGCTAGAGAGTTTCTCTTCCAATGCCCCTTTTGATTACAATTGAAACAGACTACGTCTTTAGTAATCTTTCCTTTGTCATTATCCATGTTGGAACGTCCAATCTTTGTTTTATCCTTGGGAACCACCGTTTTCTTTTTGGCTATCCTACCTTTAGGTTTGATCATCAGAACCTGTTTTGGTTTGGATACTTCCGACTTGGAATTTATACTTCTCTCAACAGTTTTAAGCATGTCGTGAAGCTCTATGAGAGACTTATCCATACCGTTCATATTGTAGTTCATGACAAACTGGTCATATGATTTAGTTAGGGAATTGAGAACCATATCGTTTACCAATTCCTTATCTAGTGGAAAGCCAAGGAGGGTTAATCGGTCAATATTCCCTTTCATTTTCAAAACGTAGGGACCGATTGATGAACCCTTAGTCATCATACAAGCATGCAATGCCCTGACTGTGTCAAACCTTTCCTGCCGAGCCTGTAACTGAAACATAGATTTTAGGGATGATATTATATCCCAGGCTGATATGTCTTCATGTTCTCTCAATAACTCGGGAGTCATAGAGGCAATCATGACAGATCTAACCTCTAGTAAGTCATTTTGGTACTTATCATAAGCAACCTGACTTCAGTTGATGCGTTTCTGGCAGGTGTGTTTGGAGGGGAATCTTCAAGAACGTAGTTATTCTTTTCATGCCTGAGGAAAACCCTTAGAAAGAGAAACCATTCGTGGAAGATCGTCCCATTCAGTTTTTCTTTTTCAAGAATAGAATGCAATGTGTAGTGGGATAGGTTGTTAGTGATTGTGTTTGTGTTTGAAGAAGAACAAACATCTACAAAATTTTATGTTCAATTTTAGTAAATTTAAGATCTCAATTAACTAATAAACCTTTACAAAAATATTTTTATTTAAGCTAAGATCCTTATTTCATCAACTTCCATAAATGGTTAATATGTTGTTTATGAAAATAGATTATTTAAGTAGGAATCATCCAATTATGTTCAACATAATTCTTAGGTGATCGTGGGATTCTATCCGATATATCATATATCGAAATTGACATGTATAATCCCACTTCAACGCCTTGAAAAATATTCATAGATGGCCGATGCTCTATCTATGAAACTCTCAAGTAAACTAACCATACTAATGTATCATGATCCCTCATAAATTCTTGATTTAGGTTTTAATTGGGATCAGTCGTACAAAATATGACTATTTAAGCAAATGGCCAATGCTTTGTTCACTTAAATCTCGTTAGTCTGGCGCTTTGTCTTATACTATAATCATCCGACATGATTGATTAGACTCTGATCATATGCCGAAATTTATAAGTCTTGACAAGTACTTTAAATAGGTGGCATTTAGTTTACATTTGTTAAAGATTTAATCTTAGAAAACAATTTATCCTTTAAAACGTTTGATTTTATAAAAAAAAAATCTTTGTTTTAAAAGTTTATCCAAAAATCGGTTTGATTTCATAATCGTATCAATTTAAAATATTATATTTTATAACCGATTTAAAATTTTATTTTTATATTTTTATATTTTTAAATTTATTAAAAACGTTTGCAAATATTATAACAATAATAAGAAGCAAAAAAAATAAATGCAAACACAAAATAAACAACCCCAAAATGATAATATATGGATTTGCCTCTAATGTAGTGTTGTGAGCCAGCACAACAACTAGGGTCAGTCTAAGGACATCTTCAAGCTCTCATTGGCCTCATCATCTTGGTGAATTCCAGTGACTCCGTTTCACGTACTTGAACTGCCGTCTTCAGATGATTACATAAATAGAAAAACATATCCTAATCTATTTTACAATTGTCCCTATCTAGAACTTAAAATTAAAATTACAACCCTTTGCAATTAATACATTTTAATTTTCTAAATAACACAATTAATCCAAACCATGGATCTTTCGGGGCAAACCATATATTATATATAATTATTTTAAACATAACATATTTGACCAAAATAAATAACATAAATAAAACGGCCAAAGTAAATGGAACAAATTATTATTTGGTAATATGAATTTAAATTTTGACCCGATCCACAACATATGGATTACTAACCCACGTCCCGAAAATAAAACAACCTTTGGGCCTTTCGACCAGGGCCAAAACCCAATTGATTAGGGCATCAACCCGTCTCACCAATCTAGTAAAGGGCAATCGGACTACCTCGAGGTGGTGGCCAGAGAAAGTATCACTTCCCGAACCAAAAGATGACCGGCAGCAACCGGAATATGAAAAAAATTATTGTAGGCTAAGAGGATCTTTATGACAGTCGGGCGACTCAAAAATACCAACCGGACAGGAGCCCACAACCGCACTTGATCCAGCACCAAACTGCCTCGCATAGAGGCCAGCGATGGCATGGACAGAACAAGAAACCAGTCGCTTGGTTCAAAGACCAACACTAGTGACTCGATCGCAGCTCAAAACAGACCGCAAAACCCAAAACAGTCCAGAGACGAAAAACAAGAAGTGACATCAGCCGTGTTTTCCCGACAATGTCATATCCAGCCTCGAAGGGTAGCGGCACCAGCCGCATTTTCCGGCGACATCACCAACAGCCTTGAAGGGAGGCGGTACCAGCTGCCTTTTTTGGCGACATCACCAACAACCCCGAAGGGGAGCGGCAGCAGCCGCGTTTTCCGGAAACATCACCACTAGCCTCGAAGGGAGGCAGCAACAGCATGGGGCGGTACAACAACAGCCGCATAAGTCCGGTAACGAGTGAGCCAGTTTCGATCGATGGCATCAGCCATGAATCGACGATTGTCGGCAACGAGGGAGCCGCATACGGCTGTTTCTCCCTTTCCAGATCTGATGGGAAGGCGTCGATTAGGGTTTTAAAACCCTATGAATCATTGAAAAAAAACGATGGTGAAGGGGGAGATGGGAAAGAGCGATGGTGAAGGGGGAGGCAGGAAAGAACGATGGTAAGGGGGAAGGCCATGATCGGTTGTTCCTTTAAGAGCATCTCCAACCATGTCATAAAAAAAACACTAAATTTGGTGGGCCCATAAACACTAAAAAAAACTCAACTCCAATCACACTCTAAAAAAAACACCAAATTTTTGGACCCCACATTAAAATAACATATTTTATTTACTATTTTTAATAATTATAATTTCTAATAGATATTATAATAATAAATAATTAGTAATTAATTTATTTAATGAAGACCTGTTAAAATAAAATGATAAATTTTTAATTAATAAATTTTATATTAAAAAAGATTACATTAGTTCAAATAGCACAAATTAAAAAAACACATCAATAATACTAATTCTCCGAGTTAGTATACTCATCCCACAAATGATCAATTAATGCATTATGAAGTTCAAAGTGAGCATCTTTATCATTGATCTTTTTGTGTCGAGCAAGAAACTGTTCAAGTTCACCATTGTTATCGTTCATCATCTCAACTCCTACGTCTTGCACTTCACTTCATTCTTCAATCGGTGCATTAATATCATGTTCATCTTCTATGATCATATTATGCATAATTATGCACGAAGTCATTATATCATGCAATATTTTCTTCCTCCATAACCGTGCGGGTCCTGCTACTATTGCAAACCTTGATTACAATACGCCAAATGCACGTTCTACGTATTTTCTACATGCTTCTTGTTTCTTTGCAAAATATTGTTTTTTAGGGTCACATGGATCGTGAATAGATTGAACAAGAGTGGCCCATTTTGGATATATGCCATCAGCTAAATAATAACCTATACTATATGATTTCCTTTGATGACATAATTAGCAGGAGGAGCATTATATGCTGCAAGATTTGCAAAAATATGGGAGGACTCTAACACATTAATGTCATTGTTGGACTCCGGTAAACCAAAAAAATGCATGTCATATCCAAAGATCATAGTCTGCTACAGCTTCCAGAATAATACTTTGAGATCTACTGCGACCAGAATATTCCAATGCATACAATCTAGACTTCCTAACATTCCTGAAAAACCTCGTTGTTCTCGAATTTGGAGTAGTCGTGCCACATCATTAGCATTGGGTGTTCGGATATAGCGGTCTCCAAACACCTCCACTATGGCACGACAAAAATCGCTTCAAAGCTTCTAAAACAGTGGATACACCTATTTTAATGTACTCATCTATAGAATCTGCAGAAACACCATATGCCAACATTCAAAATATAGCAGTAATTTTTTGATAATCGGACAACCCAAGTTTGCCGCATCCATCCCTTCGTTGGAGAAAGTAGTTGTCATGACTTTGGATAGCATCCAAAATACGAAGAAATAAAGTACGACTCATTTGGAATCATCGACGAAACATTGACTCAAGAAATCAAGGATTTTCAGAAAAATAATCATTGAAGAGATTGTGATCGGCATTTTCCCGGTCACGATTGATATCTATATGGCCAGAAATAGAACCTCGATAAGATACATGGTTGTTTTGAAGATAATTATGGATATAATTATTCACTTTAGACGCTAGATTGACTGCCTCACTCATTAGTTCGACATTAGCATTATCAAAAGACTCATCGTCTGAATACGAATTATCAGCCATTTGAGTGGTATTTCTCAACAAAGAAGATTGCAAAAAAAGTTGAGATATTTTTTTTAAGCTGTGATTCAAGTTTTATAGTGAAAAATCAGTGGTGCTGTCAATTCTTATCATGCTTTTCAGAAGAATATTGTGATAACTGGATTCTAGTTATCACTCAAGGTAATTAATATGTGATTATCTAATTAAATGATTACGTGACAGCATGATAAATTGATATGTTTAATCATGCTAGTATGTAAATTGTGTATTAATTGGATATATATATATATATATATATATAAATGCATGATATATGTGAATATATGCATAGATATATATATATATATATATATATATATATATATATGAGTGATTTTATACATGCATATTATGACTGCATGGTGTGTGGGTTTATGCATGTACATGAAGGATAGCATGGGAAGGGGGCTGTTAGCCGACCTTTCCTGTTTTGGAAAGGTATAAAAGGGAGAGTTTTACCTTCATTTCATTCATTGCCATTTTTAAAATCTAAAGAGTGATTTGAGAAGAGTTGTCCGGATATTCAAAAGAAGTTTGCAATCTCCTTCAAAAAACTGCAAATTCTCATAAAGTGAATGATTTCTAAACCTTTTTACATAAAATTTGTTACTGGTTTTATTTGAATGTTGATTATTATTGGAAAGAAATCATGTATTTGTTTAAGGGTTTTATCCGGACAAAGGCTGACCGGATTAAGTTTAAATCGGACAAGGGTTGGGCGATTAAGTCTTAAACCGACCAAGCGTTAAGCGGTTTAGTTTTAAATCGGTCAAGTTTTGGGCGAAGTATTGTCCGGACTCTTATCCGGATAGAAATTGGAATATTTCTAAGTATTAAATCGGTTAAGCTTTGGGCGGTGTATTGTCCGGATTTGTTATCCGGGCARGARTGTTGGAATAATTTCAAGTGTTTAATCGGACAAGTCTTGGGCGATGAGTTGTCCGGATTAGTAAATCGGACAAAAGGGACAAGTGTTGTCCGGACTTTATATCCGAATAACTTGTCCGAATAACTTTTTATTTGGAATTTTCATGAGTTTTATATTTTAGACTTGTTTTATAGTTTAAAATATCTATTATTGGGTTTAATTATGGATTATAAATTGGGTATTTTATATCTTTCTAAATAAAAAGATATGTTCCTACCAAGCGTGGTGACGTAAGTCTGTTTTGGTATGAAACTATATATTTTGGGAAACCTTCCTACCAAGCGTGGTGACATAAGTCTGTTTTGGTATGGAAGTGGATTTTGTAAATTGTTTCTACCAAGCGTGGTGACGTAARTTTGTTTTGGTATGAAACTTGTTTTAAGTAATAGTTCCCCCAGACGTGGTGACTTTTGTCTGTTTTGGTTTGGAACTGGGAATGGGTACTTTCAGACATGGTGACTTTTGTCTGTTCTGATAAGTAGCCCTGTTTTGATGGAGGAATAAGGGTGGCATATCAAGGAGAGGTGTACTTGGAATAAGGGTGGCATTGTCATATGTGGATAATATTATAACTCTTATTATTACTAATTGGATCTAATAATTTTGAGTCATCATTTCTTTGTGACCTGATGAATTAAAGATATTATTTCTATTTAATAATAATTTAGATATTATTGAGAAGGGGAAAATGGTTTGTCATATCAGGCAAGTATTGCCTTAAATCTTTTCTGTTAATATTTTTAAAGGAATGGTCTATTAATTCAAGAAGTTTTGGTTACAATATTTATTTCATATTGGGAACATTGGATCTCTAATCAGTGATATTTTATAGAACTGAGGTTCTTGGGTGTACTCTATTTTGCATGATATTGTGAACTGTATCATTTATTTGTACTGCAGAATATTTTTAAGCGGAATTACATTATTTTAGTGTTCATCACCCTGCAATTGCAAAGAAGGGATTTACTCACTAGACCCATCTGGTCTAACCCTCATTTTCTGTTTTAAATTATGCAATGCAAGAATAGCGGGGTCTTGGAATATAAAAGGGAAAGGGAAAATGTGATTATTTTTCTAATCTGTTGTCTGCTTTTGAAGATACATGTTACATTACATGTAATAGTACAGGATTTGTTTTGGAAATTTTTATATGTAGATTTTRTACATATAGTAATCCTTGTACTAGTGGGACCTTATGATGTAAACTATATTTCTATGAAATGAAATATGTGTTATATGCAAATGTGGTGTTTGGGGGTGTTACAAATATTATCAAGCTTTTCAGAAGAATATTACCAGGCTTTTCAGAAGAATATTACCAGGCTTTTCAGAACAATATTATCAGGCTTTTCAGGAGAATATTATCAATGTGTTGTCTAATCTATCTTCATTTGGTGTGAACTGAAAATTTTGTGTATAAATAGGGGGTGATTTGGTAAGCTAAATCACACACATAAAAATGTCTTCAACAATCCAAAGTTCATCCTACAAAGATCACGAAGACATACATTTATGTCATTGTTATCTTGATATAACTCAAAATCCAATAATAGGTAGAAACCAAACAAAAGATAAGTTTTGGTCAAGAGTAGAAACTCAATATCATGCAACCGAACCGTTCGCAACCAATCCTCGACTAAGAAGATCATTGGAAACGAGAATGTCTTGCATTCTAAAAACTGCCAAAAAATTGTGAGGGTGTATCAATCAAGTTCAAAGGAGGAATCCAAGTGGTGCTTCTGAACAAGATATCATAAGTATTTATTGTTTTAGTTGATCATTGTTTTATTAATTTAAATATAACGTGTATTTTTCATAGATAAACGAAGCGAAAGAGATGTTAAAAGTAGACGTATCCTATAAGAAGGGTTTTAAGTTTGATCATGTCTGGGACATCCTGAAAGACTTCGAGAGTTTATCAATTGTCACTACTTCGACTCAATATCAACGACAAAGTCCTTATCAGTTACCTTCTTCCGGTCCTTGTTCACTGTCTAGGACAGATGTCGGTTTACCCTCGTTGCCTATTCACGACGCAGAAGGTAGTGCTTTAACTCAAATACCAATTGGTGTGAAAAAAGCAAAATCAAGACTCCAATCTGATAATAAGCTAGAGACTCTAGTCAAGGCTAGTAAAAAATGAGCAAATGTATAGCCAAAAACAATGAAGTTATGATGAGTATGAATGATATTCAAGCTCAGAAAAATGCAATAGATATAAGGTTGGCGGATGATAAAATTATGTTTTGATCTAAATTATATCACTGATCCTGTGTGTTATGAGTTCATAAAATATGAAAAAATTCGAATAGCGAGAGAGAGAACAGAACCCAGGTTCATACGTTTGACAATGATCAGAATACGAAAGATCTCAATATTGAGCATCTCAACATCAAGAATTTGGAGGAGTTCAAGACCAAGTCGAATGATCTCAGAACATAGCAGGAAACTTTAGTCACTATATGGCTAGCGGAAACAGTGGACCCTTTAATTTATGTCTTTTAGTTTTTAAAATTATCATTGATAAACTACGTTTACGTTTATCCGGTATCATATTTGTGTTATTAATAATTTATTATATATATATATATATATATATTTACATAATAAATATAAAAACCAAAAAGTAAATATTTATATTATTTATTTATAATTTATCAAATAAAAATAAATGGATTGAAGGAATGGTGGGGGGGGCCACCTTTTTTGTTCCAAAACAAATTTGCCGTTGAAATGAAGCCACCGGCAAATCTACACAGATTTTGCCGTTCGATTGGAGACGTGAAAATGGCAAATTTACAATTTTGTTGTTTGATTGGAGATGCTCTAAGGGGGGACTCCAAATTAGATTAAAAGAAATTCTTAAAACAGCCAACATGGGCTTCAAACGGGCCACGACTTAATTAGAAAATTATGGATCAAAAAAAGAAAAATTAAAGCAAATACATAAAATACTTAATTATGTATTTTTTTTTTATTCTTTGCCATATAAAATTTTGTCCCTTTTTAATTAAATGTTCAAAGTGACTCTGATACCACATTTGGGTTTTATTGTAACTTGTAACCTCGAATGCAATGGAAAAATAAAAAAATTAGTACAATAATTTAAAGAAGTTTTCTAAATCTAAAACTCAAACCGGATCCAATGAGACATTTAATTAATTTGTGACTCAGCATAAGGTGTTTATGAATGTACCTTTTATCATCTAGTGAAAAGTTTGATGTGGCACTTAGAAACCGAGCGCAGTTTCCTCTACAATTGATCCACACACGAACACGCATAGATGCTCCACCAAGTGCTAGCCCAAAAGAACCCTAAGTCTATACAACTCAATTCAATAAAAAATCAGAAACAAATCGAAATATCTCATAATCAACCATTTCAAAATAAGGAAATTCCCCCCTTTTTTTACTTGTTGGAATTGAGACTTTAGATTCAGATAGATCATATCTTGTAATTTTTTAGAAGCTTCTTTTTTATACTTTTTTGTGAGGTGAAAATCTCATGTACGGTTCTGTAGAGTGGCAGTAAGGGTGACTTATCTGTCAACTATTCCACTATCATCCCAAAAAAACCAAACTCTGCCTTACGTAAAGTTGCCAGAGTACGATTAACCTCTAGATTTGAAATCATTGCTTATATACCCGGTATTGGCCATAATTCACAAGAACATTCTGTAGTCTTAGTAAGRGGGGGGAGGGTTAAGGATTTACCCGGTGTGAGATATCACATTGTTCGAGGAACCCTAGATGCTGTCGGAGTAAAGGATCATCAACAAGGACGTTCTAGTGCATTGTAGATTCTTATCCAAGACTTGTATCATTTGATGATGCCATGTGAATCACTAGAAACATGTGAAGCATATGGCTAACCCAATCACGAAAGCATCTAGGGTTCCTAGAAAGGGGACTGGAGCATAATTCATCCTATATATTAATCCAGTCAAATTATTCCAGTAAATAACWGAATCGTGGATAGGAAACTCCATTAGTGACCTACCCCAATTTATTGTAGAAATTTTCGGGATCAATGGTTGGACCATGCAARCTAGAAATACTTTTTCTTGGATAAAGGAACAGATTACTCGATCTATTTYCGTATCGCTCATGATATATATCATAACTCGTACATCCATTTCAAATGCATACTTAGCAAAGAGAAATGATTTGTTGTTTAAGACTTCGAAGAAAGTAAGTTCTTTCTGGGTAAGTGTTGGTCCCGTTAGGGTCTACAAGATGTGTACAATAGTTTGTAGAGGGGGGATGAATACAAAGACAGTAAACTTTTCAAATTTAAAATATATATTGATAAAGAAAGATTAGTACAGATTTTACAAGATTGTTTGCGAAAAGATAAGGTAAAAATAATCTATCTAAACAATCTAAGTTACACACTAGTTCTTAGCAAATAGAGAAAAGATTTGTTCTAAAAGACTTAGAAGGATGTAAGTTCTTTCTGGTAAGAACTATTTAGAATACAATAAAGGGATTCTAACTTGCTTTTGAAGAAAAGCATATTGTGTTCTTAGATGTGTGTTCTTTTACTAATGAATGTAAATTAGGGTTCAAGAGTAAGTATTAGTGTATCTCTACATGGAGATAGAACACATCTATTTATACATGTTGCATTAAATGCACATTTGATGCAACGTAGTAGGGTTTGAACACGTGTCAAGCCTTTAGAGAAAGACTTGTCATTTGCTACAGTGAATAGTACAAAAGCCTACGCATGAGCAGACATCCTTTCACAAAGTTGGTGGGTAATAGAGTCAACTAATCGGCTCCGTACCGTACTATACTTTAGAAAGGGTATGGGTTTGTCCTTTGTGTGTATAAGGACAAGACAAAAGCAATCTGCAACAAGCTTCTTTTGATCGTTGAATGTTGGAATAACCTGAAGGTCTCTTCAGCATTCGCTGAGGTTTGGGCAGTCTTCACACATATGTAGACCAGGTTGTAATCACTGAATACCACTTCAGATCACGTACTCACCAGTCTCTAATCTTCAGTTTCAGTCTTCGACTTTTGTTGAAGGCTCTTTGGTGTGAGTTTTGTCTTCTTGAAGTATCGTTGTTGCTGATGGATTTACATTACATGTTCTTCAGCGATCACTGAACAGACTCAGTGATGATCGCTGGAACTGAAAGATAGAAACATAAAATACTTCGTATAAGGTAAAAGGGATTATCATCAAATCACTGAGAGAGAGGATCAACAGTAAGAACTATTAAGAATACTTAAAAGGGATTCTAACGTGCTTTTGAAGATAAGTGTATTGTGTTCTTAGATGTGTGTTCTTTCACGTGTGAACGTAAGTTAGGGTTCAAGAGTAAGAGTGTGTATCTCTGCATGGAGATAGAACATATCTATTTATACCTATTACATTAAGTGCACATTTAATGCAATGCAGTAGGGTTTGAACACGTGTCAAGCCTTTAGAGAAAGACTTTTTCTTTGCTACAGTGAATAGTACAAAAGCCTATTTATGAGCAGACATCCTTTCATGAAGTTGGTGGATAGTAGAGTCAACTAATCGGCTCCGTACCATACTATGCTCTAGAAATGGTATGGGTTTGTCCTTTGTGTGTGTAAGTACAAGACAAAAACAATCATGCTCAACAAGCTTCTTTTGATCGCTGAATGCTGGAATAACCTGAAGGTCTCTTCAGCATTCGCTGAGACTTGGGCGGTCTTCACACATGTGTAGACTAGGTTGTAATCATTGAATGTCGCTTCAGATCATGAACCCGCCAGTCTCTAATCTTCAGTTTCAGTCTTCGACATTTGCTGAAGGATCTTTGGTGTGAGTTTTGTCTTCTTGAAGTATCGTTGTTGCTAATGGATTTACATTACATGTTCTCAACAATCACTGAATAGACTCAGTGATGATCGCTGGAACTGAAATACATAAACATAAATACTTCGTACAAGGTAAAAAGGATTATCTTCAGATCACTGAGAGAGACGATCAACAGATAAAGGTCCTCATCGCCCAACACACCAGGCAATGAAGAGTTGCTTGGTGGGTGATGACGTTACATTTACAGTTGCCTTGTTACTTATCTTTGAGCGACTTGCCCGATAACCCTCTCATCTGCCAAAAGTTTCAAGCGATGATCTTTATACATTAAGCGCTGAAAGGAAGTTTGAAGTGTATCCACCCATTGGTTGGACGATAACATCGTTCACCGCCCAAAGGTCTGAGCGATAACCTTGCTCATCAACTAGGGCGTAGGCCATATGTCAAGGTTCACCCCCTCTCCGCCTAAGGCATGGGCAATGAGACACTACAGTCTGTGCTCATTACTCACCATCTAGAGTACTTGTTCAAATTAGACTCTCCATGCTTATTAAATGTGCGTAATGAATTTTTTTGTCCAATTCACCTTGTGCTTAATGATTAAAGTGATATTTTATTATTTATGCCCTTAAGAGCATCATACAGTAACTTTGCCAACATTGACTTTTCATGTCAAAGTTTGACTTTTTGGTCAACATATTTAGAGTTTATTGATTAAAGCCGGATTTGAATAGATTTCAGAACTTTTTGATTGGTTTCGCTATTTGATTGGACTCGTCAGAGTTTGAGTATCTGCAATTGTTACTCTGGAGTTTTTCTACAAGAGGCTAGACCATTGAATGCCTTCACTCATTTCTTTTGACCTGATCAATCAGATGTCTTGACCTTTTGCAATCAGTGTTCTGGAAGTTCTGGAAATTATTAGATTTGCCAGTGTTCCCAGTCATTCTTCTAACCTGGTCAATTAGAGGTTTTAAAGTATCCAATCATTATTCTGATACTGAAATGTCACGAGGCTCACACATTTATCTATACCTTAGTTGGATGAATTAGCTACTTGTGGGCAAAGTGGTGATTCTGTGGTTCAAGGTTGTGTTGAGTACTCTGCAGTTATAGTTGTACTTTGTGCAATAGGTGATGTTGAACTCACATTGTATCTTATCTTAAAGTTGAAACTTACAGAGTAAGATCTTTATTCAGAGGGGAGCTTGCTTTCATTCAGGCTGGCACACAAAAGTTTTCTTAAAGAAAACAGGGGGAGAAGACTTTAAGTTTCAAGAGATGCTTGCTTTATAAAACTTTGGAAGGAGATTGTTAGGACTAAAATAGTCCTAAGTATTTGAAAGTTTTATAAATTCAATTACTTTGTATTGTATTATAATATTCATGTAATTGGGCTTAAGGGTAAATGGGCTTACTTGTAAATGTTACCTAGAAATAGGTGGCATAGGCTTAAAAATTAGAAGTTGTTCATTTTCTGTAATCATTCACATGAGAGTCAACTAATTGAGAGAGAGTTTGTACATTTACTGCTTTCAATGAATAAGAGAAACGGTCGATTCATCAAGTTCATGTTCTTCATCTTTATCTCTCAATTACTGTTTAACATGATTTTATCTTGATTTAATGTTGTTATGGGACACACAGCTTCAAAATTTTCTACTAAAATAAACCACAAGGGTTTAGTGTACTGATTTTATATGTAACCTAATTACAATTGGTCTCTATATATAGAGATACTAATTACATAGCAATACCCTCTATATTATACTAATTGCACTTAAGTACATTCAGTCTAATACTCCCACATAAGTTAAGGACGGGTAACGACCTGTAGCTTGGATCATAAGAATAGAAATCTAGGAGTCGGCAACGGTTTCATGAAAATATCAGCACTATGCTCTTTTGTGGAAATGAATTATACACGAAGGTATCCTTGAGAAACCTTTTCTATGACAAAAAGAAATCAACTTCCACATGCTTTGTTTGTGCATGAAAGACCGGGTTGGCTGATAGATAGGTTGCACCTAGATTGTCACGCCATAGGATAGGAGCTGATGGGGCACGAACGCTAAGTTCACGAAGGAGAGCTTGAAGCCACTTAAGTTCAGCTACAATGTCAGCCAGAGCTTTGTATTCCAACTCAGTAGAGAATCAAGAAACAATGTGTTGTATTGCAAGAAGTCTAAGATATAAGGTTAGAACCCAAATAGATGGCAAATCCCATCGTGGGCCGACGATCATCTAGACACCCAGCCTAATCAGCATCGGAGAAGGCTTGGAGAGACTGATCAACATCGAGAAGGCTTGGAGAGATAAAGTAGATGCTTGAAGAATTAGCCATAGTCAACAATGCCCCGAAGATAATGTAGAGTTCGTTTCACCATACACTAATGTGATTCAGTAGGGGCATGCATGAACTAACACACTTTATTAATCTACAAAAGAGATATCTGGCCTAGAAAGAGTAACATATTGAAGAGCACCAAAGACCTGTCTGTATTTAATTGGGTCAGAAAAAAGCAAGACTATCAGCTAAAGATAGCGAACAGGATGAGGTCATGTAGGAAGGCATGGGCTTAGAGTCTGAGATGCCTACTCGTTGTAAGATCTCCAAAATGTACCTATTTTGAGAAAGGATGGTGTCTGGTCCTTGAGGGACGATCTCAATACCCAATAAGTAGTCTAGAGGGCCTATATCCTTTATCGCAAAAGTTGGGCCCAGTTCTTGAATGATGGCATCGATAACATCATTATTGTTTCCTATGATGATGATGATGTTGTAAACATACACTAAGATGTATAAAAGAGTGCCAACATGACTGAAAATAAACAGTGAAGGATCAGTCTTGGAGCCTACAAAGACAAGGGTATGAAGAGCCTTGGAAAGGCGGTGAAACCAAGCCCATATGGCCTGCTTGAAGCCGTAAATGGACTTGTAGAGTAGACAAATATGATCTGATCATTGTGGGTCAATAAGCCTGGAGGCTGCTTCATATATACTATTTCAGTAAGATGGTTTAACATCAAGTTGCCTGAGCGACCATTTCTGAGAATCAGCAAGCGATAAAACAACCCTGATAACAGTGGTCTTGACAACAAGACTGAAGGTTTCGTGAAAATCAATGCCATGTTGTTACCGAAAACCTTTTGTGACGATTCTTGCTTAACAAGTGATGGAACCTATATTGTCCCGTTTTATCCTGTAAACCCATTTATGATCAACAGCATTAGTATCATGATCACGAGGAACTAGAGACCATGTGTTGTTTTTAACAAGAGCAGAATACTCCTCGGACATAGCTTGACGTCATTCAGGAGATTTGTTGGCAATGTTTAACGAGATTGGTTCAGTAGGTGTAGTAGAGGTGGTGGTAATATTAGCTGAGGGATTGAAGGGAACTCGTTGTTTGGGGTTGGGCCGGAGGTTAAGAGGACGTTGTCTAGGAGGAGGAGGAGGCGGTGGTTATGATGCAAAGGAGGAAGTGGATGATAATGAAGATGAATCGCTGGTATCTGGATCATGGTGTAAAGGGGAAGGGGGTTCAGGAGAAGACTGAGATATGGGCGAGAAAGGATGTGGTGAACTAGGCGAATCAGGTATTATAGGAGATGGAGCGACAGGTGGAGTGTTGTCGTTTACCATGTGAGGTGATATCGAGGAGGTGTAGGGACATGATAATGTAGGTGAGGAAGTGGGGAAAGTAGGAATAGCAAAGGAGAAGTGATCTTCATTGAAGTGAACATGACAAGTATTGTATAAACAATCGGTCGACAGGTCAAGGCAACAATAGCCATGATGGAAAGGACTATAGCCAGAAAGATGCCAGGGTGGACTGAAAGTCAATTTGTGATGGTTGTACAGTCGAAATTGACAACCTAAGACTCGAAGAAAGAAGTAATTGGGGAATCATTTAAGAGATGTTCGAACAGTGATTTGTTTGTTGAGGTTCGTGAAGGCATGCAATTGATTAAGTATACAGCGGTATTTAAGGCGTAATGCCAAAAACGTTGAGAAACACTGGATTGAGCAAGCAGAGTGAGACCATTTTCAACGACATGTCGATTACATCGTTCCACGAAGCCATTTTGCTCACTGGTGTGAGGACATGAACGGTGATGAACAATGCCAAGGGGTGAGAAGAAGAGAGAAAGATTTTGAAATTCACCACCCCCAATCAGTTTGAACATTTTTTACTTTTGTAATAAATTGTCTTTCAACCATGGTAAGAAAACCTTTGAATGCGTTGAAGACATCTAACTTTTGAGCCAATCGGTAGATCCACATATAGCGAGAATGATGATCATGCATAGCATAAAGTAATGATGACCTTCAAAAGATAGAATAGGTGCAAGACCCTAGACATCACATTTAACCAAATCTAAAATTTTATTACTTCAAAAGGAAGAAATAGGTAATGAATGTTTTGATGATTTGCCCATTTGACAGAACATACAAAAAGGTAATGTCTTATTTGTAGCATGAATAGAAAATCTAGAAAGCATAAAATGAAAAAGACGCTGATGTGGATGACTGAGCCGCCTATGCCAAATGGTAGGAATGCACGATCAGCAGCAAAAGCGATTTTATTGATAGACTTGAGTTGGGTAGACGAACAGAGTAATGACCGTTTCTCACTGAGGCCCGTAAGCAGGGTGGTGCATGTAGACTTGTCCTTCATGACAAAAAAAATTGAGTGAAATTCAAAGAAAACATTGTTATCTAGACAAAATTTGGATAGAAAGAAGATTTTTGGTGATTTCTAGAACGTGAAGAATATTATATAGACAAAAGGGTTTGTGTGGTGAGTAAATGGTTGAGGAGCCAATATGAAATATAGGGAGTCCCTTACCATTACCAACATGGAGAGCGTCTACCATGATAAGCTTCAGAGTTATCCATGCATGCTAAATTAGGCGTAACATGATTGTTCACTTCTGTTCAGGAAACCATGAAGTTGATTTAGCAGATGGTGAGTCACGGCTTTTAGTAAAGTTAGCAGTTTGCCTAGGACGAATGGTGGATAGATCACGATTAGGACACTATGATGGGAGGTGCCCAATATCACCACGGTTACAAGTTTCGTGTATTGTGTTTTGATTAGATACCCAGCTAAATTGGCGACTATCACCACGTTCACGGCTGCTACCACGAGAAGTTCCACGAGGACAATTACCACGGTTGTTGTTGTGGGGCTGACAAGAACCATAGAAAGCTGGAGTCCCTAAAGTTTCAACAGGCATCAACTGATAACCAAGGGTAGACGCAGTGGAACTGATTTGAGCAGCAAGTTGTTGATGACGATAGACAGAAGGCTGTGACAAACTAGAATTGCCAGTTGTAGCTAAAAAACCTGAGAAACAAATTGAGTAGAGGCACGAGTTCTCCCAAGCATGTAATCATGGTCACTGAGAAGGGCATGAAGTTCATTGAAGGAAGTCGGGAATTGACGTGTGATGATAGTAGATTTGAGACCATTGTATTCTTCATGGAGACCAGAAACTACAATCATAATGAGATCTTTATCTTTGGCAGGTTCGCCAATGGTAGCTAGATCTGCATACTCCTGTGCACGATTGAGATAAGCCTCTAGAGTTTTCATCACCTTTCATCTGAATCTTGAGAAGTTGAGTTTTTCAGTGTATATTCCCTGGATGATGTGTGAGGGGTATAGGCTCATCTTAGGGCAAGCCATATGTAACACCTCATTCCACATATTGCATATAACACACACTTCATACATAAGAAATACATGTTTGTACACCACATAGGTCCCTTAGTACAAGAATCTACCATTACATAATACATGGTCCAAAACTTCAAAATACAATTCTTGTACTAATCAAGATTCATCTACCAAAACGATACATATCATCAGCCATTCTTCATGCAGATAAACACATAAGGAATTTATCACATTTTCCTTTTTCCCTTACCATCTGCACTTCCTGCAATACATGTTTAAAATCATAAAACGAGGGTTAGACCGAAAGGTCTAGTGAGTTACCCTATTTATGTTATTGCAGGGTGATAATCACCAAAACTTTTATGTAAAACTACTTTTCATATGTATAACAAATATATGAACAAGTAAAAGCATAATACCAATACCTTTCACTTTTCAAACCAAATTCTCTGCTTGCAAACAATACATCAAATTCAAACAGGTTTGCACTAACCAGGTTATCATAATGCTACTTTTAAACCTTTCAAATCAAATAAGGTTTATTCAAAGTTTCAGGCCAAACCTATTATCTCTTCCTCAATAACATCCAGACTATGATTTCCAATAAGGACCCTGATCCTAAACCCTTAAGTCACAAAGAAATAAAGATTCCAGACCACGGTAATCTTAAAGGATATAATAGTAAGAGTTATATAACACACATACAAATGTCACCCTTATATCCAAATGTACACCTCTCCTTGATATGCCACCCTTATCCCATGGTACACCTCTCCTTGATATGCCACCCTTATCCCATGGTACACCTCTCCTTGATATGCCACCCTTATCCCATGGTACACCTCTCCTTGATATGCCACCCTTATTTCCCCTTCAAAACAAAACAATTCCATATAGAATAGACCGCAGGCAATGGAATATTATCAGTTCAAAATCACCTTTATCAAAATTCCCACTTTATGATAAAAATAACAATTTTTATAAACATTACACAAGTCAAAGTCCAAATCCGGTCAATTTAATCTTGGCCGGATTTCATCTCCGGTCAAGACTTGATCGATTTACCAAATCCGGACAACACTTCATCTGATCCGATTTAATACTTAAAGTAAATTTAATAGTAATCCGGACAACACTATTCATGCCATGACCGATTTAAAAATCCGTTCATTCTATAGTCATATTCATACTTCTCCGATTTAAACACTTAACATAATTCAAAGTTCATAATCGCTCAATTCATAAACCGGTTAACACAATTGATCGATTTATCTTTAAACCAGTTAATACATGTCCGGTTTAATGTCTAATCCGCTCAACCCTTGTCCGGTTTAAGACTAAACCGCTTAACTCTTGACCGGTTTATATATAAACCGCTCAGCCCTTGACCGGTTTATTCTAATCCGGTCAATACACATACGATTGGTTCTTTAAACCGGTTGAAAGATTAATTTCAACAATTATACATTTGAAGAAATTATAAAGCATATAAACTACTCACCTTGAATTTTCTTCTGAAAACCAAACACTTGAAAATCTTGTAATCCGATCAAGAATAATCCGGTCAACTTAAATCGCACACTTCTCTCAAATTTGGCAGGAAAAATGCAAATGGAGGTTAGTCCTCCTTTTATACTCTTCCCTAAAGAAGAAGTCGGCTATTCACAGCCTTCCTCTCCCCTTCCCCACATGCATGCATACGTACCCCATGCATATACACTCACAAATTCATACACCCAATTCATGCATGTATAATTGTGTACATAAGTCATGCATATATATATATATATATATATATATCATATTATGCATATCAATATCATACCTATGCATAAATACACATACTCACGTTTTTATCTCATGTAAGCATGTATCCACATAAACAATTAATTCACATAATAAATACCTTAGGTAATAACCAGGATCTGGTTATCACACCATAGATCACAGGAAGTTTTACCTTGGACATGTCAAAAAGAGGCTTAGGAGATAGTGGAGATAATCAACATATGAACGTGAGCATCATTAGAAATCCAAATCAGATAATTAGGGTTATCTTGTGGATCAGTGGTAGCCTTTGGATCGGAGGTGGTTGTGGTTGATGGTAGATGTTTGGATGGACATGGTATTGATCCATCTATATATCTGAATAGGTTATTTGTGACAAGAAAAAGTTGAACCATTGTTTTCCAATAACCATAGTTTATAGGAGTTAGGGTAAAAGCAAACTTGTGTGAATTGTGAGATTGTTTCTCCGCTATTGTGAAAGAGGCTATTAGAGCCATGATGTAGTAATGTACCATAAAAGAAAAGAAGACTGAAAATTAGGGCTCCAGCGGCGGCAGCGGCGGCAGCGGCGGCAGCGGCAGCGGACAGCAGACGACATATTCAACAATTAGGGTTCCAGCAGCAGCGGCCAGCAGACGGCAGATTCAAAAGTTAGGGTTCCAGCGGCGGCAAACGGCACATCCAAAAATTAGGGTTTCAGCGGCAGCAGATGACAGACGGTAGATTCTAGTGGCGGCGGTGATAGCAGATGATTCCACCGGTGGCGGCCGCAAATTCCAGCGACGGTGGCAACAACAAACAGTCAGATTAACGACAGTAGCGGACGATCAGCCTTATAGTGGCGTGACCAAGAGGGCAGGTAGGGTTTTGATAGGGTTTTGGTAACTTGGCTCTGATACCAAAATAAACCACAAGAGTTTTGTGTATTGATTTTGTATGTAACCTAATCACAGTCGGTCTCTATATATAGAGATACTAATTACATAGGAGTACCCTCTACATTATACTAATTGCAATTAAATACATTAGTCTAATATGTACTAGAATTACATTATCCCAACCAGAAAGCCACAATAATGTTAGGGGCCGTTTACAAAATTCTTACTCGGGTAAGCGCTTACCAAGTCACATTTCTTACCGAATGAGTATGACAAGGACCAAAAATCTTACCTGGTAAGAGCGAAGACAATAACCGAGAGTCTTACGCGGTAAGTGATGGCGACGACTCTTACCACAGTCAGCGCTTACCGGGTAAATTTTTATATATGTTGTTGTTTTCCTAGACTAAAATCTACCTGATAAGTAAGCGATAGAGTTGAATTTTACCGTTAAACGTTTACCGGGTAAGTGTTTAGGTACACGGCCCCTTAGTGTTAGTATACTGATCTTCTCTGCCCACTAAACATGAGATTGTTATACATTTTGTATGAGAAAAGGTTGCTCCAGCACCATCTTCGTCTCACTACGTAGACATCTTCACTAAAGATTCATGTGTTACATATACTGATCTTCTTTCACATTTCAATGTTTTAACAGATAAAATATTCAAATAAATGAATTTATAAACACATATTTTTCTCTAGAGAAGTGAAAATGGTACATAGATACCCATCTCATAACTAAAAATATAGAATCCTTAAATAGACAAACGAATAGATTCCCCATAGTTAGCTTAGCTATACATTTATCCAAATTGAATCAAGTGCCAAAAAACAAACATCAATCGTCTTCAAAAACAAACACTCAGAATCGATCCCCAGCTACGCGATTTCGGGAGTTCTAATGGCCGCAAATCTCATCAGAAAACGTATCAAGAAGCTGCTCAGCCAAACTCGGGGGATCGTCAATCAACGCATCCACAAAAACGTTCACAACCCGTCTTTGCTGCATCGTTGCTTTCAAGCTAAACCAAGTAAGAAACTTCACTCGAAAGTCTTTACTCAGGTGTCCATTGTGCTCCAAACTTCTGATCACTCCCACTGCATACTCGTACTCGTTCTTCTTATTAGGTTCATCCCGAGGCCCCGCTTTCGTTGTACCATCGGATTTGCACGGGGTACAAGGAAAATCCGATGTGGAATCCGTCTGTGTGTTGTTCGCGTTGACTTCTGTGTTCTTGGTTGTCGTCCATTTTGACTCCCAGAATCCGAGGACTTTTTTGTTGCTGAAGAACGAAACCATGCAAGAATACTCGGTTGATGGATCAAGATTCGTGAGCTTGAATCTCTTTTCCGGGTTTAGGACGATGTACGTTGCTTCTTTTGGATATGTTTTCAGAGTTGATTTTCGGTGCCAGATTCTGCATCCGAAGAAATCTTCAAACAAATGGGATTCGTAATCTAAGACGATTGTTACTGAAGTCGCAGTAGTTTCTTCAAATGAAATCCGACATGCTGCCAAAAGAACCACCATAATCAAGCTAAAAAATGAAGAACATACGAAATAACACGACATAGAGACGCCTATACATACACTACAATGAAATGGGTCTTTTAGCATGGCCAAACGTCTTAATAGAGTACTTAAATAAGACTTCTAAATTTATAGGACCAAATTTCTACCTAAAGGTGTTATGATATGTTGTTGAGAAGAAGTTAGGCGACTTAACAAGTTCTATGAACAAGACATCCTAAAGCGGAAGTTGTTGCATGTCTAGTTACATAAAAGAGATACGTACTGGGAATTCTGTTTATCTGGAAATGGTTTACGCTTGAATTGGAGCACAACGAATCAAAAGCTTCAATTGCGGAAGTACAGAGCTTCTGAACCTCGGTGCTACACGTGAGCCGATTGACTAGGCGACGGTCCATCTTCACCGATGCTAAACCAATTGGTCCCACTTCATTTTCAAGCACTTTTGCTGCAGATTCAACGATCTTTAAGAGCTTCTGATGTTTCATGGTCCCTTCAAGAATCTTGTGGCTAAGGGAAACTCGGAGACACAATGCATCAACTCTTCTAGCTTCGTTAGCAAACAGCAGCTGCTTTCTCCAGGTCCTGAAAAACAGAACTTGACTTTTGAGGTGAAACAGATTGATTTTTATCTTGAAAACTGAAAAAAGAAATGTGGTATTTATAGTAAAGGTTATAAACGAAAAGCACGAATTCGAATTGGCAACAAAATTCATACCAACTATGAATCTGGAAAGTAACAACTTTGACCTCTAAGTGTGTAAATCCTTTTAGAACATGAAGAGCATAAATTTATCATTAAGGATGACCAAGATGCACAAACACTAATCAACTTCCAAGGCTTAGGAATTAGGATATAAATACTTCAACTTTTCGGATCAAATGAACAGATTTCTCATCTTTAAAACCGATATAAATTCTATACATCTTCAAGAAAGTACCGAAAACCACCTTCCTATTTGTAACAAATCTTGCAAATAAAAAGCACATTGAGTTGGTAACAAAATCTATACTAATTATGAATTTGGAAACTAACAGTCTTGAACTTAGCATGGAGCTCTTTGAAACACGAAGAACATAAGGGGGCGTTTGGTTTGTTTCATGGAATGAAAATGGGAATGAAATGGTTTCATTCCCCCAATTTGTTGAGGAATGTTTCATTACCCGATATTTGGCAATGATCACCATAGCATCAAACCAGATACCATTAATGAAATCTGTCATTCCCCATCCCCCAAACGAAGCATCCCCTAAACTTCATGTTACATGTGAAGTCCAAGTTCAAACAACCAAACCTGAAAATGCAAAGATGATATCAACGAAGAGCACATACCTCATTAATCCATTTGACTTTCCACAAGAAACGCAATAAAAACCACCATCCAGCTTTGGGTAGGTACCAGTGGTTGATATGCCAGCCCTGTCATGGTTAACCGCACACTTCAAATGGCATGACATTCCACACGGCTCATCACCTTCGTTACCAGAATCCAAATCCCAATCACACGTTAACCATAAACTAGGATCCTTATTATCGTCAAACTGATGACAAATACAACAAGAACATCTCTTGCAAAAAGCATCCTCGGGCCACATAGTTGCTTTACATGCTAGATTCTGGCAAACCCGAGTTTTTGTCTGATCTTTTCTAGAATTCTCAAAAGTGGTACTAGGTAGTTGAAGCGGGGCCTCATGTTTTTGCTTCTTGGATGGTGAAAAATCTAGCAAGTTTTCGGTGGTTGTTCTCTTGGTGTTTTTGCAGACTAGTTTAAGAAGGTGTTCTATCATTCTAAGCTTTGTGAATCCACTATACTTTCTCTCTTTACCCATTTCGGCACATATGATTTCAAGAAGCTCTTTACGAGTCAATGAACTAAGAATCTTTGGGGCGTCTTCAGACCAATGAGCTATTCGGTGAACTAGTTTTCTCTTCTCTTCCAAGCTCAGTTGATTACATTTCTCAGGGTCAAGCACAAATCCTGTCAAACAGAAAATTAACACGTAAGAAAAACACTAAAGGTTCGATCTTTTACACTAGTTTGTGGGTCCTCTTTGTTTCTCCTTTTAGCAGGACCTCCCATTGCATCTGAACGATATAATGAGTCCCGCAAAAGGAAAATATCAACTCGAAAATGAATTGTGCTCCTAAATAAAATGTGCAAGAAAGAATTCAAAGAAATGGAGAAAAAGGAAAGAAACCGTAATAAAAAACAAAGGGGCATATCCACTATTTTGATCTACTAGCATTATTGATATACCACTTGTATATAGTAGGACACACACTTTGACTTTTCAGGTCAAACAAACTATTATTCAAGTAAAAATGTACATAAATTCTTTAAAAAATCAAAACAGCAAAATCGATAAGCAAATAAACCTTTATAACAGACACTCATCTTGGAAAATGTTGGTGTTAGATGTATCATAGTAATGCTAGAAATGAATGTAAGAAATAGCAGGTTTGACCTAAAAGATCAAAGGGTGTTCTTTCTTGAAGTGTAGGACTATTTTGTTTCATCCTGATCTAGAAAACTTTAAGTATTGATGGGAAAGGAAGAAACATGAGGATAATTATCTCAAAGTAAATGTGAATACAAACCAATATGTTGGATAACATATTTACTTCACGCCAAATCAGCGATTATTACCATTTTTACGGTTGTCAATTGTTTAAGCTAATAATTTTGGCTTCCCAAATGCAACGAAATTGTCTTAGTTCCTATTTAGTGTAACCATGAATTTTGCTTCTCAATTAGTATAACAAACATTCAAGTCTTTCACATTTCGAGCCCATTTTGACCAACCAGTAGATCTTCTAGTTACTGATGACGTGGATGCCAAGTTGGCAACATATAATTCTTATTACATGAAAAGAAATGCTACATAAGAATCAACCAAACGGTATTTAAGGTGTAATTCTTGATTATGCCCTTCAGGGTCCAACAAGATTTCCTTATTTTATCATTATCGAACGCTATTTAAGGCATCCAATTAACTCAAGTTACATGTTGTACGGAATTTTCAAGTGATGAAGCAATGAATTGCATACTTGGTGTACTCCCTTTGTTTCAGAAGATATACATTTTAACTTTTTCATGTCAAACAGATACTTCTCTTGTTCTGAATCCTAATCTTTTGATAAGAAAAACTTAACAACCCCATTAAAGTTGAACATCAAACAATACAAAAATTCTAAGCTTTTGGTGATAAATTACTTGGTAAAAAGAAATCTACACAAATTTTAGTTTTTTGAGAATCCTAGGTTAGAAATCAAAAGGTGTAAATGTGTATGGAAACTGAAGGAGTAGTTAATGGAGGAACCCTAGGAGGTGAAAGTAAAGTCTATCCACAATCATTAACCCACAAAATACCAGAATCCCACAAGAAAAAAGCAACCAAATAAGCGATTCTAAACCTACATTTCAAAGAATTAAACAAGAAAAAAGCTTGAAAATGAGAAGGAAAAGGAAAACAGAAAATATCAGAAGCAAAACAGCAAAGAAGGAAGTTTTATAGCACTGCTTTCAGACAATCATCAGCAGCAGATAACAGGCATTAATTGCACAGAAAAAGATAATAAAAGAAAAATCAACCTGAATGTTATTTAGAACCCACATTTTCAAGAATTAAACACAAGAATCTTGAAAATCAAGAGAAAGCAGCAGATAGAACAAGTAAACAGCAAAGAATGAAGAAGAGGGAGGGTTTAATGGCAATCATGCAGTAGCAGCAAAGAAGAGGCATTAAATTGCAAAAAAAGGTGGAAGAATACCAACCTGAGAACACAGATTCCATTCCAGAAAACCCAGCTTCAGGATCTTTCATCATACATTCAGAAGAAACCAAAGTACCAATCTTTTTAGAAAAAGATTCAATTTTTTCAAAAACCCAAGAAAAAATTAAGAGAGAGAGAGTGTGTGTGTGTTGATGTTAATGCTACTAACTGTTAAAGGCTAAAAAGATACTCCTATCCATATAATTTAAGCAGTTTTTTTTTGTGTATTTTTTAAATTTCATCCTTGATTTCAAATATTTATTATTATAATCATTATCATAATTTAATGGTGTCATTTTCAATGCTCTTATTTAACCATTTTGATTTTGATTTTATTTTTTCTTAGTTATAATTATTACTTAAAGTTTATGGATTTTGATAAATTATTTTTTCAATAATTATGGTATTAATCTTAGATTGAAAGGTGAAATTCCACATTGTATAAGTTATATTGTGTTTTGATCAATTTATTCATACCTTATTAATCATATAAGAGTTTAAAATTAACAGACACGGAAACTGTCAATAATCTTTACTAAATACAAATTGTTGACTACTGAGAAGTAAACATAAGTTTGAACATGTGAAGTATCCCTAAGGGTTCACATTTCCAGAGTTGTGATCATGTAAAAGCAACTCATTTTTGTAAGAATGTGAGAAAATTTATGAGCATTTGAATGAGTTATTTTTTGTATATAACGGCTAAATAAAAATGTTGATCTTCATGTACCTTCATATAATGACTGATACAAAAATACAGACATTTATCTACCTTTACAAACTTTTACTTATCTTATCTCATATACATGAATTTGTTAAACTTTTTATTTATGATGATATAAATAGATAAACAAAAATAAATGAAAAGTAAATGAAAATTTGGGAGTTTTAGGTACAACCTTGGATAGAATGTTTTATTCTTGTAAACACATCAATAATTAAATATTATTATTAAATTATGTAATATTATTATCTTTTGTCTAATACATTCCTATTTATTTAGTATTGAAACAAGTTTGATGGTTAATAAATAGATGTACAAGCTTTAATTATATATATATATATATATATATATATAGGTGGAGATTCAAACGATCAAACAAGAACACCTCTATTTTACAAGAACGCGAGAACATTCTTATTATATGTGATAATACATGTTAGAGGACCTAGTGGTGTGCGGACGATGTGTCCTGCGATTTAACTCGCATCAAAGATCGTTTGTGTCTATGATTTAGTATCACATGTGATAGTCTTGATGTATTATAGTATGGCATCAAGAACATCCTTTTCACATGTGATAATACATATGAGGGGGCTTAATGGTGTAAGGACGACTTGGCCCGCAACCTAGATCGCGTCAAAAGTCGTCTGCATATCTGATTTAACATCACATGTATATCATATATAATGGAATAATAGCATCACAAGTGTTTATCTATAGTAAAAAAGTGTTCGCATTTTCATATATCAATATTTATTCTATCTATACTATATATATATATATATACACTATATTATAAAGCATTTGACAAAAAGTCTTAAAAACTATTTTTTATGCATGAATTACTATTTATTAATGCATATTACTAAAAATTTAAGACTACAAATAAATTATGCGTAAGTACAACTTATTAAAGCTTTATGTTTGATTTCATGTAACAAACTGCAGATAAACATAATCAAATACATGATAAATATCTCATTTTTAAATATAAAAAATTTGAACAATAATTAGGATAATCATTAAGTTCTAACAGAGTACTTAATTATTATCTTTATAAAAAATTATACTATTAAATTAAAATAAATTACTTTGTTATTAAACCTCATTTAAATTATAATAAAAAAATGAATTAAAACTAATAAAAAAAGAATTAAAACTAATAAAAAAACAAGAAGTTTTAAATAGTTAATTTAATACTAATATCGATATTTTCTTTTCAAAGTTTTATGATATCTTCAAATCTATAAACATTGTTGTTTTCGCAAAACCACATAAAAACATATTATATCGACATAGATATTGTCTAATGAAACACTAAAATCAAGATATATCTCGTTGCATTGCACGAGTCTTGTTCTAGTATATATATATATATATATATATATATATATATATATATATATAAGCATGCTAAACGGTTAAGAGTTGAAGAGGTTGTTGACAATTGCTGAATGGTCTAGTACATAATGGTTAAGTGGTTAAAATGATTAAGAATGCTAAACGGTTAAAAGTTGAAAATTAAGAGGTACTACCCCTTATGCATCAGGTACAAGTTTTGAAGCTAAACACCCATTCCACGTTTCAAAGATAATATTAAAATCAAATTATTTTTAATTTTTAAGTTACACTTTACACTCTTATAGTTGTTATTTAATTTATTTTATATCTTTTTCATTTTACACCATTATCATATTATCATACATAATCATATATTAAAAAAATACGTTTCACTTTTTACAAATTATATCATTATAATCGTCTCATCAATGCCTTCAGAATGAACCCAATATTGAATATTTTTCGATTAATCTAATATTATTAAACAACATAAATATGTAGTGAATTATTTTTATAATTTTTATTTTATACCTTATAGTTATCGTATTTAATTTGTTTTATATTCTTTATTTTGTTATTTCTATTTTACACCTTTAATTTATAAATTTTAAGCTGTAGAACCCATAATTTTAAAATTCCACATCCCAAGATAATATTAAAGATCAAATATTTGCTTACTTTTAAAATTACAATTTATATGTCATATAATTTGTTTCATACGACTTACTATATCAATTTTTTATTTTACATTTTTATCATATTAAAATAAATAATCGTATATGAACTAAAATTATTATGAAATATTTTTTTTTATAAATTATATAGTTATAATCGTCTCATCAACACTTTTAAAATGAATCAGTATTGAATATTGTTAATCCCAACTATCATACAAATCAGATTAATCCTTCAAGAACACAAATTGAGAGTAGAGAGAGATTTTCACCAATCTCGAGAATGATATTACTTGAGAGAAAATTACAGAGTGATTAACATGAACTAATTACAATTAATCAGTCAAAAAAACTATTTATACTAGGAAATTAACAAGACTAACTATTACAAAACAATTACAAGATGGGAAAACTTGAATACAATCTTTTAAGCACAATCTTGAACCCAACAATCTCCCCCTTTGGATTCAAGTTCGAGACATTGTGAATGTGACTTTCTAAGCCCAAGTAGCGTCTCGAGCCTCCTTAATGCACGAGAGCATTAATCAGTAGATACCTTTCTTTCGGACTCATTCTCTCCGGTTCTGTGGTTTTATCGTTGTCAGCTTTGATCGTCTCAAGCGCCCAATGCACCATCCTTATAGTACCATCACAGTATTTATTCAGCTCACTGAATCTCATAAACTTCTTTATCTGACCTTCAGCACTATACACCACACCAAACTCTGGTTCTTCAAGAATGATATACAGATGATAGCCTTCAATATCTTCAAGCTCTTGGTCTGGTCTTTTCAAATTAATGATCCTCTGATTGTCTTCAACACCCATTTGGATATCAAAAACCATTGATACTTTGACATGACTCCGCATAAATCTTTTGATCGCTTCAAGAGCAACAACTGCTCCTTCTCTTCTGACAGTCATATTTCGTAGTTCGTGATACATGTGCTCCAGGTCTTCTAAATACAAATTAGAGAAATTAGCTTCACTAAATACCCAGACCTTTCCATCTTGTCTTGTAACAGTGAATACAGGATATCAAACTCTAAGGAGTTTATTGGCATCAATTTATTTGATGGAGACAACGGGATGTCTGGTTCATACTTGGCTAATCGGGAGGCGCTTCGCTTTAAGAAAATACTTATACTCCAAATGATAATCTCGGGTTTCTTTGTGAATCCCAAAACCTGTCGAGGTTGGTCCCGGTAGACGCAGAATTGTTCGGAGTCGTTTCAAGGTCAAACGACTTGTGTATTCGTCTACGTTTCCTTCGAAAAAATAGATATCGTCATCTTTAGCAAGGGTTAGTGTGTTCCAAAATTGTTGCAGGTATATCATCAAGACACAAATATTGGTTGAAAGGGCATAAGAAATAGGGTGTCCACGAAGTATTTCTGGTATAATCTTGTAATCGGAGGGCATATCAAAGTTGAAAGAATGGTTGTTTGGTTTGATTTCAAGATAGAAAGATTGGGGTAGTAGGGATTCTTCTGGTATTGGGTTGTTTGTAGGCTGGTTCGGGTTGTTTAGGTTATCATATCTGATGGAAGGAATATGAAATTCCTCGTCAGATTGATTATGTTGTTCAGCCATTTTAACCTGTAAAAATCAGAACATGTTAGACACAGATTAAGACAAAATATAATGCTCATATCCAAAAATCAAAACAAAATATTTCTAAAAAATTGAAAAACTTAAAAAAAAAATTAAAAGACTAAAAAAAATTTAACTAAGAAAATCAAAATAAAACAAAACTATACTAAAAAAATTCTAAAATAAGAAAAAATCTAAAAAAATTAACTAAAAAGGATTATAAAAGAAAAAAAAATTAACCTAAAAAAATTACCTGAAAAAAAATATCTAAAAAAAATTTAACCTAAAAAAAATTTCTAAAAAAATACTAAACTAAAACAAAACCAAAAAAACAAACTAAGGAAAGAAAAAAATCTACCCGGATTAGAAATCTGGTCAAAAGATAAAAAAAAACTAAGTCAAAGAAATAAACCGGACAACTCATGCGGATTGAGGTTGACCGGAGTAAAGTCCAGTCACCTTCTCCGGTGAGAAGTCCAATCAAAACTCAAGCCTAAATCGACTAAAAATCAATCTAAACCTATACCTAAATCTAAAACGATCAAAACAAATAAAACCTAAACTAAAATCTGATTAACAATACAAAAAACTAGATTTTGAACGGTTTATTAGAATTGATTTAATCATTTGTTCAAAATTTATGTCCATTAAGTCCAAATCAAAAATTTGACAGATTAGGTTCTGATTATGATTCATTTTATGATTCGATTATGAATTAAGTCCAAGAACAGTCCAAAATGTAAACAATGAGTCCAAAGATTATTCAATCAAGACCTTAGAAAGAAGATGAAGATGAAACAGAAGTCGATTTGAAGTCTTGAAGAACACAAGCGATTTAGTCACTCAGAGAAGACGATGAACAGTATTGAGCGATAAATGGTGAAAGTAAAAAATGAAAGGTAAAAATCGGATGTATATATGTATAGGAAAAACAAAAACCTTTCAACTTCTGATCCGCTCAAAGGTTGTCCGGATTAAGATAAATCAGACAAAGGGTTGTCCGATTTAGAAAATGCTCTCACCACTAAGTCATAAATCGGGCAATAAACCGCACAAGACACAAGCGATTTAGACAAATATCGCTCAAGAGATTATCGATTTACAAGGAACATCGCTCAAAGGATAAGCGATTAAGACATAAATCGCTCAAGGAACATGCGATTTAAAAGGAAATCGCTCAAAGAGATGAGCGATTTAAACACTTAGTCGCACAAACAGATCAAGCGATTTATTAAATCGGACAATAAGATCAAGCGATTTACCAAATCGCACAACTCCTTAGAATCATATCTAATCTTATCCAGGTAAGAGTTTATCAAATAGCCTTTTGTCCGGATTAGCCTAAATCGGACACTGCTTTGTCCGGATATGTAATAAATCGGACAAAGTGTTGTCCGGATTAATCTAAATCGGCCAAACACTTATTCTTCTAAACTCTTAAGTCTTTCAAAAATTAGATATTGTTCAATAACCTGTAATGAAAAATTAAACCAGTTTGTACATACTGATATTTTTACTCCCCCTCGAAATATGAATTAGTTAAAATACAGACAAAATCCACACTCCCCCTCAAATATAGATTTCCACGATCAAAGTATTTAAAATCACATAAAAAATGAAATATTGATTTGTGTTAAAAATACAGATATTTTGAATAAATGAATTTGAATTAAACACAGTTCAATAAATTGAAATGTTTTTAAGAAAAATTCAAATTTTCAAATTTAGCATGCCTAACTTAGATACTAGAAAGCTGAAGCGTTTTTCATCTAAAGCTTTCGTAAATAAGTCGGCTAATTGAAATTATGTATTTACAAAATACAATTCAATAGTTCCTTTTTCTACATGATCTTTAATAAAGTGATATCGGATATCTATATGTTTGGTCTTAGTGTGTTGAACAGGATTACAAGATATTGCTATTGCACTCTTGGAATCACAATAAATGAGAATTTTATTTAAAATAAAAACTGTAGTCTCTGAGTTGTGTCTGCATCCTTAGTACTTGAGAATAGCAGCTAGCAGCAGCTACGTATTCTGCTTCAGCGGTAAAGATGGATATGCAGTTTTGTTTCTTGGAAGCTCAGCTGACTAGTTTATCTCCCATAAATTGTAGATGCCCCGAGGTACTCTTCCTGTCCAACATACAACCTGCATAATTTGCATCTGAGTATGCTGTTAGTTCAAAGCTAGTATCCTTGAGATACCAGAGTCCAAGATTACCAGTCCTTTTCAGATAACGAAAAATGCGCTTAACGGCACTTAAATGGGACTCCTTTGAATTAGCCTGATATCTGGCACAAAGATGTGTCGAAAACATAATATCCGGTCTACAAGACGTCAAATACATTAAAGAATCAAACATGCATTTGTATGTTTTCTGATCTACAGCTTTTCCAGATGGACCAGCATGTAGTTTTGTACCATGAGCCATAGGTGTTTTGCTAGATGAACAGTTTTCCATATTAAATTTCTTCAGGATATCAAAAATATATTTTGTTTGATAGATAAAAATTCCCGAAGAATAATTGTTTGACTTGAAGTCCTAAAAAAAGTTCATCTCACCCATCATACTCATTTTAAAACGAGAAACCATAAAGACAGAAAAGTTTTTGCAGTATTTTGGGTTCGTAGATTCAAATATTATGTCATCTACATAAATTTGTATCAAAATAATATCCGACTTCTTCTTTTTAATAAAGAGAGTTGTGTCAATGTTACCTTTCGAGAAACCTGATTTTACCAGAAATTCTGATAATATATCATACCAGGCTCTCGGTGCTTGTTTAAGACCGTATAAAGCTCTGTCAAGAATGTATACATGATCCAGCTTTGTCTGATCCACAAAACCCTCCGGTTGAGCAACATAAACTTCTTCCTTGAGAAGACCATAAAGGAATGTCGTCTTGACGTCCATCTAATACACAGTAAAATTCTTGTGTGCAGCGTACGCCAGAAACATCCTTATAGCTTCAATCTGTGCTACCGGGGCAAAGGTTTCATCGTAGTTAACACCTTCTTATTGATTGTATCCTTTTGCAACGAGTCGGGCCTTATTTCTGACAACAACGCCATCTTCATCCTTTTTATTCTTGAAAACCCATTTTGTACCGATAATCGTTTTATTGATGGGACGCGGTACCAATCTCCAGACCTTTAGTGCTTCAAACTGATTCAGCTCCTCTTGCATCGCAAGTATCCAGTCCAGATCTGCTAAGGCTTCAAACACCTTAGTTGGTTCAATGTTACTTAGGAAAGTGGAATAAAGACACTCATTAGCAGTAGCAGACCGAGTACGAATAGATGCTGATTGATCACCAATAATTTGATATATTGGATGATTTCTAGTCTACTTTTAGCTATGAGGTAGGGGAATATAGGAACTTTGATCTAAATTTTGATCAGTGTAAGTATTGGGGGAATTATTTGGAACAGGTTTAGGTGAAGGTTCAATGTTTGGAACTGAAGTAGGCTGAATATCTGATTGTGATAAGTTTTTTTTCATCTTGAACGACCGACACCTCTAGCAAATCAGTATTTAAGCCATCTTTACACTGAACTTGACCGTCAGGAGTTTCCATTTGAATTTCTTCATCAACCTTCTCTGTTTCTTCTTCAGTTTCAGTTACTGGAACATCAACAGATAGACCAGATAACTGTTGTTCGGTTTGAGTATTTCTAGACAGATCATTGGACTTATTAGATTTATTATCGAAATATTCATCGTAAAAATTCTCAAATAATGAATCTAAATCAAAAAAGATCAGAATTCGAAGATTCAATTTTATCTGCGTTCCGCGAAGTATTCATTATCAGCCCGGGTCCTGAACCGTTTTGTCAAGAAGCCACATCAATGACTTCATCGAATGAAACGTTGACGCTCTCATTGATGATTTTCGTCCTTTTATTGTAGACTTAGTATCCAGCAGACGTTTTTGAGTAGCCTATAAAGACAGCTTCATCAGCCTTCGCAGTGAACTTCCCTCTGTCCTCTTTGTCATTTAAGATAAAACACCTGCAACCAAATACTCGAAAGAATTTGATATTAGATATTCTTTTATTTATAATTTCGTAAGGAGTTTTACCAACCTTTTGTGTACGAGAGATCGGTTCTGGATAAAACATGTAGTCGCCACTGCTTCAGCCCAAAGGAATAATGGAAGCTTAGAGCAAGTGAGGAGTGTACACGCCGCTTCCACCAATGTTCTATTTTTTCGTTCAACGACACCATTCTGTTGCGGTGTCCAGGCTGCTGAAAAGGTATGTGTGATACCGATGGATTCTAGGAATGATCCAAGAATATTGTTCTTGAATTCAGTTCCATTATCAGTTCTGATTTTCTGAACTGTCAGTTGTAGATTAGTTTGAACCGTCTTCAAGAATGAAATAATTGTCTCAGCTACTTCGTCTTTTGACCTCAGAAAATGAACCCATGTATATCTGAAGTAGTCATCGACTATGACTAGCACATACTTCTTTCCATTTATGCTTTGTACTCGCATAGGACCACAGAGATCCATATGGAGTAGATGAAGAGGACGATCGGTATTGAACTCTGTTTTCGGCTTATGTGAAGCTTTCTTCAACTTACTCATTTCACATGCACTGCACACATGGTCTTTATGAAACTTTAAGTCCGGAATTCCTTTAACCAAGTTGTCACAAACCAACTTGTTCAGATATTTAAAATTCAGATGAGAAAGACGTTGATGCCACAACAGATTTTGCTTCAAGGATGCCTTGGATATCAAGGAGACTTCAGTATCCACTTGTGTATTTGATTGGTCGATTGTGTAGAGGTTTGATCTTCTGATTCCAGCTAGAAGCTCCTTACCATCAATAGTACGGATGCTGCACTGGTTAGCTTTAAAACAAACTTCTAAATTTTTATCACATAACTGACCTATACTAAATCTTTATCATGTTCAAGATTATGCTTAAAAGATTGTATTCAAGTTCTCCCATCTTGTAATTGTTTTTGTAATAGTTAGTCTTGTTAATTTCCTAGTATAAATAGTTTTTTTGGCTGGTTAATTGTAATTAGTTCATGTTAATCACTTTGTAATTTTCTCTCAATTAATATCAGTCTCAAGATTGGTGAAAATCTCTCTCTACTCTCAATTTGTGTTCTTGAAGAATTAATCTGATTTGTATAATAGTTGGGATTGACAAATATTTTAAATTTTATCATGTTATTAAATATCATAAATATGTTGTGAGTTATTTTTAGAACTTATATTTAATTTATTTTATATTTCTTAATTTACACTCTTATTTATCTATGTTATCTATATTATATTATAAAACATGCTAAATGGTTATTCTTGAATTTTTAAAAGGTATAAATTTTGATCCATTATGTACAATTTTTGAACTTTTACAACCTCCACGTTCAACATGATAATTAAGAATAAAATAAATTGTTTAAACTCACAGAGTAATTTCAATATTCAATGCATCATGTCTTTTTACATAGTTCTATTTTGATAAGTTCGCCTTATAGTTTTTTCTTGTTTGAAAAGTATAATATTATCATATTTTTAATATTTACAAATACCGTTGATTTTTCAAAGATGAGATGAAGACTGAAGTTGTCAAAACAAGTTTTCAAATTTTTTTGAGATTTAAAGATGAACTATTTCTTAAAAAAAATCTTAGTTGATAGATGATTTTTTATATGCTTCAACCTTCATATTTCTCATTTAGTTATGAAAATATCATATATTTTTTTACTTGCAAACAACGTCATAATTTAAAGTGTAGAATATTTTATAAATAAATAATTTAATTTTTTAATTACAAGAAAGTTTTATATTTAGGTGCATTGCAGCAGATACAAAACTAGTATATATAAGCATCTAAAACAGTTACATATTGAAATTTAAGAGGTACCGTTGTCTATGCATCATGTACAAGTTTTGAAGCTAAACACCTTTCATGAAACTTCCACTTTTCAAAGATAATATTAAAATCAAATTGTTTTTAGTTTTTAAGTTGCAATTTATACACTTATATTTAGTTATTTAATTTAATTTATATTCCTTTCTTTTTCATTTTGCATTATCATCATATTATCATACATAATCGTATATTAACTAAAATATATTAAAAAAATACGTTCCACTTTTTACAAATTATATCATTATAATCGTCTCATCAATGTCTTTAAATTGATCTCAATATTGAATATTTTTTGATTTAATCATATTATTAAATAACATAAATACGTAGTAAACTATTTTTAGAACTTTCACTTTATACCTTATTGTTATATATTTAATTTTTTTATATTTCTTATTTTTCTCATTTCTATTTTACACTTTAAATTTAAAATTGGATAACCCACAACTTCAAAACTCCACATCCGAAGATAATATTACAGATAAAATAATTTTTTATTTTTTAAATTAATTTATACTCTTATAATTAATTATATAGTTTGTTAAATATCACTTTCTTTTTTTATTTTTTTATTTTA
>NC_037530.1:19146422-19153554 GCF_001531365.2 Cynara cardunculus var. scolymus
ATTTCTTTTTTTACAAATTATATAATAATAATAATAATAATAATAATAATAATAATTGTGTCATCAATACCTTCAAAATGATCAATATCGAATATTTTAGATTTTATCATATTATTAAATATCATAAATATATAGTGAGTTGTTTCTAAAACTTATATTTAGTTTGCACCCTTGTCATCTATATTATTTATATTATATTATAAAACATGCTAAACGGTTATTATTGAATTTTTAAGATGCATAAATCTTGATTCATTATGTACATTTTTTAACCTTTACAATTTTAACGTTCAACATGATAATTAAAAATAAAATTATTTTTTATTTTTAAGTTACATTTTATATCTTTATAATTAGTTATTTAATTTACTTTATATCCCTTATTTTCTCATTTTTCATTTTACACATTCTCATATTAACATATGTAACTATATATTAACAAAACATATATTTAAAAAATGTTTATTTTTTTTATAAATTATACCATTATAATTGTCTCTTCAATACCTTCAAAGTGAACTCAATATCGAATATTATTGAATTTGATAATATTATTAAATATGATAAATACGTACTGGTGTTTTTTAATATCTTAATTTTTTATTTTTTATTTTACATCCTTATCTATCTATATTACATTATATTGTTGAATTTTAACCGTCATCTATGCATTATTTACAAATATCTAAAGCCACCACCTCATCATCCCCTTCCTTTCCGACTTCCCCTACAATTCTCTCCCCGCTACCCTGAATTACTGTCCATGTTCCGTTGTCCATGAAGCAATCGACTAAAATGAATACCATATAGCTCTCAGTTTTGGGATGAAATATGTCACCCGGATACAAATTTTGAAACCAAAAGAAGGAAAAAGGACATTCATCCCCCTCCAACCTTTCTCTTCCACCATGGAAATTACCCCATCCACCATCGTCACTAAAACATAATCATGCTTCGAAACGGCGGTCTTGAAAGCCCATCCCCACGCTCGGATCCACCAGATACATCCTCACGACATGCCTCTCTTCCAATCCACCTTCTCACACAAACCTCTGCCATTTCAATATTTTGATTTTCGCTTTTTCTTTCACTTTCACTACCACCATTTTTATGCTCACCACCAATACTTCCTCTGCATCCGATACCCCTCGTTGGTACAACTTCGTCGCCTTCCCATAAACTACTCCATTTTGCTTTCAACAGATTAATTTAAAAAATTCATCAGAAAAACATAACAAAATTATACCTCAACAGCTTCGTTGTTGCCGCTCATGCAATCGTCGCTTTGTGTTCATTCTTCGAAATAGGAGCTTCTGTTTGGGAAATTTCTAGAGGTTCCATCATTTTTCTAGAGTTTTCCCAACTCTAGTTCGATTTTGGCTTAGATTCTCATTTTTTGCTTCCAACATCTTCTTCTCGAGAGTTTTTCTGCGTAGAATCAATGCTTGCATCTGTAAAATGCCAAGTAGTTGAATCAAATGACATTTTCTACAGGTGTTTGCCAATTTGTTGTTGTTGGCGGGATCGGCGAGGACGTAGCTTGCCAGACAATTGAGAGGGATTCCCACGTGTACGACCAATAACTCGTTAAAAGACTTGCTAGTTCACACAACAGGAAACGAGTTTGTTCTAATCAATGCAAATGAAGTTGGAAGAGTAAGTTAAAAAAAATTCTTAAATTTCCCAAAATCTCAATTGGGTTGCCGCTACTTGCCCTAATTCTCTTCTCGGTTTTTTGTTTCCTTTTATCTAGATTTATGTCTCTGGATAACTTAATTTCAGTTCTTGGTATCAAAATTGAAGATGGGAAGTTCAATCTTTTCTGTATGATTTTATACCATCCTCCATGTTATCGTTTTTGGATAAAGACTCATTTTTTTAATTGTATTTTAGTCATGTATCAATTCAAACCACATATTAAAAAATACCAAAAAAAACATCTTTAATATTATTATAATCATAATAATAACAAAATAATATATATATTGTTATTGAAACACAATTATTATAATATATAATTAATTTTTATAATCAATAAATAATTATCATTTGTAGTTTGTCTGTATACTTAAATTACTGGTATCAAGTGTACTTATCAAGATAATTTTGATGTACATATTTTTCTTTTTGATAATCTTGCAACTTTTTCCTTTAAAATCTTTTTACCAATTAACATCCAAGTAAGAACATATATTTATTCAATAGTTGTATTAATCTTTTGCTTCTGGTTACAACAAAATTTTACATTTGACTGTAACATATTTCAGAAACAGTGTTATCTATGACAGACTCTTGTTGATTATGATGATATGGTGAGAAGCCAATAAACTTTGCATACATCAAACTTGACACCAATGAAGTCCCAAACAGGAAAACTCTTGGAGGTTGAATTTTGATTATTTGCAGATTGTCTAGAACAAGCGGGAGAGAGGTTATTGGGAAGAAAGTAAAGAGAAATGATTTCAATAGGTTCAACATCATGCATGTTGGCCAATATGACATTATAAAGTCGCACTATCTACACTTAATATTCACTCATCTGTTATTTTATGTTTTAAAGACGTATGTTAAATAGGCTAATCCGACATTTTGTAGATGCAATAAATTGCTTAAAACTCATAGAGTAATTTTAATATTCAACACATCATGTCTTTTTACATAGTTCTATTTCAATAAGTTCGCCTTATAGTTTTTTCTTGTTTGAAAAGTATAATACTATGATATTTTTAATGTTTACAAATACCGTTGATCTTTTAAAGATGAGATGAAGACTGAATTTGTCAAAACAAAGTCCTCAAATTCGTTTGAGATTTAAAGATGAACTATTTATTAAAAAAAACCCTATTTGGTGGATGATTTTTATAGGCTTCAACCTTCATATTTCTCATTTAACTAAGAAAATATCATTTTATTTGCAAACAATGCCATAATTTAAAGGGTAAAACATTATATAAATAATTAACTAATTCTTTATTTACAAGAAAGTTTATATTTAGATGCATTACAGCGGGTACAAAACTAGTGTATATATATGTATGTGTGTGTGTATTAAGAAAAAGACAGAATATTATTTAGGGTTAAATGCATGAAATAACAACATACTTTCATAAAATTTCTTATTATAGCATTCTACTTTTGTTTTTCTTTATTACAGCAATGTACATTCAAATTATTTTTTATTAAAACATTGTACTTTAAAAAATCTACCCATAATAGCAATAGCTAACCTGTTACCTTTTAAACCGGTTAATTCTTGACTTTTTTTGTTTGTGTGGCTTTAATGAGGTGATGTGGATGATACATCATTTTGAAGACTTAACTAAAATAAAAAAAAATCTATTTCAAATTATTATTAGTGATTTTCATTTTTCATTGCTATGATCTAAAAAAATATTTTTTTTACTTTTTCTTATTAAGTTGCATGCAAATTAGATATTCTAGAGTAAATTTTTTCTTAAATAGATATGAAACATTATTTTCGAGATATATTTTATTTGTAAAAAATGTAACACTTCTTACTTATGTTGTTCAAATAAATACATATATCTTTTAAAATTTTCTTTAAAATGTTAACGAAATAAATTGTGATCTACAATTTTTTAATATTGTCATATTAATAAATAATTCAAAAAAATAAATTAATTTAATATATTTATACGTCAAGTAAACCTTTTTGAACAAATATAATATATTCTTTAAAAGATAATATTTTTTGGTAAAAAAGAAACAATTATTATTTTTATTTTTTTGCAAAAAAACACATATTTTTTTTAAAAATATTAGCGAGATAAATTATGTTTTACTAGTTTTATTAATATTGGTATATTAATGAATAATTTAATTTTTTAATTTATTTAATATATTTATTGAATAACATGTAAAATATCTAAATATTAAAATTAAAGATACAGTGTTTAATAAGAACTGGTAGATGTTATAATAAAATAATTTTGAAAGTACAATGATGTAGTAAGAAAGTCACATCAATATAGTATATGTGGACAACCTACGTGGACAATGAGGTGGCGTGTAAACCTGGTATAATAGGTAAATTTAAATCAAAAGGTTATCCAATGTTATAATGGGTAAATTTTTCAAAGTACAATGTCCTAATAAAAAATAGTTTGAAAGTACATTGCTGTTATAAGAAAAACTAGAAGTACAATATTATAATAAAGAAATTTATGAAAGTAGGTTGTTATTTTATGTATTTTGCCTTATTATTTAAAACAAAAAAGATTTAATTTAATTATGTGCAAGTTAAATATTCAAATTGTGAGGCTAGGTGAGTAAAATGTTTAATTAGTTTATGTTTTTTATTCATTTTGAAAATAATATATAATTTTAAATTTTATCAGTTATTTAATTGAATATAAAATGGTGATCTCAGAATCAACAGTCAGGAAGGAAAAGGCTATTTATAGTTGTACATAACATATCTATATATGCAAAACACCTCCTTCAACTCTTATCTTTTACGTTACAACCTCTTCTACTTTATAAAATTTACATACCACCCCTCCGAGAAGCAAAATATTTATTTGGAAGGTTTTGAGTTAAAGGGGTGTTTGCTTTGATGGAAGAGATTTTGATTTGGTTGATGGATTTGGATTTTGTATCTTTGACATGGAATTGAATTCTATTATTTATAACAACAAATTATAAATGATTGTAAAAATAATTAAAATTATCTTTTTATTAATTGATTTTAACAAACTAACTGTTTTTAACATATTTTAAACCATTATTACATACAAATCCTAAGAAATACCAACCACCCTCGTGAGATTTCAAAATCCAATATTTGTAGGATTTCAATAAAATCCTGGAGTTTCAACTTCAAACATACATGAGATTGGAATCGGAATTCAATTCCAATTCACTCAAAATCCAATTCAATCCTCAAACCAAACAAGACCTAAAGGGGTTGTTTGGTTTGACGAAATGATATTGAGTGATTTGGATTTCGTGGAATGATTTGAAATCTTTAGGGGGTGTTTGGTTCACAGAATGGAATTTGATGGAATTGGAATCCATCAAAGGAATTTGACTTTGAAGGAATTGGAATGAAATTTGACCATGTGTTTGGTTGGTAGGAATTGGAATGAAATCTCTCAATAGAATTGAAACAATCATCTTTGCATGGACTATCCCATCCATCGCCCCGCCACACACCCTACCAACCACCATGTCACTAATATCGTTGTCACAACTATCACCTGCCCTTCCCCCACCACTTCTGCCCTACCTGCTCCATATGTGGGGATTGTTGCGGGCATGCAGGGGTGGGACGAGGCAGTGGGTTTAAAGCCAGAATGGGGCAATAGGTGGCAGTGTGATAGTTGTGATGACTACAGTGGTAGGATAGTGTTTAGTGATGGGTTAGAGTAGGGTAAGGTAGGGTGGTGGCAAGGCAGGACGGTGGGGTGGGTAGGGGTAGGTGGCGGGGTGGTAGCTGTGATGATGCTAGTGGTGGGATAGTGGTCGGGAGGCTGGGGCCAGGGAGTGGGTGGGTATGACGACAATAATAGTGGCATGGTGTTTAGTGGTGGGTTGGGGTAGGGTGGGGTGCGGGTGAATGGCGGTTGTGAAGGCGACAATAGTAGTGTGGGGGTGGAGGGTTAGGTTAAGGGCTGTAGGGGCGGGGAGGTGGGGATCAGTGACAGTTGTGACGATGATAGTGGTGGGATGATGGTCAGGGTGATTGGGAGTGGGTGGGTATGATGATGACAGTAGTGACATAGTGGCTGGTGGTGGTTAGGGTACGGTGCGGTAGGGTGAGTGGCAGTTGTGACGACGACAATAATGTTGTGGTGGTAGGGGTTAGGTTAGGGGTGTGACACTAACGTTAGTAGCATAGTCGTAGTAGGGGTGTGACACTAACGTTAGTAGCATAGTCGTAGTAGGGATGTGTAGTGAGTGACCGAAGGGTGGGTGGGTGTGATGACAACAATAGTGGCATAATGGTTAGGGTGGGGTAAGGTGGGTGGCAGCGACATCAATGGTGGGGGTTAAGGGTGGGTCATCATGAACAATAGTAGCATGATCGTGGTGGATGGTGATGGAATTCAATTTCTTCCATTATGCCAAGGAATGATGAATTCATTAACTTGTGGAATTCAATGGAATTTGAAGAATTTTATCCATTCAAGAAATGAACCAAACAAAGGAATTGGAATTTGGTCAAAGGAATTTGTCATTCCAATTCCATCAAATTACTTCGAATTCCGCGAACCAAACGGCCCCTTAGTGTGATGGATTTGGAATGGAATGAAATTCCATTTTTATAAATAATTTATAAAAATATCTTTCTATTAATGAATTATTAGAAAACAAGTGTTTTAAACATATTCTAAAATATTATTATATAGAAATACTATGAAATCCCGAATCCCAACCACCCCATGAGATTTCAAAATCTTATGTTTGAGGAATTTCAAATAAATCATAAGATTTCAAATACGAACAATTTCGTAAACCAAACATAGATTGGAATGAATTTGAAATCCAAATTCATCCCAGTCCAACAAACCAAACACATTCTAAGCACATTTTATATATATATATATATATATTAATAAATCATTATTTGAACTTGATAACATTTGGGTTTCATTTACAATTTTTTTTATTAAAGTGTAAATCTAAATATTCCAATAACACCATAATTTTATTATATTATATCTCAAATCTGACTCTTAACATTTTTAGGTTGGAACCACCACCAAATTTTGCAATAACGCACACATGAAATGGAGTTTGTAAAAATATTTAACTTTAATGGTAATTGTATTAAAATGAAACCAACTTTCATTTAATTTTTATTTTTGGGAACCAACTTTCAAAATCGTTATTTTGGGGAACCAACTTGCACCTGATTTCTATTTTGGGGAACCAACTTGCACCTGATTCTTAATTTGGGGAACCAACTTTCAAAATCGTCATTTTGTAGAACCAACTTGCACCTGATTTCTATTTTGAGGAACCAACTTGCAAAATAGTTATAGAAAAAATAACTAAAATTCGTTTTTTTAACTCAGATATCAAATTGAACATTTAAAAAAAAAATCCAAATTACCACAATAAAAATTGTTTTTTACTAATGCAAAAAAAATCAATTTAATAGAAAAAA
>NC_037530.1:19154689-19157751 GCF_001531365.2 Cynara cardunculus var. scolymus
ATTTGTTAATATTAGTATTTTAAATTTTATTAATATTTATTTGCAATCAATAGTAATAAATAATAATTAATATTAATGAGAGTTATAATTGAAAAAAGTGATAATAAACTACCAAAACGCTACTCTAAGTAGTTCTTCAATAAGTAAGCTTATTTGTATCCAAACGTGTACCCAAAAAATAAGCTAGCTTAATTTTGTTAAATGTCTAAAATGTTAAACAGGGACCTAATTGAGATTTTGTAAACATCCGGGGGCCTATAAGGTAACTATTGAAAGCTTAGGGGCCTATCTTCAACCTTGAGGGGTACTGTTGTATTGATTTTGGTACCATCACGACTTTCACGCGCCCGTGCGCAAGACACTGTAGTCTATGGCTCATATATATTTCTATTTTATTTATTTTATAGCCTCGTGCTCCAAACTACAAATTTGCTTTGGAAATTGATTTTAATTTTAATATTTTAAAATAATTATAGGAAAAAGATAAAACTCTTTAAAATATAAGGTATTTTATTTCCTTTATTTTTGCTTTTAAATAGAAAAGTTAAAAAAAACCCCAATAAACTATTTTTACTTAAATGATTAAGTCTTTAAATTATTTTTTGGAATGAAAAACCATCAAACTTTTTCATTTTGAACGATTAAATCATTGATTTTTTTTGTATGAAAAAACCATTAAACTTTCTCATTTTGGATAAAAAAAATAATTAAACTTTCTCATTTTGAATGATTAAGTCCATAAACACTTTTTTTCAATAAATTAAAGCATCGAACTTTTAAAAAATTGGTTACTTACATTATTTTAACCCAAAAAATACCTATAATCGGCTCTCTTTTGATTCTCCTTTTGACGGATAAAAGAGGGAGATCGATGGCAGGGTTGACAACGTCTTAATTGATATGGAGAACAAACAACGTTGAGGCAAAGGGAGTGGCAAGAGGGACTGATACTGTTCTTTGCTAAGGGTTTTAATTGTGTAGGGTTTGGAAATGGTAAAAGTGATATAAGTTTGTTTTGTATTTTAAAACATTCCTAGTCAGTTAAAAGTAGCTTTAAAAAAGATTTAGGTAATAGATTTTTTGAAGTTTAATGGTTTAGTTATTCAAAATAATTGTTTAGGGACTTAATTATTCAAAGTTAAAAAGTTACATGGTTTTTTCATTCAAAAAAAAAAAAAATAGTCCAAGGACTTAATCATTCAAAGTTAGAGAGTTTATTGAGTTTTTTCATTCAAAAAAATAGTTCAGAAACTTAATCATTCAAAATAGGATAGTTCGTTGGGTTTTTTCAAAACTTTACCTTTTTAAAATAATATATCGTGCTCTATTATTTATGTTTTATAATATTTATTTATAAAAGGGTAGGCTAAATGCACTCTTGTACATTGTTAAATGCATCTATATTTAATATCTACTAATTTCTCTCTTACACACATCAACAACTAGACTTACTTTTACATTTTCTCAATTCATAATTCAAGTTGATTCTGACATTAACGAGGGTACAAATAGCATATTCCTTACAAAACTATAGTAACATAATCAAACTAGACTTGCTCAGTAAATTTCAATCGAAAGTAGGATTTTGTAGCTGAGTTGTACACAAACCTGTTTTCTATCCCAAATAGTAAGCGCTTGTTGTTGTAAAGATTCACGACTTGTGCAAGAGTGTGAGCAAACATAGTAAGAACAGTGACAATGACATAATAATAGTCACATAATGAGAAATATATGTAAGAAAAATTAACGAGTAAATACACACATAAGACAAATAACACAAAAGCACATCAATATATTCCTACCTCTGTTGTAGGATTTTGGTGATATAAATTGCCAAGCCTCTAACCCCTTCCATTCTAGTGCCACCTTTATGCCATCCATTCTAGTCCTCACATTAGATATGTTTTTGGACAAGTGTTTCATTTGTGGTATACCGGTTGAAGAGTCATCCAGATTTTGTCTAATACGGTTGAAGAGTCATTCGATTTTTGATTGTCCGTTTGAAGAGTCATCCGGAGATGAGTTATCCTGTTAAACCCCATAATTCATAAAGTGAAAAAGTAATGAAAAACAATAAGTGATGAAGAACCAGAAGACCGATGAAAACATCAAGGCAGAATTGACAAAGTTTGGGGAACAACCAGAGAACCGATGGACGACGAGGGATGCGATGAAAAGAGCATCTTCATCGCCCCTCTAGTCAACAACACTTAGAGAATTTTTCAGCAATTCATCCAGAGGCATACGATAAAGATTTAAAGATAAGGATGATTCATCATACAATGGAAGACAACTGGAGATGACAAGTCGACAGCTACATTTCAAGTTTATCTTAATATTAAAGCTTATCTACAGTTTAGATAAACGTTATCTGTAAACAGAAGATTAGCTAAAAAGTCTCGTTAGATAGTTATCTTCTAATTAGCTTTCTAGTATAAATAGGTGATTAGGCCTATTGTACTAAATGTCTCTTTTACGTTTTTATTATCAATAAAATGAAACATTTGACGCTCAATACTGTTCTTTAGTGTTTATAATTTCTTCTTGAGTGTTCATCACTTTCTCCATTAAAACATTATAATTTGGTTATTCTTAACTAGATTATTAGTGTTATTGAGAGATCTGAGATCAATAATTGGTATCAGAGCCAATTGATTGCTTTTCAATCAAAACGATCATCCAAAATCTCTCAATTTTTCGTTTCTCTCATCAAAACGTAAAATCTCTCTCTTCTTAAAAATTCTCAATGGCCAACTGGAATTCTGCATACAGTGTTGGTTCCCTCACCAAGCCTCCAATTCTTCAACGAGAGGAGTCCGCAATGAAAGATAAGAGTGGTAAATTTCCTGGAAGGAATGGACAGGAACCTCCTGCGATCTGTAATGGATGGTCCTTACATTCCACAAACTCTTGTTCCAAGAGTTCCAGGAACAAACACCACAGCGGAAATTCCTGCCTACTATATGCCCAAGGATGAGAAGAATTGGGATGAAGACGACATAGAAAGGGTAGAGACAGACAAGAAGGCCAAACGATTGATAATCATGGCCATACCCAATGAA
>NC_037530.1:19157851-19163166 GCF_001531365.2 Cynara cardunculus var. scolymus
AGCACGATTGTTGTTGTCTTGTTCTTATGCACACAAAGGACAAACCCATACCCTTTCTAAATGATGGTACGGTACGGAACCGACTAGTTGACTCTATTGTCCACCAACTTTAGGTAAGGATGTCTGCTCATGAATAGTGCTTTTTGTACTATTCACTGTAGCAAAGTACAAGCCTTCCTCTTAAGGCTTGAGACACACTCTAACCCTACCATATTGCATTAAATGAACATTTAATGCATTGGGTATAAATAAAAGTGTTTCTTCTCCATGCAGGGTGTGCGTAATTCACTCTCATAACCTAATTCTTACTTTGAGCATTCTCTATCTTAAGTAAAAGAACTTTTCTTTATAGCATTTCTTTTCTCATCTGCTAAGATTCTGTGTGTAACCAAAGATTGTTTAGATAGGTTTTCTTACCTTATATTTTCGTAAACAGTCTTGTAAAAATTGTATTGATCTTCTCTATCAATATACATTTTAAATTTGAAAATATTGTGTTTTTATTCATCCCCCCTTCTACAAACTGTTTTACTTATCTTGTAAACCCTCAAGGGACCAACAAGTGGTATCACAGCAGTGTTCTATCTTTTCTAAGTTGTTTAACTGTTTTTCTACATTAGTTTATCTCTTTCTCTAGATAACTTTACTACTTTTAAATGGCTTTGCATATTACAAACACAAACACACAAAATAATGGCTCTCTTGCCAAACCTCTCCGATTCATCCGTCACAACTTTAGTCTATTGAAGAACCGGATGTCCCTCTTTCTTGAAGGTGTGGATCCTGAAATTCCACATTACATAGAAAATGAACCATATGTATCATTTGCTATTTCTCCGGCTGTTCCAGCAACAACTATGACAGCCGCGATTCCTGAACAACAGATTGCGAAGCTCCCTCATCAATGGAGTGATGAAGACAAGAAGAAAATATCTATAGACACTCGTGCTAAGTCTATAATAGCTCTGTCTCTTCCTGACAAGATTTATCATTCTGTGATGAAGCTCAAGACTTCTAAATCCATATGGGACACACTTTGTGTTCAATATGAAAGAACCACTCAGGTTCAAGAAACTAGAAAAATAAATTTAGTAAGGCAATACAAAATCTTTCTCTGTGGAAAGTCTGAAACGCTGTCTGAAGTACATCAGCGTTTTAATTGTCTCCTTATTGATCTAAGGGCTGTAGGCAGGGAATATTCCAATTCTGAAACTTTAACTAAGTTTCTGGAATGTCTTCCTGAGTCTTGGGACTTTTTCCATGTGTCTTAAGATGTCCAATGACATGTCCATTCTTTCTCTCTCTACTCTCTACGGGATTCTGCATAACCATGAGCAATCTCGTCAACTGAAGAGGAATCTTGTCAAAGATTCCAGAGAAATGAAAAGCTCTCCTTTAGCTTTGATCTCTGAAGCTTCTTTAGCTGAAACCCCTTCTACCCCTTTTATTTATTCTCTTCCTCCTGTTGTTATTACAGAGATAGACTCTTCTATCTCTGAGGATATTCCAGAATCCGATCTAGCAAATTTTTGATGAATCCCTGGCCCTCTTGACTAAATCTTTCAGAAGGTTCGCCAGCAAAAGCAACTATCGCAAATTTTCTCAGCTGTCCATCAGGGAAAAGCCAAAGTCTGAAAGAACAGAGAAAGCTTCAGCTGTTTGCTATAATTGTCACTGGCCTGGACATTTTGCAGGTGAATGCAGATCAAAGAAAGCTGTGACGCCATCTTCCAAATTCCCATCCTCCTTCAGGAAGATGAAAAGTAATTAAAACTGAATGATAAGTACAGAAAGGTGAAGAACAACTAGCGAAAGGCTAAAGGCCTTGTCGTTGAAGAGCATGAATGGGCTGACTCATCCGATGAATCATCCTCTAACGAGGAAGACACAACCTATCTTTGCTTGATGGTCAAAGATGCAATTGAAGAGTCTTCAGGAGCATCTACTTCTTTTGAGCCATCTACCTCTTTTACTACTCAGGTATGTTTTCTGAATGAACCCTCTTCTTCTTCTAGCCTATCCGTACTAGATACGTTGACGGTTGATCTTTACAATGCCCTCAAGTAGAAATGCTTAATATTGATCTTCAAGAACAGTTGAAGATTTGCCATTCTAAGATCAAAGAGCTGACCTTTGTTGAGAAAAATCTTAAGGATCAGGTCATTGTAAACCAAGCCATCATCGTTGAACGCGAAAAGGCTATCGCTGAGCGTGAGCGAGCAATCGCTAAACTTAAGGCTGAGAAAGCTACCATTGAAGGGTGGTACAAAGCTTCTCTCAAAGCCTCTGATATCATCAACGCTCAGATCCCCGCCAAGATAACGACTGGTCTAGGATTCTCCTATGATCAGGAAGAACGTGTTACAGACAGGTCCATGCTTAAATTTGGCACATTTATCACTTCTATTCCTAACACTTCTTCCTCTCAGTCTTCTCTTACTGAGAATCATCTTGAAGGAACTCCTTCAAGTTCTGGTTGCAAAGACAAAGGTAAATCCATTGTCACAACACCCCTTCCTAAGAAGTCTAACAAGTCTAATAGATCAAGGTCTATTTCTTTAGCTTGTAAAGCTTCTTCTTCTTCTTCTTTTTCTTTAGGGACTAGGAAATTTGAACCCTATCAGAAATCCAAGTTTCAGCTCAAGAAGAAATTTTCACCTAAGGAATCCAAAGCCTCAAAGGTTCCTCCAAGAACCAATGAGAAGGGAATCCTTGGAGCTGGTCCCTCTTCTAATCTGATACTTCCTGGCCCTAAATCTGTCCTCAGTTTTAGGAAGTGCAAACACTATGGTGAGAAAACACATATTGCCAACAAGTGTCCTTCTGCCACTAAGGCTGGTTCACCAGATAAGGGCAAGAAAGTATCCAAGGCTAAGAAATCAACTAAGGCCAAATAATCCACTAAGGCTGCAAAAGCAACCAAAGTGAAGCAAACCGCTGGAGCCTCTTCTTCAGGCTCAACGAAGACAACTCCTGCTGACAAGTCTTCAGCATCAGATGTTGTAATCCCCACCACTGAAGCCTCCTCTTCAGGCTCAGTGAAGACTTCCACTGAAACTACTTTAGTAGTGTCAGAGGATGTTCCTCTTTCCACTCAAACCTCTTCAGGTTTAGTGATGCCATCTACTGATACTGATTCCTCAGCACCAGTGGATGATGCCTCTAACAAAGCTGGACCCCAATAGCTGGGTAGCATTCTTAAATTGTTTCCTTGTGCAGGACGTCAAAGGTATATGGTATCTTGATAGTGGATGTTCAAGACATATGACTGGAGACAAATCTCTGCTAACTCACTTCAAGGAAGAAAGAGGACCTTCCGTAACCTTTGGAGGTAATGGAAAAGGATATACCAGAGGTTTTGGTATATTAACTAATGGTGTAACAACATTCAAACGTGTTGCATATGTTGAAGGACTGAAGCACAATCTTCTTAGCATTAGTCAGCTGTGTGACAAAGACTACACAGTAAAATTCTTGAAGAATTCATGTCACGTTCTTGACAAAGATGATAAGATTTCCCTAACCGATTCTCGCCTAGAGAATGTATATATCATCAATATGAATTCCTCTCTTATTGAGAACAACTGTTTCTTCTCTAAAGTCTTGTCGGACGTTAATTGCCTATGGCATAAACGACTTTCTCATCTCAACTTCAAGACACTCAGTGAACTGTCAAGAAATGATCTTGTCACTGGTCTTCCTCAACATTCTGTTGCAAAGGAATATCTTTGCTCATCATGTTAAAAAGAAAAACACACAAGAGCTAGCTTTAAGTCTAAGCAAATCTCTTTAGTGAATGCACCTCTTTAGCTATTGCATATGGATCTCTTTGGTCCAGTCAACGTGCAATCCATAGCTGGAAAGAAATTTGTACTTGTTATTGTTGATGAGTATGCCAGGTACACTTGGGTCTTCTTCCTCAGATCCAAAGATGAAGCACGTGAAGAAATCATTTCGTTCATCAAGAAAATAGAAGTACTCAACAACATCAAGGTACGATCTATTAGAAGTGACCATGGCACTGAATTCAAAAACCGTACTATGGATAACTTCTTTGAGGACAAGGGAATCTCTCACAACTTTTCTTAAGTGAGGACTCCTGAGTAGAATGGGGTCGCTGAAAGAAGAAATCGAACAATCATTGAGGTTGCTCGATCAATGCTCAGTGAATCCCTTCTCCCTACTTAATTCTGGGCTAAAGATGTCAACACCGCTTGTTTCACTCAAAATCGATCGCTGATTGTGAAAAGATTCAAGAAGACAGCTATGAACTTTTCCTTGGAAGAAAGCCTTCTATAAGTTTTCTTCATATATTTGGTTGTACTTGTTATATTCTCAACTTTTGCGACCAACTTGGAAAGTTTGATCCCAAAACTGATGAAGGAATATTTCTTGGATGTTCTTTAGTATCCAAAGCCTTCAGAGTATTGAACAAACGAAGATAGACGATAGAAGAATCTATTCATGTCACCTTTGACGAATCTCAATCAGCTAATTCAAAACCCATCTTAAATGATGAGGATGAATTAGAAAACTGGATGATCTCTTACTATGGACAACCTGAAGCTTCTTACAATGCTCCTCTCAACACTGAATCTCCTGAAGCTGAAGATGATCCACTCATCACTCCAGTTACAGCTAGTCACTTTAATGCATCTTCTTCAGAGATCGCTGCCGTGCCCATTAGCTGTGTTCCTCCTTCTACTTCAAACACTGATCAATCAGAGATCGCTGNTCAGAGATCGCTGCCGTGCCCATTAGCTGTGTTCCTCCTTCTACTTCAAACACTGATCAATCAGAGATCGCTGCCGTGCCCATTAGCTGTGTTCCTCCTTTGGCGATAGTTCCTATTGCTGAACATACTGCAGCTGAAGCCTCATCTTCTGTTCCTGAACTCACTTACTCAGATGAAATTCCTTTACCGGCTCAGTGATAGACAAAAGACCATCCAATTCATCAAAATCTTGGTGATCCAGATGCCGGTATCAAAACTTGTCTAGGTCTAGGTAATATCCGTCTGTTTGTCAACTTTCTTTCTTTAGTTGAACCCAAGAAAATCAATGATGCTATCTCTGACCCTAGTTGGGTCCTTGCCATATAAGAGGAGCTCATTGAGTTTGATAGGAACAAAGTCTGGTACCTTGTCCCACGTCCATTTGACAGATCCGTAATAGGCACCAAATGGGTTTATCGCAATAAGTTGGATGAAGATGGCGTGGTTACCCGTAACAAGGCGCGACTTGTTGCTCAGGGTTATAGACAAGAAGAAGGGATCGACTATGATGAGACCTTCGCACCAGTGGCTAGACTCGAAG
>NC_037530.1:19163386-19209938 GCF_001531365.2 Cynara cardunculus var. scolymus
GTTAAGGGTCACATCATTCTAGTCTAAATTTATGTCGATGATATTATATTTGGTTCCATTAATCCCTCTTTGTGTTTTCGGTTTGCTAATCCCATGAAGAAAAAATATCAGATGAGCATGATGGGAGAACTAACCTTCTTTTTAGGTCTCCAGATCAAACAATCAGATAAAGGTATCTTTATCAATCAAAGTAAGTATGTTCGTGACATACTGAAGAAGTTTGATCTATCCAACAGTTCATCTATGAAGACTCCAATGGCTCCTCCACTCTCTCTCAACAAGGATCGAAATGGAAAGCCTGTAAACGTTACTGTTTATAGAGAAATGATCGGCTCCCTTCTGTATCTAACAGCTAGTCGACCCGATATCATGTACTCTACATGTTTATGTGCAAGATATCAAGCTGAACCAAAGGAATCCCATCTGATTGCTGTCAAACGCATCTTCAGATATATTAAGGGAACTCCTAACATGGGTCTATGGTACCCTAAAGGTTCAGGTTTTGACCTAATCGGTTATTCGGATAGTGATTTTGCAGGTTGCAAAATTGATAGGAAAAGCACCACTGGAGGCTGTCAGCTTCTAGGTGGAAAGTTGGTGAGCTGGACAAGCAAAAAGCAAAACTCAGTATCCACATCAACAGCTGAAGCTGAATATGTAGCCGCTGGTAGTTGCTGTGCCCAATTTCTTTGGATGAAAAACCAGCTGATGGACTACAATCTTCAATTTTTAAAGGTTCCTATTTATTGCGATAACACTAGTGCATTGCAATTTCAAACAACCCTGTACTTCACTCCAAGACCAAACATATTGAGATCCGATATCATTTTTATCATAGATCATGTTATGAATGGTGATATTGAACTTCACTTCGTTCCAACTGAGTATCAACTCGCTGACCTTTTCACCAAGCCTCTTGATGAGACAAGATTCAACATCTTGATCAGCGAATTGGGGATGTTAAACACTGAAGACTAATGTTCAACTATTAAACATCACTCAGTAAGTGAAATGATTCAGTGTTCTATCTCTGACACTGTACTTTTGAGTAAATATATCCATTCTCTCTAAGGTATGATTACTCTTCTCTTTTCTTCGACTTAAAACCTTCACTGAAGCTTTTCTTCATCAGTTACTAAAGTTTTAAAAGTTGGTTTCAGTGATCTTTTTATAACTGACCATATCTCTAAGGATATCTTTATACTTATTCTCTTAAAAATAAAAAATGATCACTGAACCTTTTCGATCAGTGATTAAAATATTTTTTAAATGCCAGTTTCAGTGATTCTCTTATCACTGACACTGATGTCTTAAAACCCTCACTAAAATCTTTCATCTTCAGTGATAAAATGTTTTAAATGGTCTTTTCAGTGTTTAGTTAAACACTGTATGACTCTTCGTTTTCTTAAAAATCCTTCATTTTAAAAAGAAAATAGTTAATGAACCGTCTTAACGACGACATTCTCTATTTACTATGCGCAACGCTTTGAGACGCGCAAAAAGGTATTGTCGTTACATTACCTCATTTAATGCCATCCAATCATGGATGAGAACTAGCCATTTTTCATCATGGCCCCTTTCCCCAACGGTCGTCTTTTCACTCTCTCATATTTATTCTCTCTCCTCCTACCTATAAATATGAGACCTCTCCTCCACTTTTCTCTTTACGCTTTCAAAATTCTAAGACGAACCTCTGCCAGACTTTCCAAAGCAAGAACTCTCTCAACATTCTCAAGAACTTCTCGACCTTACCTTCTAAATTTCTTAAGGTCAATATCTCCTTTCTTTATCTTATTCTAAGAAAGATGTTTAATCTGTTTAAGAAACTTGTTCTCTTAAAACATTAAACAACAAAGATTATTTAACCAACTCTTACTTGGTTATAATCTTATTTCTGTATACACATTCTACTTGAAAAACCCTAAATCTTCTTTAAGGATTTTTTAAAAGAAGTTTTTATCGATTAAAAAACTTTTCTATATTCTTCTCCCGAAATAAATCTTGGTTTTACTAACCAGGGCCGTCCTTGGGCCTGTTCTATATGGTATTCAGAACAGGGCCCCCAACATTTTGGGGACCAAATTTCACCACAACCCATATGATACCTCTTATTCAATCGGCCGGCTTTAGAGTTTTGGACGCGATTGGTTTGGGCAATTGGGGTTTGGCGATAAGGCGATTTCAAACAGCTGGATGAGGACGAGTGGACGACCGATGATGCTGGACCAGAACCAGATGCGCGCCTCGTGCGAGTCGTGCCCTCGACCCTTCCTCGTCGCCTCGATCTCCCTTCTCCTATCTATCCGTCCGCGATTGTCGATTGAACTCTTGAAAATGGTTAATGGTTCGGTTTCAGAATCTTTAGATATGCAATGACAACATGAACAACGGTCAGATTTTAGATTATTTTTGTTAAGTGTAAATACATGTTTGGTCGATTTGTTGATTACTTGTTATTTGATTACTATTCAATGTTCTTAAATATCATAATCTCAACGATTTGGTCGATTATTTGATTGTTTTTTGCTGATTTCATTGTCATCTGTGTTGGTCTTGGTCAATTGGTAACTTGGTTGGACTGTTGGTGAGGGAGTAGATGGTCAATTTTAACCTAATTCCTAAATCCTAAAGGTGAGATAAAGTATCCTCCTAAGTTCTTTGTCTGTATACACATTACACAGAACTCTATGATTAATTGATTTATGGCTGTAACTCTGTATTCAGTTCTTTGTATAGTATACACAAAGTTAGTTCTTTGTCTCTCAATTTGTCATGACTTTTTGGAATAATGGAATTGCATAAGATTTAGGTTAATAGGTTCCCATTTTCTCTTTTCCATTCGTCTTATTTCTTCAATTTATATTTAGGCATTTAGTCTTTTAATGCTTGTTCAATAATCAAAATCACAAGTGTAAGAAAATATTGAAAATTTGTTCACTTGTTTTAGGTTCATCTTCTTATTTGTTTAGGTTTGGTTCAAAATGTCCAAACTTCAGTCTTTAGATTGTTTAGGAATTAGGTTCAAATGATCAAAATCTTATTTCTTATTTCTGAATATATGTTAATATGTACATGTGTTTATCTCTTGCAGTGCAATCAAAATCTTTTGGGACTTGGGAGTTGGGACTTGGGAGGACCAAGCATTAATAGCCAGCAGTAGTACTATCATCCTCACTCAGGTTGTTTTGTTCCTTATCTTTTTTCTTTTACTTATTTCAGTTCCAATATGTCTTCTAGGGTTAGAAAATATGATTCTGGATGCCAAAAACGTAAAAAAAAAAGAAAAGAATTGAAGAGATAATTCAATCTCAAAAGGGATCTCTTGATAAATTTGTCWTAAAAGAAGGTCCGTCTTCTCTTGACAATGAACATATTGATATTAATTTGGATGATGCTTGTGTTGATGCTAATGAAAATCCTAACATGGTGAATTTAGTTGACACTTTAAATGACTCTCATGAGGATTTGGCTACAAATGTTGATACTAATAATAATACTTCTAATGATATTCCTGATGCTATTGCTAATAATGCTTCTAATGATGTTTCTGATGTTAATGCTAATAATGCTTCTAATGATGTTCCTGATGCTATTAATGGTGATGATATTTTTGTTCATTTTGATATACTTGATCCAAGAAATTGGGATGCATTAGATTCTAAAATGATTGATGTGTTAGTTGCTAAGGGTCCTAAAAGAGTTTTGTCTGTTCAGAAAGGTCCTAAAGATAAATTGTCTAAACGCTTTTCTGCCACATTGTATACTAGAATTTTATCAAATGGGGAGAAATGTGATAGAGATTGGCTTGTATATTCAGTAGAGCTTGATAAGGTATTTTGTTTTTGTTGTAATATCTTTAAAAACAAGACATATAAAAAGTCAGTTAACAAATGATGGATTTGGGGATTGGTCACACCTTAGCACTAGACTTAAGGAGCATGAAACAAGTATAGATCATGTAATGAATATGAAAACTTGGTATGATTTGCGGCTAAGACTTCAAAAGAATCAAACCATTGACAAAGTTGTTCAAACCCAAATAGAAAAAGAAAAAAATCATTGGAAAAAAGTTTTGGTAAGAGTTGTTTCTATTGTAAAATTTCTTGCATTTCGTGGAAGTAAAGCAAAATTGTATGAGAATAGCAATGGTAACTTTTTGGGTTTGATTGAGATGTTGGCTGAATTTGACCCAATTATTCAGGATCATGTTCAACGTATTACAAATGATGATTTACATGTTCATTATCTTGGTCCTAGAATTCAAAATGAGTTGATAACTTTGCTTTCCAGGAGACTTAAATGTGAAATTATTAATAAAGTAAAGGGCAAATTGCATGAAAAAGTAATGTACTTTAACTTGATTCCTATTTTGGGTAATGTACTTTCAAAACTTTCATTTTGGTACTTAAGATGTAAAGTTTTAAACATTTAAGTATCCGGGTAATTGGTTGAAGTATTAACCGATTATCATGTTGATGTGTCGAGTGATGTGGTATCCAACTCGGTATTATTTGCTGACCTGGTCAATGAAGTGGATTTTTTTAAATCTAAAATTAGTCTTTTTTTTAGTCTAAAATTAGTCTTCACTTGGTTACCCGGGTACTTAAATGTTTAAAACTTTACATCTTAGGTACCAAAATGAAAGTTTTGAAAGTACGTTACCCAAAATAAGAATCAAGTTAAAGTACGTTACTTTTTCATGCAAATTGCCCTAAAGTAAAAGAGGCAAAGTATTTTTCTGTTATCCTTGATTGCACTCCCGATATAAGTCATCAAGAACAAATGTCCTTGATATTAAGATATGTAGATGTCTCTTCTAAAATTGTTAGCATTGAGGAATCTTTTCTAGGATTTTTGGAAGTAGATAATACCACAGGCCAAGGTTTGTTTGATGTTCTAGTAGCTGAATTAAAATCTCTTGGTTTGGATTTAGATGATGTGTGAGGACAAGGTTATGACAATGGTTCAAACATGAAGGGAAAACATCAAGGAATACAAAGGAAACTACTAGATATAAATCCTAGAGCATTTTATACTTCTTGTGCTTCTCATAATTTTAATTTAACTTTGTGTGATATAGCCAATACTTGTGGTAAAGCTAGAGATTTTTTTGGAATAATTCAACGTATTTATACAATATTTGCTAATTCCACTAAAAGATGGCAAGTGTTTAAAGATAATGTAAAAGGATGGACCGTTAAGTCATTGTCAACGACTCGCTGGGAGAGTCGTATTGATAGTGTAAAGGCTATAAGATTTCAAGTGTTAGAGATAATAGAAGCTTTACTTCAAGTGGCTGAAACAAATAATGACTCAAAAATTAGAAGTGAAGCAAAATCTTTAGCACACAATGAGCTTGGTGATTTTGAGTTTCTAGTGTCAATGGTGGTTTGGGATGAAATATTGTATGCCGTAAATTTGATTAGTAAACATTTATAGTCAGAAAATATGTTAATTGATGTTGCTATTGATCAAGTTAAGGGACTAATTTCTTATTTTAAAGGATATAGAGAAACAGGTTTTTTAGATGCTATAGAATCAGCAAAAATGATTGCCACTGAATTGGATATTGATCCGTTGTTTCCTCAAAGATGTGAAATTCGAAGAAAAAACATTTTGATGAAAATCCGCGTGATGCATCTGAAATGAATTCACAATCAACGGAGGAGTCATTTAGAGTTAATTATTTTTTATGTGTCGTTGATCATGCAATTGCTTCCCTAAGTAGGATATTCGAACAATACCAAGAATATGAAAATGTATTTGGGTTTTTGTTTACATCTGATAAGTTGCGTTCTTTGGATGATACATATTTAAAGTCTTCTAGTACTAATTTTAAAAATGCAATGAAGAAACAAGACCAATCTGATATAGATGGGAATGACTTATATGTTGAACTGAAGATACTTCAAGATCTTTTACCCACACAAAAAATGGGACCTCTTGATATTTTAAAGTATTTGAAACATGTTGAATGCTTCCCTAATGCGATTATTGCTTATAGAGTTTTGTTGACTATTCCTGTAACCGTTGCATCTGTAGAAAGAAGTTTTTCAAAGTTCAAGCTGTTGAAGTCTTATATGCGCTCCACAATGACACAAGAAAGGCTTAACGGACTTGCAATGATAGCACTTGAAAATGACTTTTTGGAGAAAGTTGATTATGAAGAGCTTATTGAAGATTTTGTTTCCAAGAATGTTAAAGAAATGATTTTATTCAAGTGAAGTTTACATGTTACATTGTTACTTTGTCTTGCTGTTTTTATTTGTAAGACTTTAAATATACTATGAACTTTTGTATTTAACATTTATTCGTTTTGTCGCCCAATCTACTTATATTTTTTATAATAGTGTAACAGGGCCTCCAAAAAGATTGGGACGACCTTGTTACTAACAACCTATTTTAATTCTAACTAAAAACAGATGGCTGCCAAGAACGTTAACTTTTCTCTTGATGAGGTATCCTTCAAGGCCAATAACCACATTGCCTTGTTGGATATCCCCTCATCCAAGGTGGACTACCAAGAAGCGGCTGACTTTCTCAAACAGTCGTTGCTCGGATTCGCACTCAACCATGAACCCATCATGGTGAAAGAACTTCTCCAGCAGTTCTGGTTCATTGTTGAGGTGGTGGACGTCGAGGTCAGGCCTGGGCGTCAAGTTGAACAGGTCAACTTCACCTTCAACCGCATGGAAGTGAAGTTTGGCGTGAACACCTTGAGGACGGCTCTTCGCCTTCCAAAAGGCCCCTACGACAGTGAACCCACAATGGCCGAGATCATCGAGTGTCTCGACGCCATTGACTATAAATGGCCAATAAGGAAGGACTCAAATGCTCCCATGAAGTCCTTGTCGAAGATCGAGAAGAACAGGATGTCTGATGTCTGGAAATACCTGCTCTCTCACTTCATCCAGTCCATGGGTGGAAAGACTAATGGCCAGGACTAGGCCTCTAGGATCGCCTTGACCATAGGCGTGTCTGCGATTCAACGTCGCAATATAAATTATGCTGCAGTCATTTTTGATGACCTGGTGCTCAAGCTGAACAAGCGCCACCGAGAAAAGGTGGTGCCTTACATAAGGTTTCTTTCGATGGTCTTTGTGAAGATCTTTGGATATCATTACTCCACGGAAGGTAACCTTTAGGTTTCCATGCTTGGATCCAGGATTCTGGATCATAAGCTGTGGAACAGTGATGTGGCGCTAACTTCTATTGTGTCCATCACTACCTCTTCTCTTCAGGTGGCCAGGACAAGGGTAAACCCCCCCGAGTCTAGCCCAACCACCAAAACCTCTTCAAAACAACCTTCTCAACCAACTCTTGGTTCTCCTCAAAGAGCCAAGAAGGCCAAAAATGGGATAGCCACGTCTCTGGCTGAAGCCTCTCGACAGGTTTCAGCTATTGAAACTAGCCTTAACCCCGAGGCATCTTTAGCTAACCCTCATAGCTCTTTAGTGATTCCTCCCATCACTGTCGTATCGGTGGCACCTACCCCAACTGCCTCAATGACCCAAATCACTGAAGGTGTGAATATCAGCGCCGCCACCGCTGAATACCCACGTCTCTTCTCAACCATTTTCTCTTCTCTTCCTTCTTTGGTATTTACATGTGTTGATGATGTATCAACGAATGTCCTCCCTGATATTTAAAAACACACCACTAGATCTGAGGTTGTTCCTCTCGATGCTCCTCAGTATACAAATGACCATCCTTTCAAGGACATCTTTGCTCACGCCAATGAAAATCCTTTTGATGTCATTGATGGCCCCTCATGCATTCCATCTTCCTACCCCTTCATTTCTACTAACCTTGAGCCTTTTTTTGGTCACATCTCTTCTCTTGTAGGTATTTCTTCTATGCATCAGCCAGATGCTGAAGAAAAGGAAGAGGACGGGGGCAAGAAAGAAGTTGGAGAGGATGAAGAGATTGATGATGACTATAATATGGCATCTGACGTCAAACTCCTCCTCCCAGCTGTTGATCCAGTTCTCTGTAGGATAACTGAAGTTCACCAAGAGATGCCCCGCAAGGCTAAACTTGATGCGAACCTCTCAGCTCTCCAGCGGACGTTCAAGAAGTTCAAAGTCACCTCCTGACTCTTCAAGAATTTGTTCGACACCAACACTGACGCCATTGCTGTTCTCTCCAGCAGGGCTGATGATGCTTAGGCTCTCGCCCATCAGCAGATGATACTTCTTCAGCAAATCCTGGATGTTGTCCGCCAACCAGCTTCAGTGATCCCTCCTTCTTTCTCTGCTGATGATCGCTCTCAGCTCAATGAGACGCGTGAGGCAATGACAACTCTAGACAGTGCTCTGTCAAGGCTAGAGGAGATGATGGTTCTCCAGCATCAGCGTTTGGACGAACTCTCTGGCCTATACTCTCAAGTCTGAACCAGAAAGGGGGAGATGAGGTCCAACATTGCTGGACCATCTGTTGCTGCTACTGCTTCTGCTCCTGCTCCAACATTTGTTGTAGTTGAAGCTGAAACTGTTGCTGCTCATGTAATCCCGACCACCGAAGCTGTTTCAGCTGAGGTAGTCGATGCCATCCATAGGGATGATGCTCCTTCCATCACCACTGTTGCTGGTGATGATGATGATGAAGACGAAGATGATGATGATGATGAAGATGATGAACCTACCATCCCAGACCCCGGAAGTGACCTAGATGGTGACGATGACGATGATGATGATGAAGATGACTTTACCATCAAGTATCATAAGCCAACAACCGCCACAAAGAGAGTCACCCTCAGGGATTCTGCATCCCAGGTGGAGCAAAGGGAAGTAGAGTTTGCTCCATCAAAGAACCAGGACTCCAAGTCGAAAGGCAAAGCGATCGATGAAGAAGGGAATCTGAAGGTACTCTTTAATATCCTTCAACCCTTATTTGAAGACTCTACTTCTCAGGTAGTGATCACTTCAAAATATCAACTTCAAATTTCATCAACCACCTGCGGTCGACTGGAGTGGGTCACTGATAACCCTGTCTCCAGTGCTCCCACCGACCAGCAGATGACTCAGCTAAAGGAGTCAGTCGACCAGACTAGAGTAAAAATTCCTCTTCGTACCTCTAGTGGTGGTGAGTTTGACTTCCTTTCAATAGCTGAAAGACTCGAGGCATTATGGGCTAAAGAAGAGCTAGAGCTTAAGAAGAAGCAGATTGAAGACAGCTTAAAACTGGCCAAGTCACTAGCTGCGAAGATTCTCCCCAAGAGAAAGTCCAAGAAAAAGGTGAACGCTGTCCAAGCCCAGGCTAAACTTCTTTCCATTGTAGAAGCTGAGCATGAGAAGAACTTGAAGCTGCGGAAAAGGACAAGCGATGGAGCAAAGCAAAGCTGAAAAAAAGAGTCAGTCCCGCCCAATTATCAGCGTCAGCATCAGCGGACGTTCAAAAGACGGTGGAACACTGGTCTTAATGCTCATCACCAGGGACAATCTCGATGCCATCACCTAGTACCCTTCCTACCTTTGCTGATATGGATACAACGAATGGATGGAGATCAGACAAGCCATTCAGCGATCCAAGTCAAGACATAAGGCGATTATCGAGGACACCATCAGCGATCTCATCAAACGGATGTCCAGGTATGTCGCAGTCCCTGACAGGCCTTCTCTAAAGAAAGGTGGGAAGAAGAAACTCAAGCTCTCTAATCCTAATGATGGACCATTCCTAATGAATGAACATGAAACAAGGTTCTCCTTAGATGAAATCCTGAAGGGTCATCAGAGTATAGACATTTCTATGTTGAATCTTGACTTGCCAGATAAGGATCCCTATACACCCAATGCTGTGCATTTTAAACCTGAGTTAGGAGTTATATTCCTTGACTATGAAGGTGAAGTCAGATTTCAGAGAATGTCAGAGCTACATCTATGTCCAATGGGTCATTTGGTTTACCTCTTGCTCTGGATAGATGATAGCATGGCTGGAAAAGTCGTGGACTTGAAGATACGAAGGAAATGCCTACGTCGAAGAAACCTTGGTAAAGATGTACCTAGCTACATAGATCTGAGTGTTCTAGAATAGGTTCTCTTTTGTAATAATTGTTCATTTTTCCTCCAGGTTATTCCAGTATTCGGCAATCAAAGGAAGTTTGCTAAGCACGATTGTTGTTGTCTTGTCCTTATGCACACAAAGGACAAACCCATACCCTTTCTAAATGATGGTACGATACGGAGCTGACTAGTTGACTCTATTGCCCACCAGCTTTAAGTAATGCTCTTGGCTTTTCTCCCCTTAAGACTATGCTTGGATAAAAAATGATAAGATATGCTCGAGCAGTAGTTCAAGGTACAGAGGCTCTATATAGTAGATATAGAGGCTCTGTATGCCGATACTTAAAGAATGACCAAGATGGATTTAGAGGCTCTGTGTGATGAAATAAACATAACATATATATATATATATATGCCAACTTTGAATATAGAGGCTCTAACTTTTCACTCCATGTTTAGCATACCCAACTTGCTGATTAGGAAATTGAACCTCTTTTCATCATGACCTTTAATGAAGAGATCAACAAGTTGGTAATTGGTAGAAACAAAGTGCATTCCGATGTACCTTTCTCTACATGGTCATTGAGGAAGTGGTAGCGAACATCAATGTGCTTGGTCTTTAAATGTTGCATAGGGTTTGCAGTGATAGCGGTTGCGCTTTCTGAGTCACACAGAATGGGAATCTTGTCAAACTCGATAATATAGTCTTTGAGTTGAGTCTTCATCTATATGACTTGTGAACAACAACTTGCTGCATCAACGTATTCTGCTTCTATAGTAGATATTGACACACAGTTCTGCTTCTTGGATGTCTAACTCACTAGCTTGTTTCCAAGTAGTTGATAGCTTCCCCATGTGCTCTTCCTATAGAGCTTAAACCTTACATGATTAGAGTCTGTATATGCAAAAAGGTCAAAGCGATAATGCTTTTGGTACCAAAGACCCAAGAACTAAGTCCCTTTGAGGTATCGAAAGATTCTTTTAACTGCAGATATGTGAGATTCGTTAGGATTTGCTTGAATTCTAGCACATAGACATGTAGCAAACATTATATTTGGCCTACTTTCCGTGAGATACAGAAGTGACCCAATCATTCCTCGGTATTTTTCGACATCCACCGGTTTTCTTGATGGATCTGTGTCAAGCTTAGTACCCGTGGCCATTGGTGTTCTCATAGATGTTTGAATTATGAAGGTGGTCTTTTTTCAAGATGTCAGAGACATACTTGGCTTGATTTATAAAAATCCCATTTTCAGTTTGTTTTACTTGGAGACTGAGGAAGAAGGTTAATTCTCCCATCATGCTCATTTCGAATTCACCTTTCATTAACTTAGAGAATTTGTCACATTAACTTTGGTTCATTGAATCAAATATGATATCATCCACATATATTTGTAATAGTAGCATCTCACCTTTATACCTTTTGATGAACAAGGTTGTGTCGATCTTACCTTTCTCAAAGCCATTAGAGATTAAAAAGGTTGAAAGACGTTCATACCAAGCTCTGGGTGCCTGTGTAAGACCATACATAGCTTTATCTAGGTAGTAGACGTACTCTGGATGTGTCGGACTCTCAAATCTAGGCGGTTGCTGCACATAGACTTCCTCCTTCAGCTTACCATTTAGAAAGGCTGACTTAACGTCCATTTGATAAACTATGAAACCTTTATATGTAGAGAAGGCTAAGAACAATCAAATTGCCTCTAGCCTTGCTACTGGGACAAAGGCCTCTTCATAGTCTATGCCCTCTTCTTGGCAGTAGCCTTTTGCAACTAACCTGGCTTTGTTTGTTATAACAATGTCATCCTCATCCTTCTTGTTCTTGAACATCCACTTAGTGCCAATTTCAAGTTTATCCTTGGGTAAAGGAACAAGAGTCCATACCTTATTTCTTTCAAACTAGAGTAGCTCGCCTTGCATGGCATCTACCCAGCTTGGGTCTTGGAATGCATGACCATTTAAAGCTAAAGTTCCATTAAAGAGCGTTTCCATGGGGTAGAACCTCCTCAGGAAATATTCATGAACTTTCCTTGGCTCTACCATGCTTAAAAAGTTTACAAATAAACATTCATTTGTAGTAGCAACTCTGGTCTTTATGCCTTGGGAAGGATTACCAATGATTTGGTGTGAGGGATGGTCTTTTGTCCATCTTGTCATTAGAGGATGTAGAGTTGGAGGACACTATCTAACGACACTAGCAAATAACGTGTTGAGCCCAAGCACTCGAATGCTGAGGCACAACATGAACCACCTGTCATTCACATATCTGGTAGGTTTTCTCAACAAGTTGAGAGATATGGATTTCTTGTGATCGCTGAGGAAGCTGAACTATGAGATTATTGTAAACTTGTTAGCTACCAAGAGTCTGTATTGGATCCTAAATCTGACAAGTGGCTTGAAGCCATGAATATAGAGATGCAATCCATAAAATACAACCAAGTTTAGGACTTAGTTGATCTTCCACACAATAACAAGTCTATTGGGCGTAAATGGGTCTTCAAGAAAAAGACTGACATGGATGGAAATGTACACACTTAAGGATCATCTCGTGGTGAAAGGTTTCACATAAACTCATGGTATTGACTATGAGTAAAGCTTCTCTCTCTAGTCGCCAATATTAAATCCATTTGGATACTTATTGTCATAACTACATACTATGATCATGAGATATGATAAATGGATGTCAACACCCCTTTCTAAATTGTCACTTAAGAAGGTGGCGTAGATATGGTGTAACTAGAAGGGTTTGTGAATCCAAAGTACCCTAAAAGGGTGTTAAAACTTGAACTTAGATATGGTGTAACTAGAAGGGTTTGTNGTGAATCCAAAGTACCCTAAAAGGGTGTTAAAACTTGAACTTAGATATGGTGTAACTAGAAGGGTTTGTGAATCCAAAGTACCCTAAAAGGGTGTGTAAAACTTGAACTTAAAGTACCATAAAAGGGTGTGTAAAACTTGAACTTAAAGTACCCTAAAAGGGTGTGTAAAACTTGAACTTAGAGTCCATGGCACTTTAACACTTTTCAATGATCAACTCATCAAGAAGTGTCATTGGTTTTATAAAACTTGAACTTAAATAATGAAACATTGTTGTTACATAAAAGGGTCTACCTTATTTTGATTTACAAACTCACCATTTTCGTCATACACCCGAGCTAAGAAATTTAGCTACTCATGACATAAAGTAAATTGCAAGAAATATAAACTGCGGTAAATAAAGACATAAAATAAATAACGGAAGTAAATGACGGAATATAAATGATGAGAAATAAAATGCGGAAAGAGTAATAAATAAATGACGCAAATTAAAGAGCAAGTAAGCGTAATAAATAAATGACATAATTTAAAGAGCAAGTAAATGAAGAAAACAATTTAAGGAAAGCTTGATATTAACCAAAAGATTACTAGTATTTCTTAGAGAGAGAAAGTGTTCTTCAAGTAGTAAGATAACTACTTGAGAATTAGAAAGGATTATTCAAAAACTAACCACAACATCTCTATTTATACTAAGGTAGAGATGAGGGTATCTTAAACAATTCACACAAATTTAGTCCTAAAGCAACCACTAGTACAATAAAGTAAATACTTAAGAGTTTTAATGTAACTAAATTAGCCAACAAGTTTCCAGCTAATTACAAAATAAACAGCTGTCCAAACATAAGATGTCTTTCAAAAGTCAGCTATTGTCATGTCATTCAACTTCATGTCCTTTTTCTTCTATTTCTCCACCATCAGGTCATGCTGCAACATTCCCGCAACATCAAATAGCTTCAAACTGTCCAAAATAAATCCATATAAGTCCATTATATAACAAAAAACAGATAAATCATTCATTTTAGTTTCATAACAAAGAAATGGAAAATTAAGGAATAAAATGACTCAAAGTTGGAATATAAATAAAAAATGTCATATCTAAACGAGAAGAAAATAGTGTTCAAGCATTAAATAATTAGTGCGTATCACACCCCCAAACTTAAACTGTTGCTTGTCCCCAAGCAACAAAAAGACAACTAAAAATGACCCAATTTTGAAAATTTTACAAGAAATGGCAGTAAGTGCACACCAGATGTTGTTCATACCAAAGATGCAATATGTAGCTTTCATAAATCCCAAGTAAGCATATCCTACCTAACCATGAGTATGAACCATAAGGTAGCATCATTTGCCTTTTGTTATGCTAAACACATCATATATCTAAGATCAATAGGACTTGAAGTTACTGGTTCACTCTTATTTGACATATTTTTCCTCACTTTGCCTTTTCTCACCTTTTTGCATCAACATTGATTTTTTTTCAATTTTTGGCACTTTGTGCTCTTTTGTTGACTGCATATACACCTGTCCCTATGGGATATTTTTGGTGTTTTAGATCTCAAACATGGCATTTAAGTTTTGGGCACTTTGTTTACTTTTTGTGATGTTTTGATCATTATGGCCATGATGGTACCCTCCCCCAAACTCAAAGTTTTCAATGTCCTTATTGGAAGTATATAGAGGGAGTGTTTATGCATTTGGCTACAAGTGGCTAGATATTGAGAAAAAAACAAAGGCCTATATCTTTTCTTAGATGTGCATATGATGTGGATCAAAATATTTCCCAAGCAAAATAAAGCTAGTTCTAGAAATACTAAATGATTAGAAGGGTAGCTAGACTATAGAATTATTGTGGCTATACAAGCATATGGTCAACCTTCTATTTTTCATCTTGAGGTCTTTCATCTTTTGCCCCATCCTCTTGAATTTTGTCATTGCACCATCCTCCAGGTCTGCCTTTAGATTCTTGATGTCTTTCCTTGCTTTCTTCTCCCTAATGTTCATCTTTTCAACCAACTTTGTCTGCAATTTTTCCTAAAAATTCATTCATTCGCTTAACCATACAGTCCATCAAGTTGCTGTTTTGGGCCATCAAATCTTTCATCATCCTTGTCATCCCATCCTACTCCTTCTCTTTCTCACCTGTTATGAAACTAAACAAAAGTAACAACCTTTCCACATAAGTGGAGTCGTCAGAAGTAGTCGGTGATAAATAATATCTAACAAAACTTATCCAAACATTCTCATCAGGGGACAAATTGGCAGCCTTAAAGGTTTTCAACATAAAATGAGTGTAAGGCTCCCAATAAGTCTCAGGCATTCCAAGGAAAGTCATGTTCTCAACCACATATGCCTCAGAGGCCGTGTGCAAGAGTGCACTATTCTCAAAATCTATGTGAGGTGAGAAACCAAACAATTTATTTATGGCTTTGTCAAAAGTAGGCATCTTTCTTTGCGACTTTATGGATGTAAAATTATTATCATGKATGATTTTACGTTGATAAAAATAAGGACTAATTCCCTTTTGGTCGTCAATGGTCAATCCCATAGCTTTTGTGTGCAACTTCAACATATCCACCAAATTTTTTTCGTGATGCAACTCTAGGGTAGATGATATGATGACAATTTTTTTTTTCTTCTTCTAGAAAAACATACTTCAAGTAAGATGGGAGTTGCTTTAACTCCAGGTCAGGTGGTGATACTATTGATGGGGTGGAGCTCTTTTGCTCACTATTTTCCAACAACTCAAATGCAGTAACATCACATGGGACACTATCATCCTCTCTTAAATCTAACTCCTCAACAATCTCTTCATCTATTTCAACACTATCTTCTTCCTCTAACTTACAGACCTCTCTAATTCCTTCCTCATGACATATTGCCTCTATCTCAGTTATGCTTGAGCATCCTCCAAGTAATCAGGGTACTTTAAGGAGTTAAAGACATTGAATGTGACTTTTTGGTCCTGAAGTCGCATAGTCAGCTCTCCTTTATGGACATCTATCAAAGTTCTTCCGGTGGCTAGGAATGGTCTCTCTAACATGACAGGAATGTCCTTATCAGCCTCAAAGTCTAAGATGATAAAATCTACCGGAAATATGAGCTTATAAACTTGCACTAAAACATCCTCAATCTTTCCCTTAGGGTACACAATGGATTTGTTGGCCAATTGAAGTGTAACAATGGTAGGTCTAGCCTCTCCTATGCCTAAGGTGTTGACAACAAATAAGGGCATAAGGTTGATACTTGTTCCTAAGTCACACAAAGCTTTCCTAATTTCCTTACCACCTATAGAACAAGGAATAGTGAAACTTTTCGGGTCTTTAAGCTTAGGAGGTATCTTGTTGGTCAGAAGTGCACTATATTCTTCAGTGAGAGCTACGGTTTCATACTCGGTCAGCTTCTTCTTCTTACTTAAGATGTCTTTGAGAAACTTGGCATAACTGGGCATTTGCTCAATTTGCTTCAACAAGGGGTATGTTAATATGCAATGCTTTAAACACATCCAAAAATTTCTTAAATTGCAGTTCTTCCTTCTGATTCCTTAACCTCTGAGGAAAGGGGACATATGGAGGAACTGGTTTCGTGACAGCTTTATTTGAATGTGTTGAGCAAGATGAGTCCTTTATGCCTTGGGTCCTGGTCTTACTCTCTTATGGTGCGGATGGGATATAAGCATTCACCTTAGGGGTCTCTACAACCGTACTCCCTTTTGACTTTTTCTAGTGTCATATTCAGGAAACAGTAAAAGGTAGTCTGATCATAAGGAGACAATATTGGTGACTTTAGATGATTGGTTTTCTAATGGTTTCGGTGGTTTTTCAATAACAAGGGCCAATGCTGTAGCATTAGTTTTTGACAAAATTGGTTCACGATCTTTTTGCACTACCTTTGTCAATTCCTTCCCACTTCTAAGGGTCACTGCTTTCACATGTTCCTTTCCTAAAGATCTTGGGACTTCTGTGTTACTAGGCAAAGTACCAAGGACTTTATTGGTCCGACTAAGTGCAAGTTGACTGACTTGGGTTTCCAGATTTCTGATACCAACAGTTTGCTGATTAAAAAGAGATTGATTTTTAGAGTTCTGTTGGGTTATCAAAGCTTGATTTTGATCTTAAGCTTGCACAAATAACTCTTTTATCATTGCTTCCAAAGAAGATGATAAATCCGTTTGTGGAGGTGGCATGTTTTGAAAAAGTGGTTGAGTAGTTTGAAAACTTTGGTGATGATGATTTTGAGAGTTAGAACTGCTTGCATACTCTTGGGGTTGAAAATTAGAGGTTCCTTGCTGCTTAGGTGCGGATGCATTTAAACATGGACTATTCCAAGAGAAATTCGGGTGTTGTCTCTTGCAATGTAACTATTGGTATAGGGACCAGATCCATTATGAACATAGTTTATGGATTCAGAAATATGAGGGTAATGTTCATACGAGTGCTCCCTTCCACAACAAACACATTGCAATGAGAGGACTGCTGGAACAGGTGTAGTAACACTTGGTTGCACTCGCTTTGCCTAGAAGTTAGGTTTTTAAGCATGTTAGCCATGCAAGAGAGTTGTGCTGTTAATGCAGTATATGCATCTACATCATGAATTCTGGCTGTCTTCTTTTGCGGTTGGGCACGTGGATCAGCCCAGTGTCCATTGTTTGTAGATTTTTTTTAAGGATTCCATACCCTTCATTGTAGGTATTAGCTGTAAAGGCTCCTCCCGCAGTTACATCGAGCATCTGTTTAGCCATGGGACTTAACCCATTGTAGAATGTCTCGAGTTGAATACAGTAAGGAATGCCATGGTAAGGGCATTTCCTTAACAACTCTTTAAACCTCTCCCATGCATTAGGAGCAGCTTCATCGTCCATTTGCTTAAAAAGACATATTTCATTTCTGGACTTAGCGTTCCTGGTGGGTGGAAAACATTTTCACAAAAACTTTTCGGCCATATGTCCCCATGATGGTATAGAACCTGATAGTAATGAGTTAAACCAAGACTTTTCCCGATCCCCTTAAGAAAATGGAAACAAAGTAAGTCTTAGAGCATCGTTAGACACTCCCGAGATCAAGAAAACATCAGTAATTTCCATGAAAGTTTTTAGATGTGAGTGAGGATCTTCCTATGGTAATCCTACAAATTGTCCATTTGTTTGTAACATATATAATATGATCGGTTTAAGCTCAAAATGGAGGGCATTCATATGAGGTCTAACTATCCCTGAGTTCAATTGCTCAAAATCAGGAATAACGTAGTAAATGATTCTTCCATTTCTAGAGTTTGCAAGATTAATTATATTTGGAGTTTGAGCTCGTGGATGATCATTATTTTCAGATTCTGTGTCATTATGTGCGTCTTCATGATTTGGTGGCCCTTGTTGAAAAGGATGTCCTGGTGGGTTTTGAAAAAGTGGTGCATTTGGTAGAGAAGGCTGAAATTGTGGTATTTGACCAAATCCCGGTGGATTTTGAATTGGTACATTTTCGTCAACAGGGGTAGAGATGAGGGTATTTTAGACAATTCACACAATTTAGTCCTAAAGCAACCACTAGTACAATAAAGTAAATACTTAGAGTTTTAATTTAACTAAATTAGCCAAAAAGTTTCTAGCTAATTACAAAATAAACAGTTGTCCAAACATAAGATGTCTTTCAAAAGTCAGCTATCGTCATGTCAGTCAACTTCATGTCCTTTTTCTTCTATTTCTCCACCATCAGGTCATGCTGCAACATTCCCGCAACATCAAATAACTTCAAACTGTCCAAAATAAATCCATATAAGTCCATTATATAACAAAAATAGATAAATCAGTCATTTTAGCTTCATAACAGAGAAATGGAAAACAAAATAATAAAATGACTCAAAGTTGGGATATAAATAAAAAATGTCCTATCTAAAAGAGAAGAAAATAATGTTCAAGCACTAAATAATTAGTACGTATCAGCAACATATATCCCTAGAACAAGGATCTATAGGGATATATCAAAGTAGCTAATAGGTCTCAGTCAAAGTACATACATTGAGAAAATCTTGAAACAGTTCAGGATAAGAGACTCCAACTGTAGAGCCTTGCCAATGCAACATGGTATAAGCTTGAGCAAGTATCAGTATCCTACTACAACCTGATAAGGTGAAACGCATAGTGGAACTCCTTATGCTTTTGCCATCCGATCCATCATGTACACCATGCTATGTACAAGACTTGATCTCTCATATGCTTTGAGCATGATTAGTAGATATCAACAGAATCCAGGTGAATGTCACTGAACTGCTGTAAAGAGTATTCTTAAGTACCTGCGAATGACTAAACATATGTTCATAAGTTTACAAGGGTCTAGATGAGGAGATCAGTGTTAAGTGTTACACTAATGAAAGCTTCGAAACTGATCACGATGATTCTCGATCCCATTCAAGCTATGTACTATGACAATACTAGTGTTTTGGTACTTGGAAAGGAAATGAGAGCACATAAAGGTAGCTGATGTATTCTACAAAGTTTCATTATGTTCAAGAAGTTGTCAAAATAAATGAGATTGGTGTTCTTAAAGTTCATACAAATCAGAATCTAGCAGACCCATTTACAAACCCATGCATCATGCTAAGCATGATGATCTCACTAGAGGCATAAGACTTTGTTTCGCTAGTAGCTTATTTGAATTGTAAATATTAGTATTTTGATGATCAACAGCTGGATTAGGTTGCTGCCTTCAACCTTGTTCACACTAAAACTATCTCCTCTATCAAGCAAAAGATAGAATACCTCACCTCTCGTCTTCCTTTTCCAGGTTCTACTCATGATGATGACAAAGACGGGGAGAAGAATGATGAGAAGACTACTGAAGATTCTTTGAACGAAGATGTTTTGAAACCTCCAGCAGATGCTTTAAAATTTGCTGCTAAGGATGCCAAGGATCTTATCCCTGATGCTATCAACGACGATGATGAAGATGATGCCATGGTTACTGTCGTTGCTGTTGCTGACCATGAATATCTTCATCCTTCCACATCTGCAATGCCAAATGCTGGTGCTGAAGATGAAGATGATGATGATGATGATGATAATGAGGATGAGGATTCTAAACCTTAACTTCCAGACACTGACACTGATCTTGGTGGTGAAGAAGACGATGATGACGACGATGATGACTTTTGCATCCAAGCCATCCCAAGACAACCAGCACTGAAAGGAATCTCCATCCAGGAACCTGCTTCCCAGAGGGAGAAGTCTTCAAAGAAGCATCATTCCATTGACAAAGGCAAAGGAGTGGCTGAAGACAATCTTACCATAGTTCTATGGGAAATCAGTCCATCTGAGGATGCATTCACCTCCAGGTTTGTATTTCCTTCCTTAGAAACTGAAACTTCCACCCTTTCCTCTCAATTACCCTCTACATCAACCCTCCTGGTCTCTCAACTTATCTCCGGTATTTTGAATCCTTAGACGACAATGAAGACGATGATGAAGCCAACACGCTAATACCTAAGAAGTCGTCTAGACAACCTGAATATTTAGTAGTTGATGAAGACTAGAGGATGGCTCAGCTGGTAAATCAGCTCGACTAAATGAGAGTAAAAATTTCTCGTTGTACCTCTGGTTATGGTGAGCTTGATTTCCTTTCAGAAGCTGGACGAGAAGAATCCCTACCTGTTGAAAAAGAGTTGAAGAACCATCAGCAACAAATCAAAGACAACTTAGAGTTAGCCAAGGCTCTAGCTGATCAGGAACTGACATAAGGGAAATTCAGAAAGAAAGTTCCTCTTAGCGCTCAAGCCCAACTGATTAGATAAGCTGAACGTGAATGCCAACGGGTATTGAAGTTGAATGAGCATGACCTCTCATGCTCAGAGAAAGGATTGAAAAGAGATTGAGCTCACACAAAATCATAAACGTCACTATCAGTGGTCGTGTGAAAGATGGTGCTCTTCTCATTTTAATGGTCATTTTTTGAGAGAATAAAGAAACTGTCACTAAGTACCCCTCCAACCTCGGTCAGTATGGCTTCCACAAATGGCTAGAGATTCGACAGACTATCCAGAAATCCAAATCCAAGCACAAGCCTCTGATTGAATATATTTTGAATGAATTATTCAACAAGTGTCAAAGATCATCGAGGTTCCTTTTCTGTCAAAGAAGCCCTCTCGAAGAAAAATCCTTACTGAACATGAAAAAGGACCATCCCATAGGAACGAGCACGAGACAAAATTTTCAGTGGATGAACTTCTCAAGGATCGAAAGAAGCCAGATATCTCAATGTTGAACTTGTCACTGCCTACGAAGGGTCTTTATATACCCAACACAGTGCATGTGAAACCTGAATATGGACTTATGTTCATTGACTATGATGGTCAATACAGGTTTCAACGAGTATTCGAGTTGCATCTCTATCCTATATATTACTTAGAATATCTAAGGACTTGGATGAATAATGATCTATTCGGAGAGATGATGGAGCACAAGATTCGAAAAGAAATGCTAAGACACAAGATGCTCGGAGAAAATGTCCCTGACTACATCAACTTCAGTAAACTAAATTAGATGTCCTTTAAGTATTGTAATATCTTTTATTTCTTATCTTTTCTTTCAATGTATAACCTTTATGTTTTAGGTCTACCAAAACTAATTTTAATAACTTCTAATATTTTCCCTTGAATGATATTTCAATAAAATGATCAGTTCACTGAAAAAGATCACTGAAAAGAGTAAATGGGACATAAACTTAAGAGTTCTGTTTATGTCTTACATTCGTTGACACCTTTCTAGTCAGTGAAAATGCTTTAAGTTTTACGTTATTATTATTGTGCAAGTTTATTCTTTCCTTGTAATCCTTTACAATTAAAGTAAATTTCTATAGTAAACTATTTAACTGAAAAAGATCCAAAAACAGTTAAAAGGGACAAGTATTTTACTAGTATCTTTTCCTTACCGTTGTACCTTAAGTAGTTTTCTTTATGTTGCGTTGTCATCATCAAATAGGGGGAGATTGTTGATGCTCTCTCTCTCTCTCTCAGTGATTTGATGATGATCCCTTTTTACCTTACGAAGTGTACTATCTATGTATTTAGTTTTAGCGATCATCACTGATTCTGTTCAGTGATCGCTGAACATGTATTGTAATTATACAGAGACAAGTATCCTTCAAGAATACAAAAGTCACACCACATATCCTTCAGCGATATCAAAGATAAAAAGCTGAAGATAGAGACTAGAAAGTTCATGATCTAAAGCGGTTTTCAGTGATAAAAAGCTCGTCTACACAAGTGTGAAATGTATGCAAGATTCAGCAAGCACTGAAGAGATCTCCAGCGTCATTCTAGTGTCAACAATCAAATGAATCTTGTTGAACAAGATTAGTTTTTTTTTTCTTGTCCTTCTACACATAAACGACAAACCCATACCTTTCTAAAGTAAAGTACAATATAAAGTCACTCTACTGTCTCCAAGCGTGCTTACCTACTTTATAAAAGAAGATTATTCATATACAACCAAAAGACTGTATACCTACAGCAAAGGACAATATTACCTTGTAAAGCTTGCCACGTGCTATGTACCTTCTGAATTGCATTTAATGCAATAGATATAAATAACTGAGTAGTTCTTTCTTCATAGTTATCTCCTTTGAATCTCAAATCCAAGCATCCTTGCCTTGAAGATCTTACCCAAGAAGATACTCCTCCCTCTAACTCTCTATCTAAGAGAAAGACTTCCACCTTAACAAGTGAAGAGCACAATATCTCTTAACCTATTTTTTGTAGAAAGTATTTTCTTTATTGCTATTTGTAATCTGTGTATTATATTTGATTGTTTAGATAAGTTCTATATCTTATTTTTTCCGCAAACAATCTGTAAAAAACTGTATTGATCTTTTTTTATCAATATATATTTTTTAAAAGTGAAAGCTGTTGTGTTTGTATTCATCCCACCTTCTACAAACTATTACCTATAAACTCTTGTAGATCCGGCTGGGACCAACAGAAAGCTCTCTTTAGGTCCATCTGATAGACTTTGAAGTCTTTATGGGCAGCATAGGCTAGAAAAAGTTAAATAGCTTCGAGTCTAGCTACTTGTGCAAATGTTTCATCATAATTGATGCCTTCTTCTTGTCTATATCTCTGAGAAATAAATTGAGCCTTGTTGTGGGTTACAATGCCTTGCTTATCCAGTTTGTTTTGATAGACTCATTTGGTGCTTATAACACTCTTGTTGGATGGATGTGGGACAAGGTACCGGACTTTATTTCTACCAAACTCAATGAGTTCTTCTTGCATAACATTGACCCAACTTGGTTCAATGATAGCCTCATTGAATTTTTTGTGCTCGACTATAGAAAGAAAGTTGACAAAAAGACAGATATTACCTAAACCACGATAAGTCTGAATACCCGTGTTTGGATCACGAAAAATTTGATCGATGGGATGATTTTTTTCCATCGTTGTGCTGGTAGATGACATGAGCTATAATCTTCGGATATTGGCGGCTCATGTATAGAGAATGAGGCTTTAACAAGAGGATTCAACCTCGTTATTAGTCATCCCAGGGATAATATCTGGATCATCATCTACTTCAGGAAGATCAACGTTTGGTTGATTTCTAAAGGAAGCTTCAGGTTCTCCAAAGTGAGATATCATTCAATTATCTAACTCTTCTTCATCGTAAGAGATGAGTTTAGAGTTAACTGATTGAGATTCATCAAACGTGACATGAATAGATTCTTCTATTCCTTGTCTTTTTTTAAATACTCTAAAGGCTTTGGATACTGAAGAATATCCAAGAAAGATTCCTTCATCATCTTTGGTATCGAACTTTCCAAGGTTTTCTCTGTTGTAGAAAGCTGAGAGTGGCCTTTCTATTATGGAAAAGTTCATAAGATGTCTTCTTAAATCTCTTAACGATCAATGATTTTGAGTGAAACATGCAGTGTTGACAGCCTCAGCCCAGAATTGAGTAGAAAGACGAGACTCGTTGAGCATAGATCGAGCAGCTTCAATTATCGTTTGATTTCTTCTTTCAGCGACCCCATTTTCTTGTGGATTTTTCGTAGCTGAGAAGTTGTGTGAGATTCCCTTATTCTCAAGGAAGTTATCAATGGTACTATTTTTGAATTTAGTGTCATGATCACTCCTTATTGAGCATACCGCGAGGTTGTTCAGTACTTTCATATCCTTTATGAACAAGATGATTTCTTCAGGTACATCGTTCTTGGATCTGAGAAAGAATACCCAAGTGTACCTAGAGAACTTGTTAACAATTATGAGTGTATACTTTTTTCCAGCTATAGATTGTATGTTACAAGGGCGAAACAAATCCATATGAAGTAGCTAAAACAGAGAACTCACTGAAGAGACTTGTTTTGAATTAAAACTAGCCTTGGTCTACTTTTCTTTTTCACACGTAAACAAAGGGATTACTTTGCAAAATAGTGCTGAGGAAGGCCAATGACGAGTTCTTTCCTAGACAACTCATGCAATGTCTTGAAGTTAAGATGAGAGAGTCGTTTGTGCCATAGTTAATTGATGTTTGATGAGTCTTTAGAGAGAGAACAACTATTCTCAGTGAAGAGAGAATCCATGTCAATAACTTACACATTTTATTGACGAGATCCAGTCAATGTAAGATTTTCATCTTTGTCGAAGATAGAACATCTTTGTGCTTCAGTTCTTCAGCGTAGGCAACTCATCTGAACGTGGTTGCTCTGTTGGTTAATATACCAAAACACTTGGTATATCCTTTTCCATCACCTCCAAAGGTAACAGAAGGACCTCTTTGAGCAGGGTTTTGTCGCGCGATCATATACCTTAAGCATTCACTATTGAGATACCAAATGCCTTTGACTACATGCAGTAGAAGGGATATTAATTTTTCTTTGGTATCCATTTCTCAATGGGTCCAACAGAGTTTGAGCTGTAGGTGGCGTCATATTTCTTCACTGAATCTGAAGGCTTAGAATCAGTCGTGGTCTTCACTGAGCATGGCATCAGTGCTAGTCTTCACCAAGCCTAAAGATGTGGCGTCAATGTAGTCTTCAAATTAGTTATTTTAACAACTTCTGTGGTTAATTTCACATTAACTAATTTTTCAGCCTTAGTTACTTTCTTTACCTTGGATGGTTTACCATATTTGGTAGCTAAGGGACACTTACTAGCAACATGAGTAGTCTATTTGCAAGTGACAACACTTCTTAAAGTTGAAAGAAGCTTTAGGACTAGAAATGTCAGGGCTTGAGAGCCTGAAATGGGAGAGACTAGCTCCAAGAATACATTTTTCAGTAGTTTTGGGAGGAACAACTGAAGTTTTGGATACCTTGGGTTAAAGATTGACTTTCAGTTTTGGGTTTGATCTCTGAGAGGGTTTAAAGACCTTTATACCCGAGATGGGAAGTCTACAAGTTGAAGGCTTTGAACATGTCTTCTTCAACTTGTGGTCTTTTTTTGGTCAGAGGAGGAATGCTAATAACGGATTTACCCTTGTCCATGCATTTTGAAATTTGAGAAGTTCCATCAAGAACAGACTTAGTATAATAGGATCACTGACTGGAAGAAGTGTTAGGGATAGAGGAGACAAAGGTTACAAACTTAAGCATGGACATGTCACTAACATGATCTTCCTGGTCAAAAAAATTTCTTAGACCACTCTTGATCTTGGTGAGAATCTGAGCGTTGATAATCTCATTGGCCTTTATCGAGGCTTTACACCATCATTCAATGGTAATCTTTTCAGCCTAGTGATCAACAATTGCTTGCTCTCGCTTAGAGATAGCTTGCTCGTATTTGATGCTGATTGTTTGGTTTATAATGACCTGATCCTTAAGATTTTCTTCAATCTTAGTCAGCTATTTGAACTTGGAATGGTATTTTTCCAATTGTTCTTATAATTCAAGATTAATATTTTCAGCTTTGGTTTTGCCATTTAGAGCATTGTAAAAAAGATCCACAGTTAGCATGTCTAGCACATATAGACTATCACAACTAGAAGTAGAAGGTTCATTCATATTACATATCTGAGTAGAGGTTGAGGTTGAGGAATCACTTGAGGGTAATGTCTCAGATGGTTCATTCTTGACATCCTTGGCCATAAGACAGAGATAGGCCATGTCTTCCTCATCTGAAGATGATTAATCAGATGAATCAACCCAATCATGTTCTTCAGCGATAAGTCTTTTGCCCTTATGATGGTAGTTTTTCATCTTCTTGTACTTCTCCTTCAACTTTAGATACTTATCGTCTTTAGGCCTGAAGGAGGATGAGGTGTTAGAAGATGGCTTCACAACTTTCTTTGACATTAATTCACTTGCAAAGTGTCCTTGCGTTAATAGTTAAACCATATGGCTGAGGCCTTATCAACTGGTGTTGACTTTGGTTTTTCAGCGATGGTCAGAGAAGGAGATCTGCGAAAATTGCTTTTTTTTTGGAAAACCTTCTAAAGGAATTAGTGAGGAGGGCTAGAGACTCGTCAAATTCTAATAAATCAGCGTCTGTTAAGTCCTCAGAGTTAGAGAGATCTAACTCAGTGATAGTTAGAGAAGAATGAGGAGTCGCTGAAGGGGCTTTAGAGATCAAAGCTACGGTAGAGCTTTTCATTCCTCTAGAATCTCTGAGAATATTCTTTTTCAGGTGACAAGATTACCCATGATTAAGCAATACCGCATAAAGGGTGCTAAGATTCTGGCAAACATTCTAAGAACTTTGTCAGTGTCTCAGAGTTGGAATATTCTCTTCCAACTGTCTTAAGATTGATAAGAAGACAATTAAAAAGTTGATGTATTTCAGACCATTAATCTTCCTCGATTCTTGTACATCAGATGTACCATATTGAACATATAGAGTGCCTACATGGATTTCAAGTTTCTTAGCTTCATCACAGAGTGATAAACCTCATCAGGAATAGACATGGCTATTATAGATCTAGCTCTAGTATCTAAATCCATTTTCTTCTTGTCTCCGTCACTTCATTAATGGTTTTGGAATCTGCCTCTCAGGTATAACGACAGTCGTAGCGGTTGCAGGAATTGCTGGAGATATTACGAATCTAACATAAGGTCCATTCTCAATATAATATGGAATCTTAGGATCCACTCATTCCCAGAAAATAGACATCTGATTCTTCTAACGACTGAAGTTGTCTATGATGAATCGGAGGTTTGGCAAGAGAGCCATTATCGTGAAAGTTGGTGCTTGTATTTTGTAATGCCATCAAGAAAAATGTTTAATAAATTATCTTAAAAAAAGAGATAACAAACATTGATCTGATACCACTTGTTGGTCCTAGACGAATCTAAAAGAGTTTAAAGGTAACAGATTGTAGAAGGGAGGATGAATACAAACACACAAAAATTTCACTTTTGAAATCCTTTATTGATATGAGAAGATCAATCCAGAATTTGCAGATTGTTTAGGAATTGGACAAAATACATATATCTAAAACAATCTAAGGACCACACAAGATATATAAAAACAAGAGAGAAAAGACTTCCTAAATAAGATGTTATAACTTCCCTTGAGAGTAAGCTCAGTTGATGTTCTTTGTTTGAAGTAAACATAACTTCACAACACTAAGAAATTTGCGCTTCTTGTATGTGCCTTTCGAGAGGAGAATCTCCATGGCTATTTATACCCATTGCATTAAATGCATGTCAAAAGGTACAAGGCACGTTGCAAGCTTTTAGAGGTGAGCTTGTCCTTTGTCTTCAAATATACAGGCTTTTGGCCATATATGAACAGTGGTCTTTCATAAAGTAGGTAAGCACGTTTGGAGACAATAGAGTGACTCCATACATGTGCTTTAGTTTGATAGGTATGGGTTTGTCCTTTGTGTGCAGGATGATAAGACAAAAATTAATCTTGGACAACAAGATTCATTTGATTGTTGATATTGGAATAACTCTAGAGTTTCTTCAATGTTTGCTGAATCTTGAGCAGACTTCACACATAATTGTAGATAGGCTTGTTATCACGGAAAAACCGCATCAAGTCACGAATTGCTTGTCTCTATCTTTAGATTTATCTTTGACATCATTGAAGGTTCTTTTGGTGTGAGTTCTGTCTTTATGAAGAATACTTGTTCTTTCACATGTTTAATGACACCAGAATGCGTTATTGGCGAAGGCAAACGTAATACATGTACGAGGTATGGTTTGCAAAGTAAACTTATTCTCTCTCTCTCTCTCTCTCTCTTGACTTTGTAATATAGAGGGGTGAGTTCATTTGTTAACTCAATATATCGTGTTAACTTTGTGAACCAATCCCAGCCTTTAGTCTTTGTAATCTATGCACAAAATTCATCATGGAATTATTGTAACAAATAAAAAAGATGCTTAATAAACATAAGTGAACAATCATGAACAAAGGGTAATTTTGGAAAAAAAAAACAGGGAGGTTTCTTCTAGTATTTATTACTTTTCCGGTAATTACTCCATCATTTCGAAACCGACATCAAGCTTTAATTATTCATTCATTTAATAATATGTAATGTGTAATTTAGGAATAATGTGAATTAATGAACTCTTGTTATATATGAGTAACTTATGAACATTGTTCATCAATGAAAATATAACATATATGAAAATGTTCGATAGTGAACACATACCTGAATGTGTACATATATGTGACTGGTGAACAATGTTCACCGATGAACAAGGAACAATGTAACTCCATCATAATATGTTAAACACACATACAAATTTCATTTGTGAAGGACATCAATCATAATACGTTAAATACAGATACAAATTTTATTTGTGAAGGACATCAATCATAATATGTTAGCCACAGATACAAGTTTAATTTGTGAAGGACATCCATCATAATATGTTAAACACACATACAAATTTCATTTCTAAAGGACTTCCATCATAATATGTTAAACACACATAAAAAATTGAAAAGAGCCAAATTTTAGGAACAATGTAACTCCCATATTTTGTAACACATTCTTATTAATTTGCCCCCACTTATTAAATATTTTAATAAACTATTAACCATGAATCGATATGGATTCCTATTGGACCATTTTGGTTTGTATAGTTAACACAAAAAGTAAGGTTAACAGAAGATGACACCTATATATATATATATATATATATATAACATATCTGTTAAAGATGCTCTAACATGATTTATTCCCAAATATATTTTTTTGTTAATTTTTTATTAAGATTGAGAAATTGGGAACAAAAAGTTCTTCAAAAATCAATAGTAGAGTATTGCATTTATTTAAAAAAAAAATTGTAATCTTCGCTGTAACACCCCCGTCCCGCGTGGTTAAAGATGGGAGATGCTACAATTGGTTTAAAAAAACAATGTATTATATAAAACAGAGCAACTAATAAAATTTACCAAAAGATAATTACATAACCACAGACGGAGATAACGTGTCTCAAAATACGGTCCTAAATTCCAGTATATCTACATTAGTCATCAAAAATTAACAAAATATGACGTACTAGGTTATCTTCAGTATTTCCATCTCCGTAGCTCTCACCCTAAAATCTTTGCTAAGTCATGTATCTACCGAGGACAAGAAAATCTCAAGTGAGCTTAATGCTCAGTGAACGGATAATAACAACTAAACAATGAATATGAGATAACAAGTTCAAAAACAATTTATAACGTTAAGTGATAATCCAATAGAAAATCAAAATACCCCAAAAGCATGTCAAGGGTCCGAAGACCAAACCGCATCACGAGGACATGTTGTTCCCAAGGAATGATCAGTCCGTTCAGGCATAAGTGAGGATAGGGGTGCGAGCACAACACGACAATCTTCTCCATGGATTTAACCACGACCACAATTTATTATCTGATAACGGTTCCTAGAATCGATCCATATGCCCTCCATTCGACCGGTATATAATCAAGTCCACCTTTAAGGGCTATAAAAATGAGGACGCCATGATCGTTTTAGCCACCATGGAAACATCTCAATACTGGTGCTATGGTTATTGAGTCTATAGTAAAATGTTTCACAAATGAAGCAAGCAAACAAGTCAAGTGATCAAAATGATCCATGTTTCAAATAAAAAGGTACGTTATATTTTGAAAGGAAACAAAAGCTCGATAGCAATTGATGAGCACAACTAGAATTTGGAACCAATATATTCAGATTAGGAAGCCTTATACAAATGGCTATTCCAGTGTCAAGTAAGATATGAAATCCGTACCTTAACCAAATTTGACAATTAACGCACGGTCAAAAGGAAATTCACGATCAAGTTTGGCTTGTCCGCGTGCCTAACGAATGCATAAACGGGTTACTATTTGCTAAGCTTAATCATGCATTTTTATTTTTTCGACATTTAATCAAAAAACTTGGTGGATGGTTAAACATATACCCGCAATTTAACCATATTGAAACTATTATCTACCTTTTTTAATTTCTACATCGATTTAACCAATCCTAGCATTCTAAGCATGAAATATATCATAATTTTAACTATATCAATCCGTAAACTTAGACATAAACAAAATTTATAAACCGGTCTAAAAAACCCTAACGTAAACACCCAAATAAAAATGAGTGAACTTTATACCTTTAAGAAGGGTTCGAAGAGTGGATTCCGAATATATAATTGTTACTTCGATTCCTTCAGTAATTTGACGTGAAATGAGAGAGAAGACAAGAGGTTTAGATAGAGAGAAAAACGAGAGAAATGAGAAAAGTGAGACGGTTTCATAACCGTCTCTCACACACACATATATTCTTTTTTTTTCTTATATATATATATATAAGTTTAATCATTTAACGGTTTTAACCCTTCAGGTCTAGATTCACAACTTTATGCCAAAATATGTATAAACTCAACTTTTGACACAAAAGTAGTCCAAGGTACAAGTTGGTTAAGCATAGGGTACAAAGACTTTATGCACAATTCTACCAATATTTCACTTAACTGAATTTGTACGAGTTAACGAAACATGGGCATTATAATCCTCCCCTCCTAAAAAGAATATTTCGTCCACGAAATTTAAATAAGGTTAAAGGACTTACATGACTCGAAGAGATAAGGGTACACTTTTCGCATAGATTCATCCGTTTCCCATGTGGCTTCTCACTCAAAATGATTTCGACATAACACTTTCACGAACAGTATTGACCTTCGTCGCATTTTTCTCTCTTCTCGACTAATTATCGCCTCTGGTTCTTCAATATAAGAGAGGTCTTTTTCAACTTTGTCCAATGGATAATCAGTCACATAGAGATGGTGATAATGATATCCGTGGAGCGATGAGATATGGAAAACGTTATGGACATGTGACAGTTAAGGATGTAACGCTAGGCGATACGCCACATCTCCAACTCATTCAAGTATTTCAAAGAGTTCAATATATCTCGGACTAATTTTACATTTGATTCTAAATCTATGAATACCTCATAACGGTGAAACTTTTAGAAAGACGTGATCACCCGTTTGGAACTCTAAATGTTTTAGATGCTTGTCAACATAACTTTTCTGCCGAGATTGAGCCTCTTTCATTTTCTGTTTTGCGATCTTGACAAGTTCGGGTCTTTCGATAACTCGTTCCTCCACTTCATTCCAACATATCAGTGTTCTACATCTCCGACCGTATAAAGCTTCGTACGGGGCCATGCCGATACGAATTTGCCAACTGTTATTATAAACAAACTCCACAAGATATAAAGACTCGTCCCAACCACTAGACCACTCAAGAGCATAAGCCTGCAACATATCTTCTAGAATTTGAATAGTTCGTTCAGTCTGACCACCTGTTTGTGGATGAAAAGCTGAACTCATAGTCAATCGCGTACCCCAAGCCTGGTGAAGACTTTTCCAGAATCGAGAAGTGAATCATGGATCTCGGTTCGATGTGATAGAAACTGGTGTGCCATGCAACCTCACGATTTCTCATTGGAATAAATCGAATGGTTTACTAACAGGATACGTCTTCTGTATAGGTAGGAAATGAGCCGATTTTGTCAAATGGTTAACTAGTACCCATATAGCATCATGTCGTTTCTGAGTTTTCGGCAGTCTTGTCACAAAATCCATAGAGATATGTTCCCATTTTCATATTGGAATCCCTAATGGTTGTAACAATCCCCTAGCCCGTTGATGTTCATTCTTCACTTTCTTGCAAGTAAAACATTTTGCCACATATTCTACTATATCGCATTTCATATTGTTCTACCAAAAATACTGTTTTAGATCTTTGTACATTTTAGTGGATCTGGGATGAATCGAGAACAGTGAATTATGAGCTTCACTCATAACTGCTTCTTTGAATCCAGAATTGTCGGAAAGTCGATTAGAAAACCTATTAATACCTTTATCATCAACTCGAAAATTAGGCTGTGAATCATCTTTAGCCTTTTGTAAGATAGCCCAAAGTTCTCCATCCTCTTGTTGAGCCTCTTTAATTTGAGATACAAGAGTTGGTTCAACCGTGAGACTAGCCAAAACTTCATCTCTACCATGATAACACAAAGTAATACCCATACGTTCTAGATCTGAAGCAATATGGGACTGAATAGTTAAAGACGATACATTACCAATGCTTTTATGGCTAAGGCCATCGACAACTACATTGGCTTTGCATGGATGATATTGGATTTGGATGTGTGGTCCTTAAGAAGTTCGAGCCACCGTCGTTGACGCATATTCAACTCTTTTTGCATAAAGATATACTTTAAGATTTTGTGATCGGTAAAAATATCACAAGTCTCTTTGTATAGAGAGCGACGCCATATTTTGAGTGCAAAAATGACTTCTGCCAACTCAAGATCATCAGTTGGGTAGTTTACTTCATAAGGTTTGAGCATGATGCAACTAATATTCATATTTAGAAAAGTTTGCATACAACTTCTTATTTTGAAGAGTTTATAAAGTAATACGCAAGTGAGTTCCGTGATCTTGTTTTGACTTTGAATATATGAGAATATCGTCAATAAAAACAATAACAAAGTCATCCAAATAATCTTTGAAAGCCCGGTTCATAAGATCCATAAAAACTAGTGGAGCATTAGTTAACCCAAATGGCATAACAATGAATTTATAATGACCATATCAAGTACGAAATGCAGTCTTAGGAATAGCTTGATCTCTGATCCGGAGTTGGTGATATCCAAGACCTTAAATCGATCTTAGAAAAGTACTTTGCTCCTTGAAGTTGATCGAAGAGATCGTCAATACAGGGTAAAGGGTATTTATTACGTAGCGTGACCTGATTTAGTTCACGATAATCAATACACAACCGTATCGATCCTTCTTTCTTTTTAACAAATAGGACCGGTGCACCCCATAGAGATACAATGGGTCGAATGAAACCACGATTAGAAAGGTCCTCAAGTTTTTTTCTTAAGTATTTTCATCTCGGTTGGAAGCCATATGATAGGGAGCCTTTGAGATAGGGTAGCTCCCAGAGCAAGATCAATTGTAAATTCAATTTTCCTTTTCGGAGGAACTCCTGGAAGTTCATCTAGAAAGACATCCTGAAATTGGCTAACAACAGGAATGCCTTCAAGTTTAGGACATACCTCTTCGGGATCTCGTAGTGAAGCTAGAAACCCTTCACATCTTTGTCAGACCATTGCTTTAACATTTACTTCTAAGATAACACGAGTCCCCTTCTTAGGTGAAACACCCTAGAACATATATTCAGGTTCGTTAACGTCACCGAAGACAATTTTTGGCTTTGTAGTCGATGGTCACTCAATGTTTAGACAACCAATCCATGCCAAGGATGATATCGAAGTGATCCATTTTCATCGGTAATAAAGTAACCTCTTGAATTTGATCGCCAATAAATAATGGACAGTTTGGGAATTGACCAAGATACATATTGAACTACCTATAGGAGTAGTAACGTGTAACGGAAAATCAGTGGATTGTTCATATGATTTAAGATTTTCTTCAAAGTTTTCAGAAACAATCGAGTGTGTAGCACCTGTATCAAATAAAACATATGCATCTCTACCGTCAATAAAAAGGGTACCAGAAACCATATCCGTAGTAGATTTGTCAGTTGATAGTGTAAACACTCGACCACCGACAGTATATTGCTTCTCTCTATCTTTGGAATTATCTTTCGACCCTTGCTTATAATCACGAGCTAGATGACCTCGTTGACTGCAGTTATAACAAGTAGGGGTGCTCATGGGTTGGGTTGATCGGGTTGAAGACATTTGATCAACCCAACCCAATGTTTGCGGTTTGAAAAATCTTAACCCAACCCAACCCAAACTGTATGGGTTGGTCGGGTTGATACTTTGGTACATTAAAATATTTTTTTAACCTCGAATATGTTATTTCTCTACTCATAATCTATTTTTCATCATCAATCATTTGATAAAACTTATCCATTCTTCTTACATATATCACATTTAGTTAATTTTCTCAATTTACGTATATATGTTTAAAATTATCGAACATATATATAAATGAGTTATATAGAGATGTGAATAGATTGAAAAGATGTGTATATGAAGAGCGTACTTGATAGTGTTATTGTCTAATGCATATATTAATAGAAATTCAACAATCATATTAGATCCAAGAAATAAAAGGATATCAGGTTTATCGGGTTGGGTTGGGTTCGGTTCAAATAATAGTAATTCGATATCAACCCAATACCTCCGGTTTGAAAATTTTACAACTCGATTAGACATCGGGTTGCTTTGGGTTGAGTTATTTCGCATTGGGTTAGGTTGGGTTCATCGGGTTGGTCGGGTTTTTTAGCACCCCTAATAACAAGCGGTGGTCATTCGAAGACATGGGTCAGGACGATATCTAAAACCATAATCTTTACACCGTAATAGAGAAGTTGTATTCAAAAAACCTTTACTAGAAGTTCCTTGAGATGATATTGGAGGTTTATAATCTGGTTGTTTCCACTGACTGTCCGATTGGTTCCTCGCCCGCTACAATTTCTTTGAAACACATATCTGTTTCTTTTCGTACCACTCTCACCTCGGGAAAGTATAGAGTCTAGGATAATCCTGTCTTAGTTCTACCAATTTCTTACAGATCAAACCTATATTGTACTACAGAATCATAACCTATAGCTCAGATACCATAACTTGTAACACCCCTGTCCGCGTAGTGCAAAGTACGAGCTTATTCCAACTTACGATTTGTGAGTTATACATTATCAAAGTACCGGAGTTGCATTGTCGGTAAAATTCGATTATGCAATTCCCGACTAACTTTTGTGATCCAACTTCCATGATTCACTACATTTACATGTTATAAACATACTTCAACATACTAAACAGTAAAACAAGTCCAATGGTTGCTAACATAAGCTTAATCATGCATTTTTACTTTTTTTGACATTTAATTGAACAATTGGTGTGCGGTTAAACATAAACCCACAACCTAAGCATATTGAAACTATAATCTACCTTTCTAATTTCTACATCAGTTTAACCAATCCTAGCATTCTAAGCATGAAATATATCATAATTTTAACAATATCAATCTATAAACTTAGACATAAACATAATTTATAAACCGGTCTCAAAAACCCTAACGTAAATACCCTAATAAAAATGAATAAAATTTATACCTTTAAGAAGGTTTCGGAGAGTGTATTCCGAATATATAATTGTTACTTTAATTCCTTCAGTAATTTGACGTGAAATTTAGAGAGAAAACGAGAGTTTTTAGATAGAGAGAGAAATGAGAAAAGTAAGACGGTTTCATAACCGTCTCTTGCGTGCGCGCGCGCACACACACACACACATATATATATATATATAGAAGCGATCAAATACAAACCACTCAATTTGTACAAACCGTGCAAACCACCCTCATCCGTCGATTTCATTGTTTAATCTTATAAACTTTTTCATGAAATTGTTTAATCTTGTGAAATTGTTTCATATAATACTTTTTTTGATGAAGTTGTTTTTCATATATGGTTATGAAATTGTTTCATATAATACTTAAGAAAATTTTAATGAAACTGTTTCATGTATTTCTCTAAAATTAAAATAATGAAGATGATGATATCCATGATTAACACCATCCACAATAAAAATGATTAATCAACTTCTCATAATTACAAAAAAAATGAACAAAATGAAAAATTATAATTGGTTGAATGAGATTTGTACAAATAACGTGGTTTGTAAAGTAAACCTCATCTCTCTCTCTTTATATATATATATATATATATATATATAATTTTTCTTTTTTTTTCTTTATGTATATAAATTTAATTATTTGGCGGTTTTAACTCTTTAAGTCTAGATTCTCAACTTTATGCCAAAATAGGTATAAACTCAACTTTTGACGCAAAACTAGTCCAAGGTACAAGTTGGTTATGCATAGGGTACAAACACGTTATGCACAATTCTACAAGAAATTCACTTAACCCAATTTGTATGAGTTAACAAAACACGGATATTATATTCGCTTTTGATTCAATTTTGGTAATCAATTTTCAAAACCTCCGTGATGATAAAATAAGTTTCCAAATTGCTTCTTTAAAGGAACTACTTACTATTTTTTTTTCCTTTTTAAATATGAATACAAACAAAGTTGATTTTATTTGGTTATCTAAAATAAGAAATTTTGAGAATTGTTTTCAAAAATTGAAAGAAATATATTCAAATATGGTTTTAACCGTAACTATAATATATATATATATATATATATATATATATATTCAAAGGAAAACCAAGAGGTATTGAGGTGGCATTATAAGGTGGCGTTTGGTTCGCAGAATGTTTTTGGGTAGAATGAGATATGTTAAAGGAATTTCACTTTGAATGAATTGGAATGTAATATTGTCAGGTTTGACCACCTGTTTGGTTGGCAGAAATTCGAATGGAATCTGTTAAAAGAATTTCACTTTGAAGGAATTGGAATGGAATGTTGTCAGGTTTGACCACCTGTTTGGTTGGCAGAAATTCGAATGGAATCTGTTAAGGAATTGGAATATGTCTGTTTAGTTCACATAATGTAGCTTTAGATTTGGAATAAAATATTGGTAAATGACCAAAATGCCCTTTTTGAAAATTATATTTTTTTTAAAACTAAAAATAACTTAATAAAATAATTGTTTAACATGTAAAATAATATAAAATACACAACCCAAATATAATCATAAGCCAAACGACGTTACTAAATCGACGGTAATTGGTGGTGGTCCACAGTGGTTCAGATGGTGGTGGTCCGCAGTGATTCAGATCGATGGTGGTCCGCAGTGGTTTAGATGAAGGTGGTCAACGGTGGTTCAGATAGGCGATGGTCGACAGTGATTCAGATCGGTGGTGGTCCATGGTGGTTCACATGGCGGTTATCGGCGGTTGTTCAGATTTACGGTGAATCAGATCAATGGTGGCTCAAATCGGGGATGGCTCAAATCGGTGGTAGTCGACGGTGGTTCAGATCGATTGTAGTCGGCAGTGGTCGATGATGGTTTAGATCGGTGGTAGGCGGTGGTGGTGGTCAGGGTGGTTCAGATCAAGTGGAGGTCCATGGTGGTTCAGATGGCGGTTATCAACAGTGTTTTAGATTGACGATGAATCAAATTAGTAGTGGCTTAGATCGACGATGGTTCAAATCGGTGGTAGTCGGTGGTGGTGGTGGTCGATGGTGGTTTCAGATCGATGGTAGTCGGTGATGGTGTTCGACGGTGATGTAGATCAGTGATAGTCGGCGTTGGTTCAGACAGGTGGTAGTCGGTGGGTATGGTCGGTGGTGGTTCAGACCGGTAGTAGTAGATGGTGGTCGTCGGCGGTTGTTCAGACCAGTGGTGGTCGTCGGTGGTGGTTCAAACCGGTGGTAGTCGGTGGTAGTTCAGATCGGTGGTGGTGGTCGGCGGTGGTTCAGATTAGTGGTGGTCGGTGGTGGTGGTCGGCGGTGGTTCAAATCAATAAAGGTCGAGAGGTGGTCTACGATGGTCATATTGAGTTTTATGAGATTAGAGTATATTAGGTTAAAGGCATACTTGGTATAATGAAGATAGAGATTCCATTCTATCAAAGTACCATGTAGTTGCTAAGGAATGTTAAATTTCTTTATTTGTGGAATTTGTAGGAATTTAAAGATTACTTTCGTAAAAAAGAATGAACCAAACGAGGGAATAGAATTTGGTCAATGGAATTCAACATTCTAATTCAATCAGATTCCTCCAGAATCTGCGAACCAAACACCACATAAGACTTTAGTATTGAGGTGTTGATGAATTGTGGTTGAGTTTGAGATATCCCATATTAGTGAGAAATTGAAAATTTGGGATAAGGATGTGTATATAAAAAAAAGATGAGATTCATTATGTCAACTCAAGGGCTTTGACTCATATATTTATCTTATTTGGATGACCTTATTTTTGCAAAATAAATCATATTATATAATAAGATATATAGTCATATATATATATATATATATATAAAAGAAGTACCAAGAGGTATTGAGCTGATAGCATGAGAATTGAGTATTTAGATGTTGGTGAAAGGGTAATCTATATATATATATATATATATATATATATATATTAAAGGAAAATCCAAGAGGTATTGAGGTGGCATCATGAGAATTAAGTATTAAGGTGTTGGTGAATTGTGGTTGAGTTTGAGATATTCCACATTGGTGAGAAATTGAAAGATTGGGATAAGAATGTGTGTATAAAAAAGAAGATGAGATTTATTGTGTCAACTCAAGGGCCTTGACTCATAATAATATCTTATTTGGATGACCCTATTTTTACAAAACAAATTCTTATTATGTAAAAATAAAATTGAAGTTGTGTTTATATATATATATATATATATATATATATATATAAGAAGTACCAAGAGGTACTAAGAGGTATTGAGGTAATAACATGAGAATTGAGTATTTTAGATGTTGGTGGAAAGGTAAAAGATTGGAATAAGAAGGTGCATATAAGAAAGAATGATGAGATTCTTTGTTTCAACTAATCAGGTTTGACTCGTCAATCATCAATATATATATATATATAAGAAGAACAAGATATATTGAGGTGACATCAATCATCATGAGAGTTGACTATTGTGATATTGGTGAATTGTGGTAGAGTTTGAGATATCACATATTGGTGAGAGATTGAAAGATTGGGATAAGGATGTGTGTATAAGAAACAATGATGAGATTCATTGTGTCAACTTAAGGAACTTGACTCATAAGATTATCTTATTTGGATATTGAGGTGACACCAAGAGAATGGAGTATTTAGGTTTTGGTGAATTGTGGTTGAGTTTAAGATATTCCACATTGGTGAGAAGTTAAAAAATTAGAATAAGAAGATGTGTATAGAAAGAAGAATGAGATTCATTGTTTCAACTTATGAAGCTTGACTCATATGGTCATGTTATTTGGATAACCCTATTTTTGTAAAATAAATCTTATTATATAAAAATAAAATCAATATATATATATATATATATATGTATAGATATATATTAGAAGAAGAATCAAGATGTATTGAGGTGACAGCATTAGAATTGAGTATTGAGGTATTGGTGAATTGTAGTTGAATTTGAGATATTCCACATGGTGAGAGATTGAAATAAGAAGATGTGTACAAGAAAGAAAGATGAGATTCATTGTGTCAACTCAGGAAGCTTGACTCATAATGTTATATTATTTGGAGGACACTACTGTTGCAACAAAAAAATCTTATTATATAAAAATAAAAATGAATTGTGTTTACAATCATAAATATTATGTATATATTTATATCTTTATATATATAAAAGAAAAACTTTGGGGTATTGATGTGATACCATAAGAATTAAAACTTTGTGATTTTTGTTGTCCCACATTAGTTAGAAGTTGAAAGATTTAAACAAAGTGATATGTATAAGAAAAGTGGATTGGAAGTATTCTCAAATGGGAAATTGTGGTTTAGTTTTAGTTGTCCATATTGGTGAGAAGTTGAAAGATTTGAAGAAAGTGATGTGTATAAGAAAGTTGAAAGTGTCTTTGTGTGGTATCTTAGTGATGAAGTAAAATGGTATCTTAGTGATGAAGTAAAATGGTATCTTAGTGATGAAGTAAATTAAGTTTTATAATACTAAACCTGCCACCCAAAAATGTTGTGATTGGTTAAAGATTTCACCRACCTTGAATTTATAAATAAAATAATCATCACTGCCTTAGAAAGAAGTATAAAAAGAAGGATAAGATAAGATAATCTTATCATTCTTTGTTTTGAAAGAAGAGATATTTTAAAAAAGAAAAGTTGAAGACGATGAAGGTATTCTTGAGAAAGAACCTGCGTTTTAAAGAATCTGTGTTTGCTGTGTGATCTTTTATTACATAATCTGTTGTAACAAGGTGAGTTTAACTACTGTTTTGATATAACATGTGAGTTTTTGAACTGCTATCTGTTTACAAATAGAGAGTTTATATCTACTGTTGATTTTGTAAACTATTGAGTATTGATGGTTTGAAATTTAAAGGAATTTGGTAAAACTATTCTGTTTAAAATAAAGCTGATTTTCATCATCGCACATTAGTGGAAAAAATTATAGTTTGGAAGAAGATGATGGATATATAAAAGAGTAATGAATGCTTTGAAAAATCTATAACCATTGTTGAAATCAAAACTAACCTGATGGTAAAATTATAGTGTAAAACATTCAGTAAAAATATCATGCAAAACACAAGGTTGAAAACAAATTATTCATTTCACAAAAATATCAATAATCTTGAATAAGATTGAGTTTCATCATCCCACATTGGTGGAAAGATGACAATTTAGAAGAAGATGAATGATAAATAAAGAAGAGATGGATGTCTTGAAATCTATAACCATAAGTGGAATCAAAATCAACCAAATGGTAAAATTATAGTGTGCAAAACACAATTAAAATATCATGCAAAACATAAAGTTAAAAACAAATTAAAGTACAAAAGTAAACAAACACAAGATTGATGTTGCACCCAAATAGTTGAGTAATCTTTGTTACTTGAATTGTGGTTAAGTTTTTTTTTATCTCATATTGATGGAGATATGAAAGATTGATAATAAATGGTATGTATATGAAAAGCGGTTGAGATGCCTTTGTGACAACTAATGGGGTTGGCTCCCTTAAATTGATCATCTAAACTCATGTTGTTGGCTCATTTTGACCGACCCTCCAAACTAATGAAGTCCGTTCAATTTGGTCAACCCTTTTAAAATGTTATTCGATATAAAAAAAAAATGAAATAGACATATATACCATTAATAAATCAATATATCTCAATGTCAAATATCATCAAAATAATAGAAGAAGAAGTAAGGGTGGTTATATGGTATTATGATATTTGAGTATTCATAATTATTCTATTGATATTGAATTTGGCAATTCACATTGATGAGAATGCAATAAAGCGAAACGACGTGAGTACATGAGTTTTGTTTTTTTTAGTTCACACTCTAAACGAAATACATTTGCATTTTATTATAAGTAAATCAACGAATCACTTTCATCTTAATTTTTTTACATAATTTTTAAATAAACCAAATTCGTCACCGTACAATACACAGTGGAAAAGACTTGTTTACATCAAATGCACAAACTTAAGACAAGTGTTCACAACTTTCCAAATTACCTTATCACGAATCATACCACTATTTTAATAGTACTTTTATCATCATAATTGACGCATTAATTACTTATAAAATTCAAAAAGTGAATGTCGATGTAAATCATATCATAACCCGTTATCCATTCCGTTCGACTGTTTCATTTTGCCGTATGTATTGAAAACCCCCAAATTGCTCGCAATAAAAGGGAGTGAGCAATCGAGCGTCAGGTCCCTCGGGTTTGATACCTGACACTTTTTACTTACCGTTAGAGAGAAATCATGATGTTTGTGGGACCAACACAGGATGGCAAATACAGTGGTTAAAAAAGGAGAATAGTTGTAGAAATTGGTAGGAAAGGACATAATTATTCTTCACATGTCAAACAAACCATTTATTTGAATTAGACTGAAAACAAATAACTCGTGAGTTTTTGGGGCCCAAACTGAAAATAATTATTTGCGTTTTTGTCCCTTTGCTTCCCAATAATTTCAATATTTGCCCCCTTTACTTTTTTGTTCTTTTCAATGCCTCCAACCATGTCCTCAAGTTGTACTTAAAAAATCCTACTTTTTTCGTCCAAGGATCTTATTCATATCTATATCCGTTTATCTCTACTATATTATAAAATATTTGACAAATATTCTTAACAATTATCTTTTGTACATAAAATACTGTTTATTAATGCATATTACTTAAAATTCAAAATTACAAATAACTAATTCATAAGTACAACTTATTAAAGCTCTATGCTTGAATTCGTGTAACTAACTGCAAATAAGCATAATCAAATATTGGATAAACATTTCATTTTAAATATGACAAATCTAAAATATAATTAGATAATCATTGTGTTCTATCTTTATACAAAATTATATTATTAAATCAAAAATAAATTACTTCATTATTAAACCTAAATTCAATTTATATAATTAAATTATATATAAATTGAATTAAAGAAATTACAAAACAAAACAAAACAAGAACTTTTAAATAGTTAATTTGATACTAATATCGATATATTTCTTTTAAAATTTTAAGATATATCTTCAAATTTATATTTTATCCAAAAATAAAAACATTATCGTTTTTCTCAAAACTATATTATAATATCGACAAAGACAGAATAAAATGAAACATTAAAATCGAGATGTATCACGTTTATTGCACGAGTACCCTTCTAGTCTCAAATAAATGAATCTGTTGTGTCGCTTAAAAGTCAAACATTATGATTTTAGAAAATTAATAAATAAATATTAAATCTTATATTTAATAAACATATAGTTTATATATGAATCACATAATAGGTTCACATATGAATCCGTTTGTCGTCTATTTGTAAAAGTTACAAAATTGTCTCCTTCATTTTTCACATAGCCACAATTATTGACTAGTTAAAACTGCAATTATTAATGTGTCAAATCTGACTTTGATCGTATGAAGGACTAGAATTGTTTCTTTACTTCTCAAATATTTATCATTTCTCAAAATAACATTAAATTTTATGTGAGAATATTATTTGTCTTGTTTTTGTTAAGGGACATTTTAGCATTTTATACATGGGTAAAATGTAAAAAAATATAGGAAAAAGTTCAAAAAAATCTAACAAACTTCTTCATTTTGAATGGTTAGTTTTTAAACTATTTTTTTGAATTAAAAAACCATTAAACTTTCTAGTTTTAAATGATTAATTCCATGAACTATTTTTTTAATAAAAAATCATTAAATTTTATCTTTTTGAATTAAAAAACTAGTAAACTTTCTCATTAACTCCTTGACATTTTTTTAATAAATTAGTCATCGCATTTTTAAAAAATAGTTACTTACATATTTTTAACCCAAAAATAAGTTACATTAACCGATTATTAAAAGTTTGATGGATTTTTTTAAAATTCAGGGTTTTAATCATTCAAAATGTGAAAGTTTAATGATTTTTTTATTTAAAAATTAAACATTCAAAATGAAAAAGTTTAATGGTTTTTTTTCATTCAAGAAATAGTTATAAAAACATAATAAAATCCAAGTTTTCTTCTAGTGATTGTATTATTTTAAAGAGCGCGCAAAATGCTTTATGATGTAATGAAGTTTGTTTTAGCTTCGACTTAATGTACGGGTGAATAATTTTCACAAATTGTTGTAACGACTAACATTTTCTATTTTGTATTAATTTTACACGACAAACATGTTTTATGCGTACATGACTTCGATTGATTTTGACTAGGCATTTTTTCCATGTAACTACAATATTACAATATACTTTGACAACTTATCATCGATAATGTCATTGAATTACAAGATCTATTGATTCATTCCAGGTCAAAATGAGTAAAATATATATTACTTTAATTAATTAAGAAAAAAAAAATCTAAACTATAAACTTAGGGGTCGTTTACCAAACGCTTACCCGGATAAACATTTACCAAGTTATATTACCTTACCGGGTGAGTATGGCAAGGACCAAAAGTCTTACTCGGTAAGAGCGAGACAGGTAACAAGAGTCTTACCCAATAAGTGAAGGTGATGACTCTTATCATGGTAAGAGCTTATCAAATAAATTATTACATATGATACCGTTTTGGTAGACTAAAATCTTACCCGATAAGTAAGTAATAGTGTTGAATTTTACCAAGCACTTACTGGGTAAGTTTTTTGTAAACGGCCCCTTAGACAAACTTCGTAATATTGTAATATCATACGGGTTCAGATTTCGGTTGGGTTACGGGTCTAGCGAAATACAAGAAAAAGTATATTTCTTTCTAATTTTGGTGTTTTGAGTATTGAGTTTCCTACTCGGCTACTTCCTTGCTCCTACTTCCTATAGGATATATACAGATCAATCCTTGATACGGATGAGTTTGAAATTAAAGGTAATCAAGGATCCAGATTCCTTCTTACGTTTCTCACATTAACTCTTTTATCACATAATTAAAAGTTTATTTGGTATTTAGTTAACTAAAAAACTATCTATACTATATTATAAAGCATTTTATAAAAACTCTTAAAAACTGTTTTTTATACATAAAGTACTGTTTATTGATACATATTACTTATAATTCAAGATTACAAGTAATTTTACGTAAGTACAACTTATTAAAGCTTCATTTTTAAATTTGTGTAACTAACTACAAATAAATATAGTCAAATATAGGATAAACATTCATTTTAAATATATAAAATATAAAATATAATTAAAATAGTTATTGAGTTCTAACATGTTTAATCATTATCTTTATTAAAAAAATATATTATTAAACCAAAAATAAATTATTTTATTATTAAAAATAAATTAAATTATAATAAAAAATTGAAGTTAAGAAGTTATACCAATAAAACGAAAACTATTAAATAGTTAATTTGATATTAATATCGATTTTTTTTTCAAATTTTTATGTCATTTTCAAATATATATTTCATTCAAAAATAAAAATATTATCGCTTTCTCAAAACCACATAAAATCGTACTATATCGATAAAGACAAATAATAAAAACTAAATATTAAAATAAAAATTTATTTCACTACATTATGTGGGTACCATTCTAGTAATGATTAAAATGTTTATAAATCATATGTGATTCTTATTATAAATATGTATTTTAGGATAAATGAAGATAAATGAAGTAATAAAGATAAAATTGTTATTAGAGAGAGAGAGAAGGAGGACACGTCACGTGAGTGGGGGCGAACCAGTCGCTGCCCGTGACCGACCGAGCCCCGTGTTTTTATATTCATCCCTATAGTCCAAAATATATCTTGTATTTCCATTATCTAATTACAGGGGCATATTTGTCATTTGCTAATATTTTGTAAACTTAGAAAAGCACTTCCAACGATTATGAATTTTGAAGGTCATTTTACAGACACGGATTAAAATTTTCTTTTGCATAGTATTGATATATTTGTTTAATGGGTTGTGCTCACTGATAAAAGAAGTTATTGTGAGAAGTGAAGTTATGGTGAGAAGAGTAAGAAAGTATATTCACCATTGCATCAATCATAAATGAAAATCAACAATAATGTGATACATTGAGATGTGCCGGATCAATTCTCTTCTAAACATAATTCATGAATGAACATGAGATTAAAAGTGATCAATGATGGAGATCATTTTTCTTACGCTTATCAGGTTAACTCTTTTTCTCGCACGACTCTTCGTCTTTGTTTAACATAAAAGACATTGCACATTGATTGTAGTTTTTGAGTTTTAGCATGATTAAGGAAAACTTTAGGCGGTTGTTTACCAAACGCTTATCGGGTAAGTGTCTAGTGGCAAGAGTCACAACTCTTACTTATCTTATTGGGTAATATTTATCGGCTTCAAAATTGATCGTCGGTAAAATTCTCGATTCTTGTTATATCTTCTCGGTCTTTGCCATGTTTTCATTGTAAAGTAACTGACACCCGATAAACATTTAGTAAGCAGTCCTTAAATTTGTAATTTCTTTTTCTTGATTAACGTCTGGGTATTATGAACAAGAACAAATTAAGTGGGATTGCATTTACACTCTTTGTAAATAAAAAAAAAACGAATCCAATATATTTTATTCAAAACATCAAAGCTAAGTAAACATATATATATATATATATTATATATATATATATGAGCCTAATCAAATGAGAACTAGATAGTTTGTAGTAACTATAAGGTTTAATATGAGCCAATTATTTTAATAGTTAATGTTATTTAATAAAATAAAACAACGAGTAAATTAATAAATTGTATTGATTATTCAATTTACTTTAATTAGTTAAATATTTCAATTCACTTTAATTAGTTTAAATATTTTAATATACGTATATATGCACATACACACAAGGACACATAAGGACCAAATCCGGTTGCCTTCTCCGGCACCCACCACTACTTCGGTGACCTTCTCCGGTCTCTTGTCTGACCAAGACGCCTCTCCATTGATCGACCACTAAACACCCACCTGTGAGCATTCCTGACACCTGGTATCACAGTGGTACCACAGTTGGTATCACAGTAGTCTCAAAGTTTACTTGGTGTGTTTTGGGTATCACATTGTGTATCTTGGTGTATTTTTGGTATCACATGGTGTTCGTCGAAAGGCGGAGGTAGGGGGAGAGAGAGAGGAGATAAAAATTTTAAAATAACTAAAATGACCTTTAATTATAATTTTAATTCAAAATTAACAAAATTATAAATTTCTTAATTTATCTCTTGATTTGTGGTTAAGATTGGATCTCACGGTTACCACAAACTAGTTAGTTCTCCTTTGAATGCGCCC
>NC_037530.1:19210153-19214410 GCF_001531365.2 Cynara cardunculus var. scolymus
ATATCCTCAAAACACATCAAACAAAAAAAATTAGACATATGAACAACATGTGAACCGTATGAACATCTTCTGTATATTCAGAAGCCAATTATGTTGTATATACATGAACACCTACGAAGCTTGTGTTCACATGAATTACAGATATTGTTCATATTCATGTGATGTGATTGTGCATATGTATCGATATGAACATCTATTGCCTTTGATATGTGTTCATTTAAACGAATTCAAATGTCATACTAATCACTTACCAATAGGAACGCTTTGATCATCTTCTTCATTATCGGAATTCGAATTCCGACCGTAGTCGTAGACGATTTAACTTTGTCATTTCTATTGTTGTCAATATGTTTTACAATAGGATTATCCATATTACTCGGACGATACGAAAATCTTTTACACTTACAAAAACAATATCATTATATGTAGAACATCACTTGAAAATTACGATCATGAACACGTATGAAGATAAAATTCAGAATTACTTCATGATCAATTAATGAGATCTTTAAGATTTGTAACTCCCAATTAATTATTAGGGGGTTACATAAAGGTCAAATTACCTAATTACCCTTGTATTTAATATATGAGTTATATTTGAACATAAAGTAAAGATGGAATATGATTGGTTAGGCTTGGTTAGTATAGTTAACACAAATTTCTTGGTTAGTATTTGAACCAAGTTCTCTCTATATATATATATACATATATATATATATATAGAGAGAGAGAGATTGTTTCTTATAAATGCGAAGGATCATGTGATAGGAGAAGTCATGATGAGAAACGTAAGAAGAGATCTGGACTCTTGATCACTTTTAATCTAATGCTCACCCATGAATTACGCTTTAGAAGGTAATTGATGCAGTGTATCACGGTGTACCTCATTAATGTTGACATTTAATTATGATTAATCCAATAGTAGATATATCTTCTTATACTTCTTACCATAACTTCTTTTGTCACCGAAACCCAACGTTTCTTATGAAACAATTTAAAAATAAAATAAAAATGCAAACCACTGTTTATGTTTTTTATGAAGAATAAAGATAAAAAATAATCACAGGTTACATATATCAATTATTGCAATATATTCTAGCCCCCCAATGCCAAGGTGTATGTGAGGTGTTCTACAAAAACCAATATCAATAATAATTCAGGGATAAAATAGTAATTTCCTTATTAAACTTTCACCAAGAGGGAAATATATGATTTAAACAATTTATTCAATATTCTTGCTACGATTTGATTTTTAATGATTTATGGACACAAATCAGTATTATTATTTCAATAATAATTGTTTTTTTATCTTAAAATAAAAGAAATTATATATATTTATTGGAAGGAAGGGAATCAATTTTATAATGGTTATGACAAATGTGTCCTTGCCTTCCAAAAATTCCTTTTAACATCTTCCAAGAGATGAGGAAGACCAAAAATAAGGACAGGGGTATTGCTGTAACTTCACATGACAAAAGGTATCTTTTATATATAGACTATAGACAATGTTGTGTTTCGACAAATATACATCCAAAGTCATGGACTCAACGATTCTTGCTTTCTTCTTCATTGCTTTTGTTTCTACTACAACAAAAGCTTTTGATCCATGTCCCTCTTTGAAACCAAAATCGGACGGCTCGGATCTTTCCATCATCCATATCTATGGCAAATGTTCACCGTTCGACTCACCAAAACCAACTTCGTGGGCCACCACGGTCCTCAATATGGCCGCCAAAGACCCTCAAAGACTGACTTACTTGTCGAACATGGTTGCCACAAAGCCCGTTTCTTCAGTGCCAATTGCACCGGGCCAAGTAATAAATGTTGGTAATTATGTGGCCCGTGTGAAAATTGGTACACCCGGTCAACTCATGTTCATGGTGTTGGACACCAGTGCAGACACTGCCTGGGTACCATGTACTGGTTGTACTGGTTGTTCCTCAACTATGTTCTCCCAAAACATGTCAACCACTTACGGCTCACTGGACTGTGCCACTTCTGAGTGTGTGCAAGCTCGTGGGCTATCATGCCCAACAGCCGGGCCCACAAATGGTAATTGCTTATTTAACCAATCGTACGGTGGTGATTCCTCATTTTCTGCTACACTCTCCCGTGACTCTCTTCAATTGGCCAATGACATAATCCCTAGTTATGTTTTCGGATGCATTGGTGGTGTCTCAGGGAACTCGATTCCTCCTCAAGGGTTGTTGGGCTTGGGTCGTGGATCCATGTCACTGCTTTCACAATCTGGATCGCTTTATTCCGGTGTATTCTCATATTGTTTGCCTAGTTTTAGATCCTATTATTTCTCAGGCTCACTTAAACTAGGTCCAAATGGCCAACCCAAAACCATCAAATTCACCCCACTTCTTAAAAACCCTCATCGGCCTTCGTTATACTATGTGAACCTCACTGGAATAAGTGTGGGTCGAGTGAATGTACCCATAGCTCCAGAGTTGCTTGACTTCAATCCAAATACTGGAGCAGGAACCATTATTGATTCCGGAACAGTTATAACCCGATTTGTGCCTGCAGCTTACAATGCAATCAAAGAGGCATTCAGAAACCAAACTCAAGGCCCATTTTCTTCGTTGGGCGCATTTGACACATGTTTTTCAGTGACGCATGAAAACGTAGCCCCAAAGATGACATTTCATTTTACGGGATTAGACATTGTTTTGCCCATGGAGAACACGTTGATACATAGTAGTGCTGGGACGCTCGCTTGCTTGGCAATGGCATCGGCCCCTGATAATGTGAACTCGGTGTTGAACGTCATCGCCAATTTGCAACAACAAAATCTAAGGATTTTGTTTGACGTTGCCAACTCTCGTGTCGGAATTGCTCGTGAAATATGCAACTAGGTGTTTGTCCTTGCCGTATTTGAAGTTGGATGAATATGTTATGAACTATATATAAAATGTCTTCTCTAGCTCTTGTATCACATTGAACCCTTTCAATATGTATTTATGTGTATGCATGTTGTTTTAACTATAATGTTATTTTATTTTATTTTTTGAAAATAAAGAGCAAATATAATGATTAGACGAGTATAGTGGTTTTTGGGAGTCTTTTATGCAACTTCAGTGGTCTTTTTTTTTTCTCCAAAAAGATATGGTTGAATATAAGTAAGGGTGTTAACGAGTCAAGTGACATATGGTTTGGACTGGGCTCGAGATATAAAATATCATGCTTGAGCTTGTTGCTAGTCTTACAATTATGATTTTATAATTTATGACCTAAAATTCAAGTTACATATATAAGCTTGTTTATGGGTTCAAAATCAAGATGAATTAACTCTAGTTTATTGGCTCAAACTTAATAAGCTCGATTACTCTAGTTTATTTTTTTTAACATTGATAGCCAGCTTTTTTCTAGTTTTAATATTTTGTTTATATGATTTATGAATATATATATAGGGGCCCATTCAAGGGAAAACTGATTAGTTTGTGATAATTGTGAGATTCAATCTCAACCACAAATCAACGGGTAAATTAGGAAATTAATAATTATGGTAGTTTGAGTTAAAATTATAATTAGATGCCATTTTAGGTATTCTTAAAAAAGTCCTCTCTCCGACCTTCAATCTCCGGCCTTCGGTGAACATTAATCACAAAGATACACAATGTGATACCCATTGTGATATATTGTGATACCAACTCAAACCTTAAAAACAAAGATACACAATGTGATACCCATTGTAATACAAAATGTGATACCCATTGTAATACACAATGTGATACCCATTATGATATACTGTGATACCGATTTCACCGGAGGCCGAAGATTGGAGGTCGGAGAGATGAGAGAGGAGAGAGGAGAAAGGAGAGAGGAGTTTTTAAAAAATACCTAATATGTTTAATTATAATTTTAACTCAAATTATCATAATTATTAATTTCCTAATTTATCCGTTGATTTGTGGTTGTGATTGGACCTCATAGTTACCACAAACTATTCAGTTCACATTTGATTAGGCCTATATATATATATATATATATATATATGTATATATATATATAGAGAGAGAGAGGGTGGTTCAAATACTAAGTAAGTATTTTGTATTAACCATACTAACCAAAACTAACCAATCAAATTCTTTCTTTACTTTATGTTTAAACGTAACATATAAAATTAATAAAAGGGTGATTATGTAATTTAACCATTATGTAACTCCCTAATATTTAATTGGGAGTTACAAATCTTTGAAGATCCCTCAATTTTCTCTGTAGCTGATTATGAATTATATCTCATTCATG
>NC_037530.1:19216480-19231241 GCF_001531365.2 Cynara cardunculus var. scolymus
TGCGAGAAGGGCTCACCGTATTCAAACCGCATTGAACGGGGGATTTGAACATACGCGAGTTTCCGAAATCGACTTCAAGAATTTTAAGAGGGATGATGTTGCTTGTGTTGGGAATAAGGACGCGAAGATGTTGATCAATAAATTATCAAACAGACGGGATATTGTCCCCGGGTTTTTTTTTCGAATACAAGTGCAATGAACAGGAGTTGAGCGCAATTTTCTGGGCGGATGAAGTTGCTAGAATTAACTACAAAGGATTCGGTGATGTCATATCATTTGACGGGACTTTTTGCACTAACAAGTAAGATTCCCAAGTGCAATACAGTTATTGCCTTTCATAATGTTTCTATTTTTTTTATTGGCATATGACGTGGCTACAAATACATACTCATAATATTCGATATATTTTTACAGGCATGCAATGATCTTCGTTCCCTTCTTGACTGTTGACAACCATGGCGTCCGTTGTTGTCGGATCCGCTCTAATAAGCGGCGAGACAATTGATAACTTTTTTTAGGTTCTAAACGCTTTTCTAAAATGTCATGATAAGCAACCTTTGTTCGTGATTACAGACCAATGTTCAGCGATGAAGCAGGCTATCCCGATGGTTTTCACGGAAGCCAAGCATAGACTCTGTATGTGGCACATTATGAAGAAGGTACCTTCAAAGGTAAGTAGTATATTCTGAATTCTATTGTATTTAAATGAGGTTTCTGTGTTATTCGTTCATTTGTTGAATCCTTGTAACCCCAGGTTAGTGCCGCACTAAATCACGATCCTAACTTCAATAAAGTTATCAACAAGCTCATATGGAACATACATATTGGGCCAACGGAGTTCGAGACTCGTTGGCATGAGATGATACATCAATACAATCTAGGTGGGGATACTTGGTTCACAGAGATGTATGAAATCCGACACTCATGGATCCCTGCCTATTATAAGGACATGCCGATGTCTGGACTAATGAAAACAACATCAAGATCTGAGAGTTCGAATTCATATATTAACATATACGAATCGTACTGGTTTGATTTGGTTCAATTCCTTAATAATTATGACGTAGCTATAGAGAAACAAAGATACAGACAATCTATCCACGAAAATGTCACGAGAACGACTAATCCAAAGTTTGCTACTCCGTTGCGTTTAGAAAGTCATGCATCAAGCATATACAGTCGAAACGTGTATTTTGACATCCAAAAGGAAATAAAAAAGGCTGTTTGGTTTTGTAATATTGAGACCGTCGAATGCCGGGATGAGTTAAAGTCATTCGTGATAAGCCACAAGACCAAGAAATCATCTGACAAAATTACGTATTAGGTATTATATCTCCAACTCACATTCTACAAAATGATTCCTATGCTTTTTAATTTTATTTTGACTGGTGTTGTTTTTACTATTTCTGACACGATAGGTGTGCCGTAATTACTCAACAAACACAGTCGAATGTGATTGCAACCTATTTACGCGTAATGGGTATCTTTGTCGTCACGCATTCAAGGTACTGATAAATGACAAAGTTGAATGCATTCCGGAAAAATACGTATTACGTCGTTGGAAGCGACAGTTAGTTCCAGTGCAGATACAATCCACAAGAGTGCGTTATGTGGAGGTTGATGCCGAAAAAGATAAGTGTATAATTGATGTATATTCCAAGGTCGACGACATAGTAAGCATCGCCCGCAATGATAAATCTATATTGGCTAGACTGGGGCGTAACCTCGACAAATTCATGGGTGATATAGAGAAGGAAGTTCTATACGAAGACCCATCACAACAAAAGTTGGATGCGATTAGAGACCATCTAGATGTTTCCATACCTGATGAGGTGGACATTCTACCACCGTCTGGAATAAGGAACAAGGGTTGTGGCACTGGCAAGAGGCTGGTAAGTGTGTCCGAGAAAATACAAAATAACAACAAAAAAGTGAAACGAAAATTGTGCAACGTGTGGACAACGCAGTGGCCACGACTCACGTAATTGCCCAGAATTGATAGATTAGTTAGCATTCAATTACATATTTTTTAGGATCTTTTCCGTTGCTTAGTTGTTGCTCTCAAACTGACGTATGTTCGTGCGACGTCGTTGCCTTGTAGTTTAGATTTCGGTTAAATTGTGTTTATTCAGACTATTGGTTATGCCGTTTAGTTTTTTTATATGTCATGCACCTTTAAGGATGTGTTTTTCTTTAATATCACATTATGTTCCAACTGTGTATGTGACACCGTGTATAACATATACACTTTCATTAACTTTTCGCGATGAAAGTATATATACAGTTAAACGTTTGAGCACCTATTACAATGCCACATGTAGACAGAGTTTAACAATAATTGTATTTTGATACACTAACATGTAACTAACAGTAAGGGGCTCTTTGGTTGTTTGAATTAAGTCATACATGGATTAAGCTATCGGTAGTGGTGAACCAATACATAAACAACCATACCCTAAGTCGGTTAACAGTTTGGGCATTTGGTATAGTCACCAATTAACTCACTAAATCCACATAACTAATCACATTATCAAAAAGTACAACCGTATCAATTGTCTAAACTTTTCCATGTATCACCTCGGGCTGGCAGAAATGATAGGATAGCTTCAATTTTAGGTAGAATTTCACACCAAATATCAATACCTGAATCAAAAGTAATTGACCAAATATACCAACAGAAAACCATCTATGAAGATGTTCTCCAGGCTATAAGATTCATCATGTTGTTCAAAAGACATACTTCATTTCAAAAAAAAACATGATGTAGTTTCATGTCCAAAAACTGTTGCCCTAACATAACTGAACTAGAGGATAAAGTTCAAAATAAAAACTAGAAATATTATAATGTCAACACCAACTACAAATTCCATCTACCCTTTCCCCCGACCTTTATATGTATCACCATGCTTCTTTTTCGCATTGTATGACGTCTCCATTGCGATGAATCGATGTACATCTTTTATGACCGCACTCTTTCTGACCTTCTCCTCATGGAGTATGAGTTTGGAGCAGTACTTAGTCCGTAAATCCTTGAGTTGCCTCTTTTGCTTCGTGCTCTCCTTATAGAGACCACAGTCCCATTTCCCACTGTCACCTCCAAAAAAGGTCTCCATATGCTGCATGAGCATTACACCACAGTCGATTGATCCTTCACGGGACTGCCACCTGGTTCGGATCTTTTCCTGGTCCGTTTTTGCATATATTTTCCCAGCCTCATGTCCCTCTCTCATTAGATGCATAATCAGCATGTCTTGCTGAATAAATCATAAATAAATATAGTTAGTTATGGTGTATATTGTGCATGCAGACTGTAAGACCAATAATAAAGTATACTAACCAAAGATATAGTAATAGATCCATAGATATCTTCAATCGTTCCATCACGATCCGTAGAGTCAACAATCATGATTGATGGGTGCTTTAGATCAAACACTACCATGTAATATTAAGCATCTTATAGAATGAATATGGAACCTAGTTGTTAGTATTTCAATACGCTTTCAGGTATTGTACAATTATCTTCATACCAAAACGTGATACGTACCATGTCAACATTACGCATACCAATCAGCCCTTTGTCATTTAGTGTGTAGCTTGATATGATATTTTTGAAACTTTGGTACCTTTTGTGCACATCCAAAGATTGATCTCTCATGATTGGATCCATCTGCGAACAAACAAGGTAGTTAGTTTCAATTAACAAAGACGTGCGTTCTTTGTAGATTTTACATAAGAGGTATTAACATATGAAACTTTACAATTCAAATAGTCAAAGGTGTTTTGGTTCATTATTGTTCAGCTGTATGAACACACGGCATAATTGAAATATTGACGCAGATGAACAATTACATTACATGTCATGGAATAATAAGACCAAAGTCACACACAACATATTAACAACCAAAGTAAGCAGAATGTGTTCATAACGATTCGTATGCACAACAACATCACATGAATAAAATCATAATTTCGGTTAGTATGCCATGTCGGTGTTCATATCCCGTCATGTGCACCAATAATTCAAATGAATATATGATCCGACTCGGTCATGTATGCATAACAATTATAAGAAGTCTATAAAGACATATGTTCACAAGGTCGACATATTGTCTGTGTTAAATTCACATATGATTAGTCTATGTTATTGTTGTGAACAATATGTCCATATTACTCATATCGTCGGTCTTGAGATTGCTGTGAATAGTACTCCATCATAGTTAAAAAACCGATAGGTGTGTGTACGATCCTCACATCAAAAATCTCATATTTCGGCCGAAATGTGCATGACTCAGTTGAGTTTAACCTAAATCACAGACCCCGATCATGTGCTCATACATATCGATACGAACAAGATCATTACCCAATGTTCAGTATCTGTGATAATTGTGAGCACGGTAATGATCAACATTCAAGGGTCGTGTTGAAAAACACACGAAAACAGAACATTAATCACACAAGTTTATGATCAAGATTCAAGGGTCGTTTGGAAATCACATGAAAACAGAACTAATTACACATGATTATGATAAAGATTCAAGGGTCCCCTTGAAAAGCAGATGAAAACAGAACCAATCACATCGGATTATGATCAAGATTCAAAGGTGCCATTAAAGAGCACAAGAAAAAAAAACTAATCACACAAGATTATGATCAAGATTCAAGGGTCCTGTACAGGAAAACAGAATTAATCATACAAGATAATGATCAAGATTCAAGGGTCCTGTTGAAGAGCATATGAAAAAAGAACTAATCACACAAGATTATGATCAAGATTCAAAAGTCTAGTTGAAAATTACAAAAATTGTCTAGTATCATCTAAAACTCGTTTTTGTTTGTTCCATGGTTTTAAAATCTTGTAAGGCTTATGCCTCGAGGCGAGCCGGCGCCTAATGGACCCTGGACGAGGCTTACACCCTGGTTCAATGAGGCGGTCTGTTCAGATGTATGTTACCTCGGTGGACATATGCTTAGAGTTAATGTGACTCCGTACAGGCACAAATGAACACATACGCCCACCTTTTGCACTAACTCAGTCACGTGTGTGTAGACGTCTACTTGTGGATTCATAAATAGCCGATGAATGAATCCACATCTGTCGTGTCCCAGGGAACATATAGTTCAACATTTTGAACATCTGTGTGCACAGCAGGTAGGCAATATAGAGTGGCAGCGGGTCAAATAATCGTATGGATGAACACAAAAGTAAACCATTATCGTCCGAAATGCGCATGGAAAATGTTAACAACTGTTACTTTGATATTGGATGTTGATTTGATCATCTACATGTTGTCATTTGAATAAGAAACTTGGGTAGTATGTAAATTTACCGAAACATATGTAGGATAAAAAAGGCGATGTGGAGATTCATGGCTCCTTAATCTCTCTTCCCTATTGAGGACTGTTGACCATGCGTCCAAAACATCTTTGCAAACCCGGGACTGGGATGCAAGTGATTGCATTGCTTTTCGTGTAACTGTCGTCCATTTGGTGAGGATAAGACTGGCTCACTACATAGTTACATTCATAATATTATGTCATCGAGTCATAAAAATATATATATGTTATAACAAAATATTAAACATTTCAATTATGTGACTTACATAATTCCACCGATCCCTCGCATTACCCACTCTTGTAGCTTACGTTCATCGTCAGTTACGTTAAACGTAACAGCCCGTGAAACATAAGGTGACCGTAGCTTAAAACTAAGCTTTGGATCCCTCCTTGCCCATGTACTATCCACAACCGGAACAAATTGTTTATCGCATGAGCTTAACCCCATATCAAACGATGGTGGATCGATGTCACCATAAGAAACAATTGGCTGTTCACTACTTCCTTGCGTACACTTAACTGCTCCTTCATCACCTCTCTTACACATCTTTCGTGACTGACTTTCRGACTGATCAATAGTCYTATTTYGRACACTTCCAACCTTGTCCACCTGTGAAATGAATGATGGACTCTTTAACTGTCCTMTATGATCAACMTGCTTACTCGACCGCATATKATATCTCGTTAGATRCRCGGACTTCTCATTTGAAGCCCTATCAACCTCAGCGATCACTGTTGGACTTGTCCAKAACTGAGATRRCGGGRAMAWTAAATCAGCATCCGATATGGTCGYSACCTTCKCWGGTGTTACCTCAACAATAGCCAAAGTGGGCACGTGACCCGTCGTTGGCGGTGTAGCATCTGCAGTGGGTGGCTGTGACTGCTCGTAGACCGTTGGCTCTGTTGGTTGGTTGTACCATTTTCTCCCTTTAAGTACTTGTGCTAACTTATACTTGAATTCTTCAATTTCAACGTCCCCGGGAAAGCGGTCAATAAGCGACTGTAGATGCAGATCTGCCTCATCTCTTGCGGTAGACAAATCATCAATCTTATTCCACATACTCTTAATGCATTCCTGAAAAAGAAAAGGTCAAACTCTTAAAACGCAAACAAATATACCATATGTACTAAAAACATTAACATCCTACTTCGTGCTTTTTATGTTATGAACTTATACCAACTTGATGCTTTGTTATCACGCCGATTTATTTTTAAAAATTACAACAGTAAAGTACTTATTAAAGAGGGTGTACCGTATCGGTTGCGACGCTGTTATATGAAATTGATTACGTAACAAACATATGTTCGTTCACAAATAGACAAGTTAAAGTGTTAAAATGCTTAGGTATGAAAATCTAATACTTCGGATAATAAGTATGGATTAAAGTGTACTCTATATTACATGAGAATAACATTTTCACATAAAAAATCTCAAACGAACACCATCTAACTCAGCTTATATTATAAATAAATATATCCAACTATTGTATAGAGTTTATACATTTACCTCCTTTGTCATTCCATCATCACTCTATTGATTATGCCGACTTGATTCCCCAATGTCCTTCGCTGTCATACACGGTTCACCATGCTTGTCAACCGGTGCATGCTCGACGTTCGGCACATGTTTAAACTGCGCATATCCCAGTCCACCACCTCTAATCTCAACCTCTTGCCTTTTCCTCAACAAATCCATCGTCCATGCCCTCAAAGGTGTCCCGTCTTCGACTTGAATGCGTGCACATGATGTTGAATGGACATACAGTAACTGCAAAAATTGTATAAAGTAGTTAGTATTTACACTTGTTGTATGAAGTATATTTACATATATTGAACTTCTTACTTACCGTTAAGCAGGTTAATAGGCCTGTGTAAAAGGACATAAGACTGTCCCTATTCCAGCATTTCTTGCTTGTCTTTATGCAGTCGTATATATATTTACACCAATCAACCTTTGGTATAATATCTATGCTTTGGAGGCGGCTCAGGAAACGCAAGTTGCAAACTCCGACTTGGCTGCATTCTACGAGTGTATTGATCACTATAACCAGTGAACTCAGCTTGAACATAGCTCCTGCATCAGCTGATCTATGCACAACGTTCATAACATCCTTAGGCCTCATCCGGTTCTTGTTGAATTGCTTCCTCCATGTCGCAATCATGTCATCAAGGAACGAGGATTGCTCAACCGAATTCAGATCCATGCCCCCCCATTGGCAGCCCTAAAACTTCATGTATCGTTTCAACAGGTATTGGGATTGCACCGTTGTTCATCCTAATGTTCATCGCATCTACATCTAACATATCCACAACGTAGAACCCCAATTTGGTCGGAATCCCGTCTACTGTCATATCTAGCAAAGATTCGAATCCCATGTCCTTGATAGCTGCTCTTTGGGCAGCGGTTAGGCACTTAACTGTTTCATACAATGTCTTGGGCGAAGTCCTTGTTCTAATGCCCAACGTCGGATCCTATGCATCAGGCTGTTCACATGTTGCGTTGCCAAGTGCAGTTCCTTTGTCCTTACGTGTGATTCCGGTAGCTGCATTTAGTGGAGGCTGTTGGCCTAGCTGGAAATCACTATCACATTCCATCCCTGTGTTCAGGAAAGCATTTTTCAACCTCAAATTAGAAGCATCAAGCTATGACTGCATATATCGACCAGTTTAACAAAAATGAATTACATATGCAAATGGGTATTAAAGCATGTATTGAACGGAAAAAAAAAACTTGGTTGATTTGCATCTTATATGAGTTGTTTTCCTGTATAAACTGATTGAAAGATGCAATATAAAGGTGGTATGTGGGGAATCTTCACTCTTATATGTCAGTGGGTATCGTTTTAAAGTGTACTAGTTACAACTGTATATTTAGTGTAAAACATTGCTCTTGCATATGGGAAGGGTGCTCCATAGAACATGTAAATAACACGATGCTATATTTCGAAAAGCAAATCTATTTATGCTTCTATTGTACTAAATCCCTCAGTTTTAGTTCTTTGCAACTTTTTTTTTTGTGTACACAACAAGTGCTTGCATGTACAAATGAAACGAGGAATAACGATGCAAGACCTTGAAACGATAAACTATGTTAGATGATAGACTGGATATGAGTTTCGACTATGATTCAGTTATGAAACAAGTATGCAGTCGGTTAGGTTTGTTTGTTAAAATTAAGTTGTTAAAAACAGTTCAAAAGTGTCCGAAAAAGAGAGCTATATATGTACCAAAGTTACCTGTAACTTTATCTAGCCTCGCGTCGTTGGGGTTGTCAGGCGCATTTATTGAGTGATATACTTGCTTCCTTGATTGATCTCCTAATAGTACGGTATTAGTTCTAAGTTCCCGACCTGATCAAACAATATATGATTTGTTAGTAATAAAACATTTAATTGTGTTCTTACTATGATACTCTGAAAACGTCAATCTTGTATCTCTTTAAGTGCAACAAACATACCGGTTTGTTTCGAGGAACCCATAACCTTCGACTTCGTTAGTATCAATAACGTCGAGGACGATGTTGCACCTGTACATGTTAGCCTATTTAGTTTACATATCATATCAATGGAGATTAACTTACTTTAACATGGATGGAATCTTATAGTAAAAACATTAAAATAAAATTGTATATATGCAAACATGACTGAATTCCAAATCGTGTTTTTTAATGATAAATGACGTAATATGCTACATATGAATCAAGGAATACAAACTCACATATTATCATCTACTTACGTGTTGCCCCCCAGACTGAGACACATGTGAACCAACATATACGAAAACATATTACAACTACAATAAATGAAGTGTACATACGGAGCGAGCTAGGTATACGAAGACAGACAGTGGCCAATAGTTGAGGAAGAGGTCGACAAATTAAATCGTGTTGCTAACACACTTGTTCATTATGATTACTGTCAGGTTCATTAGGCCATGTGTCCCATGAAAACCACTTGGGCATATGTCAACTGAACAAGTAGTTCATATGTATCATGTGAACTAGTTGTTCATATGGTCACACAAGTGTTCAATATTATAGAGAAAGCCGCAACAACAGATTTCGAAAGATGTGGGCCACAATCAAGATGACAAAGACTTGATGAAAGATTACTATATTGGTGAAATTGATAGCAAATCTATGCTTCAGAAAAACAAGCGCAAGATGGTGACTAACACAGCTTCTGCATACAACCAAGAATCTGGAAGTTCATCTAGCAACATATTGACATTTCTTTTACCCATACTAAACTAGGTGTTAGCATATGCTCTCTACTACTTTGCCAAGAAAGATGCGGTTATCAGCGATCTATGCATCTTGTGATTTATGTCATTTCCTATAAAACATGTAAGAAGATGGATGAACATTATGTCCTGTTGTTGTGTGCTGGTAGTGTTGAATTTTGTGTTAATTATTTTATTCACTAGTTGCTGATTAGTAATGTACCTATCAACAAAGTTTGTGTTGTTTAGGCTTGGTACCGAAAACATGATCAAATTTAATGTCATTTATGGAGATGTGTCATTCTCTGTTCGCTGCATTATTGTTTCTTTCTCTTAGATCTTATGAATACAGGTGTGATTTCAAATGAACGCGTGGTTCAGTTGTTCATATGGTCAGGTTCATATGTATCATGTGGATATTTAATGATAACATGGTAAGCCATTCATCCAATGTTTGGCTAGAAAAGAAAATTGACAAACGTTTTTAAAAAACCAATATTGTAAAATGAGCACCGGCTATCAAGAATAAAATATATCTAATGCAACCCAGGTTTTGAATTTCAACAATTATTGATATCATGCAGAAAACTAAGATTAGTGCTAACTCAATAAGTGGACATTAAGCTCTTTTGTTTATTATTATCCTTGTAACTTTGTAAGGAGTGTAAGCCTAACAAGGCAAAGCAAAACAAGTAACTGACTTCACTATTTAGGATCACATAAAGACCATTCAGAGCTGCCACAATGAATTTGCCATGCAAATATGATATTCCCATGCATCAAGTCACTATGAAATAGATAGGACTTTCCAAAGTTGGTTCAATTACCAATCATTTATTTTTAATCATATTTTCTGTCTTTTGTCATCCTAACCAATAAAATATACATGGATTAAAGGCCATTATTTCCAAAAGACGACATCAAAATGTCGGTCTCTGAGGTAGTCCAGTCTCCTGGAAGTATAAAAACCAAGCTATTGTTTCTCATCATGAAGCAGAGTATAGATCTCTGAGGGAATTTACTGTAATATTGTTCGCTCACTAGACTACTTCATGAAATTAAAATTATGGGAATTGCTCAAGTGCCTGTCAAATGCGTAGTAAAGCAGCTATTCACATTGCTAAAAACGTTGATTTCCATATATCAACCAGATATACAGATTCGGATTGTCGTTTGGATCAAGAAAAAGTGCAAGGATTGATTGAACTTCCCTATGTTTAGAACTACAGTTAGCATACATCTTCACAAGAGTCTTGCAGGTAAACATCATCACATACTCAGCAAGCTGGGCTTAATCGGTTCTTCCTACCCTTCAGCCTGATGGGGTGTTGAAATAACAGATAGTTGGTTAGCTATCAGCAGAATTTGTTAGATCACTTTGCTCTTTTGATTAGTTGGCATGGTAAATGTTTTTCTCAAACCTGGCTGCTATAAATTTCTTAACTACCGTAAATATTTGTGTATGCAGAGAGGCACATATGACATACCTCAACAGAAATCAAGTGATGAGATTCAAACAATGCTAAAATCTTATTTGATGATGGGTTATATGAATAATAGAAATGGTTAGGTGTCCCTCAAATCTATGATCCCTTTATATCCTGTATTCTCATTGGATGCTTTAGTTTTTATTTCACTTGTTCCGAGAACTAAACGAATACAGAGTAATCTACATCAAGACAAATCTCTAAAACTGGTGGATTGCCCCATATGTTTCATCAGAACTTTTGTCAAAATTGTATGTTAGCTTTAGCAGCTTTGAAAGTTTAAGCAAAAAAATAATATTCTTAAAAAAGGCTTTCACAAATATAGGCCAAGCGATCAACATATTGAATAACAATTCAATTATGAAAAACCAAAAGGCTTATAAAGATTCATAGATCAAAAGACATCCTCATTTTCAGAAAATATCAAAAACTAGTTTTTTTATCTTTCAATCTTTTAGAGAAATACATGATTCTATCATTATTTTATACTAACACATGTTCTCCATTTATGTTTTTGTAAATATAGTGGTTACTTATAAGTGAAGTATCAACATAGTGATTTGAAAGTCTAATCATTTTTCAATGCCCTTTCAAACTTAACAAAGCAAATGACTAATGCAACTACCACACGTTCGTTTTGTTAGTACCCATATTAATCCTTACGCAGTCATTACATATGATATATATAAAATGGTTTAATGATTCAAGCTGGTGTATTTAGAAGAGGATGCTGATATCTATAAGCACAATGAACAACCCAAGTACAATTGTTCATATGATCAGGTTCTTATGTATCATGTGAACTACTTGTTCACATGATCACACATTGGTTCATATCGATACAAATGAACAATGTTGTTCAGTTGTTCAGATGGTCAGGCTCTATGTGTTAATATGATCAGACTCGGTGTGGTGATATGATTAGGCCATATGTCTCATGTGAACTACGTGTGCATAGGTATCATGTCCACTACCTGTGCATATGTATCAGTTACGTGACTTGCTGGCACGCTATCTCCCTACATGATGTGGACATAGATGTTCATTATGTTGAACTATAGGTTCACTATGACACGTCAGCTGTGGATTCATTCCTCGACCGTACGTGAATCCACATGTCGACATCTAATCACAAAGTAGACATTTACAATGTAAACTGTAAGCACCTACAATGATAACCTTACAGGTACAAACAAACTCGGATATGCACTATACGAATAAGGACACATACATTGACTTGTGAGCTTTTTAAACTTACACATGAACCAGCTACGACCACATCAGTGATCAATAAGGGACATATGAACATACTTGTGATACATCCCGAAGGTGGATGTTACATGTATGTTCGTCATGAATGCTACACTAAATGATTAAAATAAAATAAAAAAAAAAATCAAACCACGAATATATTTGTATTTAGTGAAAAGTATATGCCCCCTATCACATACCATATGTATTTCACATCTTGAAGGTCTAACAAACAGGTTTTTTGTATATACTTTACCTCTTTGAACTCTATATGCTACTGTTGCAGATAGATTAGGCCATATGTCTCATGTGAACTACGTGTGCATATGTCTCATGTGAATTACTTGTGCATATGTCTCATGTGAACTACTTGTGCATAGGTATCATGTGAACTACCTGTGCATATGTATCAGTTACGTGACCTGCTGGCATGCTATCTCCCTACATGATGTGGACATAGATGTTCAGTATGTTGAACTATAGGTTCACTATGACACGTCAGCTGTGGATTCATTCCTCGACTGTACTTGAATCTACATGTCGACCTCTAATCACAAAGTAGACATTTACAATGTAAACTGTAAACACCCACAATGATAACCTTACAGGTACAAACAAACTCGGATATGCACTATACGAATAAGGCCACATCCATTGACTTGTGCATTTTTTAAACTTACATACGAATAAGACCACATCAGTGATCAATAAGGGGCATATGAACATACTTGTGGTACATCCCAAAGGTGGATGTTACATGTATGTTCGTCATGAATGCTACACTAAACGATTAAAATAAAAAAAAATTAAAATCAAACCACAAATATATTTGTATTTAGTGAAAAGTATATGCCCCCTATCACATACCATATGTATTTCACAGCTTGAAGGTCTAACAAACAGGTTTTTGATATATACTTTACCTCTTTGAACTCTATCTGCTACTGTTGCTGGGTTTTCCATTTCACCAGTCTCTTTATTAGTAATTGGTACATTAATACATCTCATGCTAACTTCATCTGCACCAACGCCTATAAGATGAACATAAATGATTCACGTATTGTTCATTTTCCACAAAATAAACGCTTCAGTAAAATAATAATCAAGCTTGATTAAGTAATGTAAAATTACTAACTTTTAATAACTCACATGTTACCAACACAAAAAAAAAAAAAACATCTTACGATATAATTTTGAACAAGTTGTGTGATGCATATAGTGAATCAACCACGGGAAGAAGTGAGCGTTAGATGACAGGTAAATATATATTTGAACACCAAATACAATGAAATGTAATACGCATGTTCATTAATAAATAAAAAGTCAATACATTAACTTTTTTCCGCATTTATTGAGATGTTTATAATATGTACCTCCTAACCGATCGAACTATCAACCTCGTACATCGAAGGTGTATGAACCCACAAGTCAAATGCAGTCAAATGTTTACTTGCATGTTCATATTTAAAATGAATCTTACACATTACAATCAAAACATTTCAAAAGTCAAAACATGAACATGTTTTGCATTTATTGAGATGTTTATAGTTGGTACCACATAACCGATCGAAATAACAACTTATAATCTCAACAAATAAAAAAGCATTGATATCTATTTTACCTTTTTCAGCATCGTTTGCTACTGATGACTGATGCTTCCATTCTCTTGATTCTTGATTATTAAACCGTCTAGCATCCAACTTTGGGGTTTCTTGCTTTAAATCGACATCCACAGGGTTGTCCTTCGTATTCTTAAAGTTAGAGAACGAGTATTTTTTCATGATTCTTTCACTTTTCCGTCTCACTGAAGTAAAATTTTAGGAAGAATGTAAAGGGTTTGCAATCGATTTAAAAGATCAAAAGCCCTAATTTTGTACACTTACCCCTTCTACGGTTGTCGTCGTCCGGTAATGCATCAAAATCATCCATTGTTTAGTGAAGATTCTGAACCTGATTTTCAGCTAATGATTCACAATATTGATAATGAGATCGACGGTTTCTTTTATGATTGGGAGTTACAGAAATCGCCGGACGTAGTATTACACGTTCAGTGCTTTACCATTTTACTTTTTTACCTTGTGATAACATTCACTACAACAAAAAGGGGTTTATAGGACCCTCATTAGTGTCCTATTAAGGTAGTTAATAGGACTTTTAAGTTTATAGGACGGAAAATATGTGTAACACCCCTAAAAATATGAGGCAAAAAGGACTGAAATATGAAACGAAAAAATTGGAATTTTATAAAAAGAATTCACCCAACAGAAGGGGTAATAGAAAAGCGTTTACAAAACAGCTACCGAGACGATAATTAACAACCTACTAATCTAGATTACTCTATATTTAGATTAAAGGCGGTATTTCTTTATATCTCCAAAAGTATCGTATCACTAAAACAAACGCGATGCTCTAAAGTAATAAAGGCTTAATCTGCAAAAGAGCCTTTCACGAACCAACGCTCCTCTCAT
>NC_037530.1:19232626-19235097 GCF_001531365.2 Cynara cardunculus var. scolymus
ATCAATTTAAAGTTTGAGGTATAATATAATGCATCATTTCAATGATTATAAAGTTTTATGATTAAAAGTAGAATGAACTCACCTCGAAGGATCTAAAAGAATCCGGCTTAGGACAGCGGCTGTTTCGGGTCRTAGACAACACGGCATCGYGCTTGCTGCTGCTGCTGGTCGTCGGGGAAAGACACACAGCCAAGGGTTGTTTGCTGTTTTGGCGAGGGCGCGATAACACGCACAGCAGCTGATGTTCGGCGACCGAGACGGAGGAAAAAGCACAGCCGTGGGCTGTTTTCTGCTGTTGTTGCTGTCTGCTGTTGGGCAGAACACAGCAGGTTGCTGTCGGYTKTCCGGGCAAGGAACGCGAAGAGAAACAGCACGGCAAGTTGCTGGTTCGGAYGGCAGGTCGAGAAGAAACAGCACAGCAAGGCCGATGCCTGCTGTGCGCTGTTCGGTCCCGGCAGGAAAAGCACGCAGCAGCTCCCTCCCTTGCTGCTGCTGCAGCTCCCTCCCTTGCTGCTGCTGTCGCTGGTCGAGGCAGACACGACGGTCTTGCTTCCTGCCGATGCTGTTGCTGGTTGAAGGAGACAGTTCTGGCTGCTGCTGTTTGGGCAAGGAAACTGGAGGAGGACAGCGCACATGGCCGACCGATGCTACTTCCGGCGGTCTGAGATTTTCAAGAGGGAATGCTTATAACCCCCCCCCCCTTCTCTTTCGAACAGAAGCTCGTCCTTCCTTCCAACTTCCCTCCTTCTCTTCTCCTTTTCTTTTTCCTCAAAAACCGAGTGGTGAGGACTCCCTTTTCCCCATGCAAACTCCTTTTCTTTTTCCTCNCTCCTTTTCTTTTTCCTCAAAAACCGAGTGGTGAGGACTCCCTTTTCCCCATGCAAACTCCTTTTCTTTTTCCTCTAAACAATCAATAAGGTATGGTGGGTAAAGACTTTCCAGGCAGAGAAGGACACCCTACCCACAAAAGTCTACTAATAGGATTCAAGGGTAGGGTAACACCCCCCCCTTCTCTCTTCTTTTCTTCTCTTTTCTTTTTAAAGAACCAACAAAACAAAAAGGGTTTAAATTCCCAATATAAATATATGTAGTTATAAAAAGGACGCATACAACGCAAAGAGACGGAAGGATGAAAAGAAAGGTGTGCATGGAGAAGAGAAGATGGAAAAAAAATCTTGGGTGTTACAATCCTTCCCACCTTGGATTAAATTTCGTCCTCGAAATTTTAATTCACGCGAATAGGTGAGGGTAACGCCTCTTCAAGTCCTCTTCAACTATACCACTAAGATTGCATGCAGATAAAACTGCAGTAAATGTAATATATGTTGGCATGACAATTTTTCTCATATCACTGAACAAATGCAATGCTTCGATGCGATAACCATTTGTAGCTTAGTCCGTCAACATGGAATTAAGCTTCATCAGATTGTATCATGTCGTCAAAGAGTTTTCGACCATCATCAATTAATCCCACATTTGCAATAGAAGTCCATAGGGGCAGTAGAAACAACCCCTTTCTTTTTTTTTTTTCCAGATTCGAGACCAAAGCAATAGTTTTGGCATACAATTGAACTCCCCAAGACTGGATCAAAGAATCAATATGAGTTTTATGTTCTAATATGGGCATATCAAAACCATTTCAAACTCCAAAGTGTTTATCACACTTTTCTCTCTATCGAGGCTACTTCGCAAATTACCGCTTAATTGTTCCTAGAATCACATAACTGGATCCTCATTAATACCAACTTGTCCCATAGCATCATGGCTTAGTTATTACCAACACATCCTATGATAACTGGAATATCCTTACATACTACTAATGAATTAGTGAAAAACATCCTAGTTCATATGTAATCATGTACTCATGATTTGCATAGTACTTTTGAGCAGCGTTTTCTTGATTTCATCAACATTTGGTTTGACATAACGTTATGGTCTTGAACACCCAACCCATTACACCCTTAATATCTCAGCCTCAAATTACTTAATCTAATACATATTGAAATACCTATCTCACWTTAAAAWTCCCMTACTATGCCTTAAACATCTASTAATTCTCGGTCAAGTATTTACTTCATTTTAGTACCAATAATCTTCAATCCTTGAACAATTTAATCACAACTCCTCGATCTTTTAAACCTTCGAAATATGTTAGCTCCTCATATTTGCATTTAAAACTATGCTACAATAGTCCAAGYATARTAACGAAATCCCAGATTTCCACYAATCATGAAYRATTAAAGCATGATATTTGATCATTCACACACAATAATCCTATAATCCTCTAACTTTGCTTTCACATTTAAACTTGGGTTCTTATGACTTTTCTTCTCTCTAAAACATTAAGATCATCCAACCCATTTGTACGTYTTTTTGGTATCATCACCATATTAGTATATAGTACAATCTGCTTCTAATATTTTCCAATATCCTCGTAATCAAATACATACACACATACCTATGTCTCATTT
>NC_037530.1:19235197-19236899 GCF_001531365.2 Cynara cardunculus var. scolymus
TAAAGTACGTTCAATAATACTGGTAGACCTGCGAGTTTGATCCTCCCAGTCATGGAATAATGGGGGACATAGACGCCCCAAATGACATGGTTTGCTCGGTAAAAATATCGCGAGCAAAAGTTTCTAAGGTTCAGTGTATTCCCACAAGAAAGGAACTAGGGATCGAGCAATATGACGAACCACCTTCCTCCGATGACATCCTCAGGTTCGTAAAAATGCTAGGGTACAATCGGGAACTGCAAAATGTATCAGACTTCAAAAGACAATTTCTCCCGCCAATGTGAAATTTGTTCTTTTCCATCCTCAACTGATCCCTCACCTGCAAGCTCGGTTCCCTCGACCAAGGAAATCTCAACATAATGACAATTATGTATGGGCTTTTCTTCAACCTCAATCTCGACTACGCCTTCCACATCTACAACGAGATTCATGCGGCCGTGATCAAAAAGTGCAAATTTCAAGCTGCAGGAAAGCCACTATCTGTTGTTCTCTTTCCCCGCGTCCTTGCTCTTTTCATTAGGGACACGATGGTGTAACACGGACTACCTGCTGTGGAGCCTTTCACCCCAAACTACATGATGCAAGGACATCGCCCTACACTTTCGAAGGAAGGCTACACCATCAACCTGCCGCTATCCCAGGCTATGCTCACTGTCATACCATCGTCAAGTGAGATACACCAATCCTATGAATGCTCCATGCTGTCCCAAGAACCGAGGGCAGCTACCCCGAAGCACTTAGAGCCGTCTCCCCCTCCAAGCGAGGGAGCACCTGCGTCATCTTCATCGGATGATGAAGATGATGATGATGATGCTCGTGCTTCCCCCGTCCTTCACCAAAATATTCCTCAGCCCACTACCCAAAGGGCAACCACATCTACTACCCCTGGCGATCAAAGCCAAAGGGGTATTGAAACAGGACGACCCAGTCCCACCCAAACCCCAGCCAGCCATCCAGAGGCCATTCTTCGGGCCTCTGGAGATGAACAAACTGAGGAACCTCATATACCATCACCCCTCTCTCAACAGAGTGGTGATGAAGAGACATGAGCCCCTTCGCCTCAGGGCTTGCCACAACCCCTCAGACACACAGAAACATTCGTTGCTTCTGACATCGAACCCATAGATCGTTCAGAGCGATCTTCAACTCGTGCACCACTCCCCTCGATATTTGATCTAACAAAAGGGACACACATCCGCTTCACTTACTCAGCCTCTGAAGCTGAGGAAGAGGAAGAGGATGTTCCAATATCACGAGATAGTTCTTCTCTCGAAGGCTATTAAGGACATGATGGAAGTCCTTCGAGGCCTACCTTCGCACAAGGCCAAGAGGGCGTCTCAGAAACAGAGGCCCGACCTGCAGCATCTGTTGCTGCAGGGGTTACCCCTTTAGCTGATCTGGTCACAAAGGATGAGTTCCAAGCCTATGTTGATACAGTGACGCGGTCCTTGGATGACATTAAACTCCTCGTACAAGGGATTGTGGAAAACCAACCCTCACCCGATACCCCAGACCTCCACCAATCTTTTGCCATCCTCCAACGCCACCTAAACCAAATAGATACCCAAACCCAAACCAACTCATCCCGCCTCCAAATCCTCCAACAAACAGTAACCCAACAACACAATACCATATCATCCTTAGCCACCGAACGAAACCAAATCCTAATCCAATCTATCGCCACCCTCACGGCTCAGGCAAC
>NC_037530.1:19237709-19245488 GCF_001531365.2 Cynara cardunculus var. scolymus
AGCAAGGGAACCAGAGGCCTTGCCCTCTGATGAAGAACAGAATATCCAAGTTCCCTCAGCCACAATACCAGACCCCATCGTGTTGAGTTCATCAATCGATGAAGAATCAAACACACCACCTATAGAAACAAACCAAACCCTCACTCCCTCACCCACAACAAACCTACCCTTAACCCCTTCTCCAACACCTTGACCCTTCACCCTTTCCTTACAACCAGAACCCACAACAAACTAACCATCGCCTCAACGACCCCAAACCCCTACAGAAACCCATGCACAAGAATCTACCCAACCAACCAAAGAAAACCCACCCTCTACCCATACACAACCCCAAACAGAAACTCAACCCTTAACCTATGAACCCGTGGTGCATACGGATACCCCTTCTTCCTCAAGGCAACCTCCACAAGGCCTGGTAGATGAGATTATCCAAAACATGGAGTCGATGAGGAGACGTCCTCAATTGCCGCTCAGGGAACCAATCTTGATGGAAAATATCCATCAGTACATGTACCAAGATCACGATGAAAGTTTGTCAGCCAATCCTCCAATCCTATCGCCAGAGTCAATGAACCTCCTACATCAACGATTTGTCAGACAAACCACTCAAGAACCTCGAGCTGTCTTTTTGAATGAGGGAATAAGGAGAGTCGTTGACTTGAACATAAAGTCTTTTGCCAACAGAGCTATTCGATACATCGAGTTCAACATGAAGAGAGCCCATGGGATCATTAGCATGTTCAAAGAAAACGACCTTATCAACCTCAATCCATATGACTTGATTGAATTATACGCCTACACAACTCAAAGGAAGGATCATGGCATAAGGTTTGGAATGACAAACCGAGCGATAGTAAAAACAATGGAGTCCCTGGTAAAGCTCAGAGCCAAAACAGACTTTGAAATTTCTTTTAGGCTAGGCATCAAGAGACTATCCTGCGCTCCTCCAAATGAAGATTTCCAGGGCCTGTAGGAGATACGATCTGCATCAGTTCTTACTCAACCTAAACTCGGACTTGTTTACAAGAACGAGTTTGGGGTTAAAAAGTTCTTCAGAATGACTGAAGCCTTCAAGTATTCAATAGATACACTTGAATGGTTTCAGAAAAACATTAGAGAAAGACTGGGCAGAAACCATGTGCCAAGGGAAGAGGGGAGCCATCTCATACACGATATATCAACCGTCATTGCTTATCGAAGACTACTCTTGCGCTTCAAAGAGATATATTCAGGTAGTTAGTGATGAGTCAAATCTTTTGCTTATCTTGCCTTGATGTATTTTTGTTTCCAGTATTGTAAAGAAATTTCATCATCCAATGAAAATTTGGAGTTTGATGTTTTTCTACTAGATTAGTGTCTGTTCTTCACACATGTGTCTAGATTAGACTGTGTTTGTTTTTTCATCACTTGGGGGAGATTGTTAAACCCCATAACTCATGATGTAAAAAGTAATAAAAACAAGTGATGAAGAACCAGAAGACCGATGAAGACATCAAGGCAGAATCAACTAAGTCTGGAATTCAACCATTGGATCGATGGATAGTTCAACCATTGGACCGATAGACAAGTTCAACCAGAGGATCAATGGACAGGTTCAAGGATGCGATGGAAATAAGCATTCTCATCGAACCTCTGGACAAACAACACTTAGAAGATTTTCTAGCACTATATCCAATTACGCAGTAAAGATTTGAAGATAAGGATGAAATCATCATATCATGAATGATAGCTGGAGATGACAAATCAACAGCTGGAATTCAAGTTTATCTTATTGTTAATGTTTATCCATGTGAAAGATAAACCCTATATATTAGATAGATGATTTGCTAGAAAGTAGCATTAGATAGTTATCTTTTTAATAGTCGATTAGTATAAATAGATGATTAGGTCTATTGTAAAAATAAGGCTTTTACTCGTTGTTTTACGTTTCTGAATCTATAAAGTAAAACCTTTGAAGCTCAAAGTTGTTCTTAAACTTTCTTACTTTATTCTTGAGACTTCATAACTTTCTTCATAAAATCACTATAGTTTGGTTATTCATAACTAGATTATTAGTGTTATTGAGAGATCTGGGATCAACAACAGTCACGTTCAGTCCACCGGTGCCGATAGCCGCGCAATCGTTTTCCTTCCAATGAAGCCAAACAACCACGCAATTGAACTGAGAAACACCCTATTCGACGACAGGTTCGCCGTCATGATCGAGTTCTTCAAGGACTGCATTCTACTACCAGCACTGACCCTTGCTGACACCGACGTACCACTAAAGTACATCCAACGGTGCTGGAAAACTTGTGAATTCCACCCCGACAGTCGTGGAATATAAGGGACATGGATGCTCCAAATGATATGATCTGCTCGCTCAAAATTTTGCAGGTGAAAGTATCTCGAGTTTTGTGCATTCCCACTCGTCGAGAGCTTGGCGTTGCCGAATATGACGAATCACCCAACACCGACGACATACTACGCTTCATTAAGATGCTAGGTTACAATCGTTACCTACGCAACGTCTCCGACATCAAACGCCAATTCCTCCCCCCAATGTGGAACATGTTTTTCTCAATCCTGAACAGGGCCCTCACATGCAAGCTAGGGTCATTGGACCAAGGAAACATCAATATAATGACGATCATGTACGGGCTGTTCTTCAACCTCAACCTTGACTACGCCTTTCTCATATACAATGAGATCCACTCGGCGGTAGTCAAGAAATGCAAACTCCAGGCCACCGGCAAGCCCTTATCTGCTATTCTATTTTCTCGTTTCCTAGCCCTCTTCATATGGGCAATGAGGAAACATGGTTTGCCGGCTGAAGTACCGTTCACTCCTGTCTTTAAAATGCAAGGCCATCAACCCACCCTATTGAAGGAGGGTTACACCATCAACCGGCCACTCTCAAGGGCCATGCTCAATGTCATTCCATCGACATCTGAGATCCGCCGAACCTATGAACGCTCTCTACTGTCCCAGGAATCGAGGGCAGCTACCCCAGAGTAACTAGAGTCGTCCCAAAAACAAGCGAGGGAGCACAAGAGGCATCTTTATCGGATGATGAAGATGATGATGACGATGACACTCATCGTGCCTCCCCCGGCCCTACTCAAACAAATCCTCCACCCACTTCCCAAAGGGCAACCACCACATCTACCTCTGGCGATCAAAGCCAAAAGGGTATTGAACAAGGACGACCCAGTCCAATCCCTACCTAAGCCAGCCATCCAAAAGCCATTCTTCGGGCCTGTGGAGATGAATCAGCTGAGGAACCCCATATTCCATCACCCTTCTCCCAACAGAGAAGTGATGAAGAAATAAGAGCTCCTTTGCCTCAAGGCTCGACACAACCTATCACACACACATAAGTATATGTTGCTTCTGACATTGATACACCCCAAGATCATTTAGAGCGATCTCCTTTTCCTGCACATCCCCCTTCGATATTTGATCTACCGAAGGGGACACACATACGCTTCACTTACTCGGTCTCTGAAGCCGAGGAAGAGGAAGTCGATGCAGCAACATCATGAGATAGCTCCTCACTTGAGGGCTATCAAGGACATGATGGAAGTCCTTCACGGCCTACATTTTCATAAGGCAATGAAGGCGCCTCAGGAGCAGAGGCTCAACCTATAGCATCCGTTGCTGCAGGGGTTACCCCCATAGCCGACCTGGTCACAAAGGCCGAGTTCCAAGCCTTTGTTGACTCAGTTCAGCGGTCCTTGGAAGACCTTAAACTCATCATACAAGGGATTGTTGACAACTCACCTTCAACCGATAACACCACCCTTCAACAATCCCTTGCCATCCTTCAACGACACCTCTCCTAACTTGAAACCCAAACCCAAGACAATACAACACGTCTCCAAATGCTCCAGCAAACCATCACCCAACCCCATAACACCGCCTCCTCCCTTGCCACCCAAAGAAACCAAATCCTCATCCAGTCCATCGCCACCCTCGCGGCCCAGGCAACTGAGGCTGATGAGAACCTTACATACATAACCACCCAGCTAAACACTATCCTCCAAAACCTTAACACCCTACCAACMACCATCATCTCCCAAATTCCTCACCAAGCCCCACCTCAAACCACTTCATCAATCGATGAAACCCTTGCCTCTCTTACCCACCAAATGGCCACCATACAAACCACCCTCACCTAACTCCCCGCCACAATACTAGCCCACATCCCTCAGCCTACTCCACCCCCACCTCCCTCTGCAGGCCCATCCTTCGATGCAGCCTTCTCCTCATTCACTGTAAAGGTGAGAAATCTCATCGCCAACCTTCCCATTCCTTGATCTACGTCCACCACTACCTCCGTGCCACCACAAACTTCATCATCAAGTACGGAGTTCGCTACCAGAGCCGATCTAATGGATCTGTCCAAGGCACTTGTCTCATCCTTCAACGAGATAAGTGCAAAATTCGTCCATTGCGCTATTCAACCGACCAGGGTTCTCTCCCAGAACCTTGCTGATGAACAAAGACGCACCACCTCTCTCCTTCACACGATGGAGGAGAGCTGAAGACAAGCATCCCTGAAGGCGTATCTTGCGTTCTTCAGGAAGGAGAAAAAGAAGAAGAGGAGTAGAGCTTCGTGCTCTTGCAGCCGCCCATAAAAGAGGCCACGCGATGAGGACCCAGACCTCGATGAACAAGGTCTTGGACCTTATGAGGGGGAGAATCAGGCCACGGTTACCCAGCGAATGGAATCCGCTGCACCATCACCACCACCACAAACACAAGAACAACCACCATACATAACTGAAGGAACCCAAGCGAGGGAACCAGAGGCTCAGCCCTCTAAAGATGTACAAAATGTACATGTTCCCCTCACTACTAAGCAAGAACCCATCGTGTTGAGTTCCTCAACCGATGAAAATCCAACCACCCCACCAACAGAAACAAACCAACCTTTTATTCCATCACCCACACCAAACCTACCATTGACCCCATCACCAACTCCTCGTGAAACACAACCTTTCATCACCCTATCCGATGAACCCGAACATACACACATCCAACCTTCACCTCAACATCCTCCACCCCAGACACAACCCGATGAACCTTCACCACCCCAAAAAGAACCAACCCAAGAAACCCCTTTGCCAACCGATACACAACCCTCTACCCACACACAGCCCTCTACCCATACATAAACCCCAACCGATACACAACCCATCACCCAAACTCAAACCCCAATCGAACCAACCACGGTGCAAACGGATATTCCCTCTTCATCAAGGCAACCTCCGTAGAGCCTAGTCGATGAAATATTCCAGAACATGGAGTCACTACGGAGACGTCCAGAGCTGCCACCCAGGGAACCTATAATGATGGAAAATATCCATCAATACTTGTATCACGACCGCGATGAAAGTTTGACCATCAATCCTCCGGTTCTATTGCCAGAATCCATGGACCTTCTACACCATAGGTTTATTAGACAGAACACCCAAGCACCACATGCTATCTTCTCAAACGATGGGATAAGGAGGGTTATAGACCTAAAAGTGAGGACCTTCGCCAGCAGAGCCATAAGATACATCGAGTACATAGTGGAAAGAGCACATGGTCAAATCAGTGTTTTCAATGACAATGACCTGATCAACCTCAATCCCTATGACTTGATCGAACTTTATGCATACACGGCTCAGCGACAGGATCATGGCATCAGATTTGGGATGGCGAATAGAGTGGTTGTGAAGACAATGGAGACCCTGGTAAAGCATCGAGCCAAGATTGATTTTGAAATTCCTCTTCGCTTAGGCATCGAAAGACTCTCCTGCGCTCCACCAAATGAAGACTTCCCTGGCCTGCAGGAGAAAAGATCTGCCTCTGTCTTAACTCAACCCGAGCTTGGACTTGTCTTCAAGAATGAGTTCGGGGTAAAGAAATTCTTCAGATTGACTGAAGCCTTCAAGTATTCAACCGATACACTTGAGTGGTTTCAGAAGGTCATCAGAGAAAGACTTGGTAGATCTCATGTGCCAAGAGAAGATGGGAATCAACTCATTCATAAGATATCAACAGTCATCGGCTATCGAAGACTTCTTCTGTGCTTCTGGGATATATCTCAAGGTAGATCATGATGAGTTGTAAATTTTTGCCTTAAAATGATGTATCTTGTTTCCAGTACCGTAAGAATTCATCATCCAATGGAGATTTGGAGTTTGATGTTTTTCTTTAGATTAGTCTTTGTTCTTCAATTCTGTTTATAGATTAGTTTATGTTCTTTCATTATTTAGGGGGAGATTGTTAGACCCCATAATCCATAAAGTGCAAAAGTAATGAAAAACAATAAGTGAAGAAGAACCAGAAGACCGATGAAGACATCAAGGCAGAATTGACCAAGTCTGGAGAACAACCAAAGGGTCGATGAACAACCAGGGATGCGATGGAAAGAGCATCTTCATCACCTCTTCGGTCAACAACACTTAGAGTTTTCTTCAGCAATTCAACCAGAGGCATACGATGAAGATATGAAGATAAGGTTGATTCATCATCCCATGAAAGACAGCTGGAGAAGACAAGTCGACAGCTGGATTTCAAGTTTATCTTAATATTGTAGCTTATCAATAGTGATAAAAATTATCTGTTAATAGAATATTAGCTAAATAGTCTCACTAGATAGTTATCTTCTAATTAGTTTACTAGTATAAATAGGTGATTAGGCCTATTGTATTAAATGTCACTTTTACGTTTTTTTATTAATAAAGTGAAACCTTTGACACTCAAGATTGTTCTTTAATGTTCATAATTTATTCTTGAGTGTTCATCACTTTGTTCATTAAAACACTAAAATTTGGTTATTCTTAACACTATTATTAGTATTATTGAGAGATCTGGGATAAACAAACCCAAGCCTGCTAAGGCTAAGGGTAATGAAAAGAGAGTGGTACCCCCTACTAACAAACGTGGACCCATACAGAAATGGGTACCTAAAACCCCTTAATTTGTCTTGCAGGACCAATATGTGCAACCATGGTACATGGATTCAGGTTGCTTCAGGCACATGACTGGTGATAAAAGTCAGATGTCCTTCTTTAACAAAAAATCTGGAGGCTCTGTGACTTTTGGAGACAACAACAAGGGTACAATCAAGGGATATGACACTCTCATCAAAGAAAACAACTCCATCAGCAAAGTGGCTTATGTTGAAGGCTTGAAACACAACTTACTAAGCATAAGCCAGTTCTGCGACAAGGGTATTGAAGTTAGGTTCCGCAATGGTTTCTGTATCATAGAAACAAAGCCCGATCAAACAATCATCAAGACAAAGAGAGAAGGAAATCTCTATCTTCGTGATTTTGAATCCTCTATGGGACAAGACACTCTCTGTCTCGTGTCTCATAAGAGCGATGAAAATTGGCTATGGCATCAAAAGTTCTCGCATCTCAACTTTGATGCACTACAAAAACTAGCCACACAGAAGCTGGTGAAGGAAATTCTGGATCTTAAATTTGAAGAAGATCATCTATGCTCAGCCTGTGAGATGGGAAAGCTAAGACGGGCTTCACATAAAACCAAGTAAGAAACCTCATGCACCAAGCCCTTAGACATAATACATATAGATCTCTGTGGGCAAATATCAACTCAAAGTCTCTCAAGAAAGAAGTACATGTTAGTACTGGTTGATGAATACTCCAGATACACCTGGGTTGAGTTTGCAAAGAAAAAATCAGATGTTCCTGACGTACTCATTGGAGTGATGAAAAGGCTCCAAGTCCTTCTACAACGAAAACTAATAAAGGTTAGAAGCGACAATGGAACTGAATT
>NC_037530.1:19245608-19255935 GCF_001531365.2 Cynara cardunculus var. scolymus
ACCCAGAATCGATCTATCATCAACAAGAGGCACCAGAAGACACCTTATGAGCTCATCAACCAAAGAAGACCAAATGTCAAATATTTTCATGTCTTTGGGTGCAAATGCTTTGTACTCAACGATAGAGAATATCTTGGCAAGTTCAACAAGAAAGCGGAAGAAGGGATCTTTCTGGGCTATTCTCAAACTGCCAAGGCCTACAGAGTCTACATTAAAAGGACAAGAACAGTCATCGAAAGCATCAATGTGTCCTTTGATGATTCCATATTGATGAGTTCTGAACACAACAGTTTAGAACTCGGACTTCAAAGGAGAGCATCTGATTCATCACTTGGCAAGCCCAATGAATCAGAGTTAGCTCATCTGGTGTCAAGACAAGATCTGCCACTGCCAATGAATGTCTCTTCGCCAACTTTCTGAGCCTGATAGAACCAAAGAAAATTTTAGAAGCCTACAAGACCCAAACTGGATAAACGCGATGCAAGAAGAATTACTCCAGTTTGAAAGAAACAAAGTATGGTCTCTTATGCCTCTACCCAAAGGGAAGACGACCATAGGAACCAAGTGGGTCTTTCGAAACAAGAAGGACGAAGATGGCATAGTCATAAGGAACAAAGTCAGGCTTGTTGCCAAGGGCTACTACCAGAAAAAAGGGATTGATTACGATGAAACATTTGCTCCCGTCGCAAGACTTGAGGCCATTCGGATATTCCTAGCCTATGCAGCTCACAAAGGCTTCAAGGTTTATCAGATGGATGTCAAGTCTGCCTTCCTAAATGGAAAACTTCAAGAAGAAGTATACGTACAGCATCCCCCTGGGTTTGAAGATCCAAAACATCCAGATTACGTCTACTTTCTGGACAAAGCTCTCTATGGCTGAAGCAAGCACCCAGGGACTGGTATGAAACACTATTCACATTTCTCATCAACAATGGTTTCGAAAAAGATACAATCGATACAACCCACTTTCTCAAAAAGCACAAAAGTGACATATTACTTGTTCAAATATATGTTGATGACAACATATTTGGGTCTACAAATGCAAAACATTGCGAAAAATTCTCAGAATTTATGAAAAGCAAGTTTGAGATGAGTATGATGGGAGAAGTAAGTTTCTTTCTTGGTCTTCAAAGAAAACAAACTTCAGAAGGATCTTTCATCAATCAGTCCAAGTATGTGGATGTAGATCATGCATGTTGCAAACCCAGTGAAACATTCCAAGACCAAGCACATTGATGTAAGGTACCATTTTCTAAAAGACAATGTTGAAAAAGGTAATATAGAAATGTACTTTGTTCCCACTGAGATTCAACTTGCTGACATTTTCACAAAAGCTCTTGATGAGAAAAGATTTTTATTTCTAGTCAGCAAGATGGGTATGCTGAATCTCACCACTTAAAGGCAATAAAAGTTCTTAAATCAGAGATTCTCAATATCTCATGGTTATGCCTACAAGTGATATAAAGCAATAAGCCATAATCAATAGGTACTCCAAACCAGCGTCTGGTTCTAAAGACCAGAGCCTCTGGCCATGAAGAAACATTTTAATATGGCTCAAAGTTTTTCATCGCCTTTGGAACCAGAGACCTCTGGTCCAAAGAAAATACTTAGCTTTTATTCACTAAGTATTACCTTCGCAACCAGAGGCTCTGGTTCTAAAGACCAGAGTCTCTGGGTTCTCTCACTTTGAGACCAGAGCCTCTGGATTCTCATCCTTTAAGAACTGAGCCCTTTTGGACTCCATCGCATAACATCATTTCTGTAACCAGAGCCTCTGGTTTCCAATTTCTTTGCAACCAGAGACCTCTGGTTTCCAAATAAGGCTTGGCATGCTAAATTCACCTTTCATTCATCTTTAATTGCATATGCAAGACAACCAGAGCCTCTGGTTCTAAAGACTAGAGCCTCTGGATTCATACTCTTTACAACCAGAGCCCCTCTGGATCGAAAGAGTCCTCCCCCCTTTTTTCTCACTTATATACACTTAACCATATTTTTATACTTCTTTTCATCGCCTTTGTAACCAGAGCCTCTGGATTCATTGTCTTTGGAACCAGAGCCCTTTACTCTCAAAGACCCATTCATATGCACATCCATTTGCATACTTAGACTTTTTTCATACATCTTTTCATCTTCATTCACAACCAGAGCCTCTGGTTGTATAGACCAGAGCCTCTGGTCACTTCAATCCACATTGTTATTATTTCTAGGGGGAGTTTTCCAACATTCAAATCTTATCTACATGCATCATTTGAGGGGGAGCTATTCATTCTTCATGAATCTCCATTGCATAAATATGCATTTTCCATACCAGAGCCTTTGGTTCTACTATCCAGAGCCTCTTGACACTTAAATGCTACATAATACAGCATGTGTATATAACCTGAGCCCCTCTGGTTCTACATAATGGATTACCCATGATTAAACAGAGCCTCTGGTTTGTCATCCAAGGCTTCTCTATCATACAATCTAGCATTTCATCGATGAATTCATTCATCAATGATCAACCAGAGCACCTCTGGTTCCCCATAAAAGGTTATGTTCAACCAGAGCTCCTCTGGTTTCATGACAATTTTTTCTCAAAAACCCATCTCTAATTGCAAAATTTTTAAGATTATACAAAATTGCAGCTTTTGTGACTAAAAACTATACAACATGGGTTTTTAGAAGATCAAAACTTCGTAATTAGTATTAATCTTACAATTAGATGGAATTTTAAATATAAATTGTTTTTGGATTAATATTTCAAGAGATATTATTGGGAATAATTTTAATTACTTCAAACAAACCAAACGTCATACTCCCATGCGCCTGACACCATATACATACGTCATCCTCCCACGCACCTGACACCATATATAGCCTGTTCCCCGTGAACCGTTTCAAATTATCCTTCTCTATCCCCGCCTTGACATGTGTCCTCCAACATTAATGGCACATACAATCAAGACGGCCCACGATCTCCAAATCAACTCACCTTTTGCCAAACGCCTTCACCTTTCATGATTATTATATTTAAATAATCAGAAAATCGTTTCATGTTCTCCTCCCCCCACCTATATATACCCTTCTTCTACCTCCATTCACCCTTTACGCTTCATAAAACCAGCAAACAGACTTTGACGAACAAACTTACCGTAACTTCATTTGCAATGGCTTCCTCCGCATCACACGAGTCCAGTGACAATGATAGTCGTGTTCAATCCACCAACACCAACAGTCGAACAATAGTGTTCCTACCAATGAAGCCCAATAATCATGCCATCGAACTTCAAACCAACCTGTTCGATGACAGGTTTGCTGTGATGATCGAGTTCTTCCGTAACTACATCCTTCTACCAGCCTTGACTCTAACCGACAATGGCGTACCTCTAAAGTACATCCAACAATACTGGCAGACTTGCGAGTACGACCCTAACAGCCGTGGAATAATGGGGGACATCGATGCCCCAAATGACATGATCTGCTCGCTCAAGATCTCTCAGGCAAAAGTCTCTAGGGTGTGTATTCCCACCCGAAGAGAGCTCGGCATTCACCAATATGCCGACCATCCCACCACCTCAGACATCCTCCGATTCATCCAAATGCTAGGTTACAATCGTGACCTACGCAACGCCTCCGATTTCAAAAGGCAGTTTTTGCCGCCAATGTGGAACATGTTCTTTTCCATATTGAACAGGGCCCTCACCTGCAAGCTAGGGTCGATGGATCAAGGCAATATAAACATAATGACGATTATGTATGGACTCTTCTTCAACATCCCTCTTGACTATGTTTTCCTCATATACAATGAGATCCACTCAACGGTAGTAAAAAAGTGCAAGCTCTAGGCTATCGGCAATCCCTTGACTTCTGTTTTGTTTCCTTGTTTCCTATCTCTCTTCATAGGGGATGTGATAAGGAAACATAACCTACCGGCGAGGAACCATTCACTCCCCTCTTCAAGAGGCATGGCCATCGACCTACACTCTCAAAGGAAGAATACACCATCAACAAGCCAATCTCCAGATCCATGCTTAGTGTCATCCCAGAGACATATGAGTTCCAAAGAACTTACGAACGCTCTCTGCTGTCCCATGAACCAAGGGCAGCTACCCTAGAGCGCATAGAGCCGTCCTCTCAATCAAGCGAGGGAGCACCGGAACCATCTTCATCGGATGATGAAGATGATGATGATGGCACTCCTCGTGCATCCCCTGGCCCTTCACAAAAAAAATCCCCTTCCCTCTTCCCAAAGGGCAACCACCTCCTCTACCCCTGGCGATTAAGGCCAAAGGGGTATTGAACAAGGACGGCCCAGTCCAAACCAAACCCAAACCAGTCATCCAGAGGCCATTCTTCGGGCCTCTGGAGATGATTTAGCTGAGGAACCTCAATTTCCATCGCCCCTCTCCCAACAGAGAGGCAATGTAGACATAAGAGCCACATCACCTCATGGCTCGACACTACCACCCACACACCCAGAAGCATGTGTTGCTTCTGGCATTGCTGAACCCCAAGATCGTTCATAGCAATCTCCCATTCATGCATAAGACCCCCCTTCGATACTTGATCTAGCGAAGGGGAAACACACTTACTTCTCTTACCTGGCCTCTGAAGCCGAGGAAGAAGAAGAAGTTGTTGTAACATCAGGAGATAGCTCCTCGCTAGAGGGCTATCAAGGACATGATGGAAGTCCTTCATGACCTATATTTTGACAAGGCAATGAAGGCGCCTCTAGAGCTGAGGCTCAACCTGCAGCATCCGTTGCTGCATGGGTTACCCCCGTGGCCGATCTGGTCACAAAGGCTGAGTTCCAAGCCTTTGTTGACTCAGTTCAGCGGTCCTTGGAAGACCTAAAACTCATCATCCAAGGGATTGTTGAAAACCCACCATCCATCGATATCACCACCCTTCAACAATCTCTTGCCACCTTGCAACCCAAACCCGAGACAATACAACCCGTCTCCAAATGCTGCAACAAACCGTAACCCAACACCACAATACCTCCTCTCTTGCCACCCAAAGAAACCAACTCCTCATTCACTCCATCGCCAGCCTCACGGCCTATGCAACTGCCACTGATGAGACCCTAGCCTCCATAACCACCTAGATAAACACTATCTTCCGAACCCTCAATGCCCTACCAACCACCATAATCTCCCAAATCTCTCAACCAACCCCACCTCAAACAACTTCATCAATCGATGAAATCCTAGCCTCCCTCACCAACCAAATGGCCACCATACAAACCACCCTAACCCAACTCCAAGCCACAATACTACCCAACGTACCCCAACCTACTCCACCTCCCTCTGCAGGCCCATCCTTTGATGAATCCTTCTCCTCCTTCACTGCAGAGGTGAGAAATCCACCACCACCTCCGTGCCACCACCCGCTTCATCATCAAGCACGGAGTATGCCACCAGAGCCGACCTCAGGGCTCTATCCAAGGCACTTATCTCCTCTTTCAACGAGATAAGTGCTAAATTTGTTCATTGAGCGGCTCAACCCACCAAGGCTCTCTTCCAGAGCCTTGCTGACCAACAAGCACACACCGCCTCCCTACTACAATATATGGAGGCCGACCGAAGAAGAAAGGCTGTGAGAGCCTACCTGGCCTCCCTTCGCCTCAAGAAGAAGAGAAGCAGAGCTTCATGCTCGGCCAGCCGCCCACAGAAGAGGCCAAGACATGAGGATCCAGACCAAGATGAACCTGGTCTAGGTCCTCATGAGGGGGAGAACCCGGCTGCTACAAGTCAGGAAGCACCATCCACTGCACCTTCATCATCCCATCACCAAACTCAAAACCCACCATCATCACCAAACCAAGAAACCCAAACAAGGGAACCAGAGGCTTAGCCCTCTGAAGATGTACATAATGTACATGTTCCCCTTGCCACCATACCTGAACCCATCGTGTTGAGTTCCTCATCTGATGAAAGCCGATCAACCCCACCAACAGAAACCAACCCACCTTTCACTACATCACCAAAACCAAGCCTACCATTAACCCCATCACCAACTCCTCGCACCACAGAACCTTTCATCACCCTACTCAATGAACCTGAACAAATAAACATCCGACCTTCTTCACCTCAACAACCTCAAGCCCAAACATAACCCGATGAACCTGAACAACCCCAACATGAGCCAACCCAAGAAACCATCCCATCGCCAACTGGTACACAACCCATAACCCAAACTCAACCCCCAACCGAACCAACTAAGGTGCATGCGGACATTCCCTTGTTCATCAAGGCACCCTCCGTAGAGCTTAGTCGACGAAATCATTGAGAATATGGAGTCTCTAAGGAGACGTCTAGAGATGCCACCAAGGGAACCAATAATGATGGAGAATATCCATCAGTACCTGTTAGACCCCATAATATGTAAGTGTAAAAGTAATGAAGAACAAAAAGTGATGAAGAACCAGAAGACCGATGAAGACATTAAGGCATAATTGACCAAGTCTGGAGAAGAACCAGAGGGTCGATCAACAACCAGAGATGCGATAGAAAGGGCATCTTCATCACCCCTCTGGTCAACAACACTTGAGAGTTTTCTTCAGCAATTCAACCAGAGGCATACGATGAAGATATAAGGATAAGGTTGAATCATCATTCCATGAAAGATAGCTGGAGATGACAAATCGACAGCTGGATTTCAAGTTTATCTTAATTTATAGCTTATCCATGGTTTAGTTAAACTTTATCCGTTTGTAGAAGATTAGCTAAATAGTCTCACTAGATAGTTATCTTCTAATTAGCCTTCTAGTATAAATAGGTGATTAGGCCTATTGTTAAAAATGTCGCTTACGCTTTTCCTATTAAATAAAGTGAAATCATTGGCACTCAAGATTATTCTTTGAATGTTCATACATTGTTCTTGAGTGTTCATCATTTTGTTTATTAAAACATTATAATTTGGTTATTCTTAACTCGATTATTAATGTTATTGAGAGATCTGGGATCAACAATTGGTATCAGAGCCAATTGATTGTTTTTCCAATCAAACGATCATACAAATTCTCTCATTTTTTTTAAAACGTAAAATTTCTCTCTTCTAAAAATCCTCAATCGCCAACTGGAATTTTGCGTATAGTGTTGGCTCCCTCACCAAGCCTCCAATTCTTCAACGAGAAGAGTACCCGCAATGGAGGATAAGGATGGTAAACTTCTTGGAAAGAATGGATAGGAACCTCCTGCGATATGTAATGGAGGGTCCTTACGTTCCACAGACTCTTGTCCCAAGAGTCCAAGGAACAAATATCACAGCTGAAATCCCTGCCTACTACATGCCCAAGGATGAGAAGAATTGGGATGAAGAAGACTTAGAATGGCTTGAGACCAACAAGAAGGCCAAAAGACTGATAAACATGGCCATACCCAATGAGATCTTCCAATCCCTTGATGCATGTTCCACAGCCAAGGAACTATGGGATGAACTGGCAAGCCAACTGGAAGGAGGAGCAAAAACAAAGAAGAATCATAGAGCACAATGTCTCAACGAATACACCAACTTCAAGGCTTTTCCTAATGACCCGATTCAGAAGACATACGATCGTTTCAACACATTGATTAATCAATGTCGTCGAAACGATATCTCCAAAACTAAGGAAGAAAACAATGTTTTATTCCTAAAAAGTCTTGGCGATGAATGGACTCAGCTATCAATATCCCTTCAAGCAAATCAGGACCTAGATGGCTGGTCACTTCATGATCTGCATGGAACGCTTGCAGCACAAGAGAACGACATTATGAAGAAGAAGGTATTCATCGGTGGACCTTTAGCTCTTGCTGCCGATTAAAAGGAAATATCAAGGACTCCTACCAGAGAACATAAGAAGAAAGAAAAGAAAGCACTAGTGGTAGAATCAGAATCTGAAGACGAAACTTCTGAATCAGATGATGATATCAAAGCCTTTGCCAAATCTCTGGCATTGATTAAAAAGCAGTTCCAGAAAAAGTTCATCAAGAAACCCTATGAACGAAAAGAATTCAAGAGGGAAAGGTACCAGTCATTTTATGAAAGGAAGCCATCTAAATTTCATCAAAGGGATGGAAGAGAAGAAAGAGAAGATAGAAGAGACGAGAGGAAATAGGACAAGGATGGAAGGAAAAATGACCTCTGCTGCTTCAAGTGCGGAAAACTTGGTCATTTTTCAAAAGAATGCAGAGCATGACTTGTAAAGGATGCTGACTATTACAAAAATAAATACAAGTATAATCCAAGAGAGTGAAGCCTGATGGCTGAGAAAGAAAACTGGGTGTCTGATTCTTCATTAGATGAAGAAGACAAAACACTCATCTGTCTGATGGCCACGTCCAATGCAAAATCTGATGATCAGGTATGTGAGTCTACTTCCAATGAAACCAACTCTGCTCCATCTGAGCTAGAGTTAAGGGTGATAAAACTTTCAGAGGATTTCTTTAAATTAAAAGAGAAATTAAATTTTGAAAAATCTGAAAGAATAAAAGCAGAAAAAGAAGCAAGTTTCTACAAAAGAGAGACTAACCTTCTAACCGAAGAAAAAGCAGAACTTGCTAAGGAAACGACTCGCATCACCACATTTAAGAAATCAGAGGAAGATAAACTTCTGAAACTAAACAAATGAATAACTAAGGACTTGGAAAAAGAAAACTAAGGCCTTAAAAGAATCCGAGGCAGAGAGACTAAATTCAGTTGCTCTTAAAGATTTCTTTCAAAAGAAACGGAAAATCATTCACCAGAAGTTTCAAACCAATGAACTTCTGATAAAGAAGTATAAAGATGCCCAAGATGTTTATGAAAAATTAAATGGTCAAACGGACACTCAAGGGATTGGATTCAATGAATTGGACTCCTTCATCGAATCAAAGAAATCCACCCTTGAATCCACTTTCAAACTTGGATGCATTCAGAAACCCGACTTTCTCCCAAAACCAATAGCAAACTTTAAAAGAGTTAAAGTCGATGGAAAAACTGTCATTTTAAGACAGGATTTTGAGAATGTGGTGTACAAGAATAGTACAAGTAAGAATTCTGATGGAAGGAATGACACCTCCAAATCAGAGACCGATAGAAATCCTATGGTCAAACCAGAATCTCTGATTGTCAATCCCACTTCATCAGCAAGTACTGTTGATAAAAAAGAGAATCCTAATGAGGAACCATTAGCTGATGAGTCAATGAACCATCCAAGTACAACTGGAAGTTCATCTAAGTCAGAATCGATGGAACCTCAGACAGATCACTCTGAAGCATCAACCTCTAAACCCACTCCTCCCACAGACATTCATGCTAATTTTAACTTCGAGAAATCAACAAGAGACTTTCTCGATTCCAAATCTGAAGACGAAATAATCTGTGAATAATCAAAAATCATTAAGGGTAAAAAGCCTAAAAACTTCAAATCCTCAATGAAAACAGTTATTCCATCATTGATGAAATATTCGGACAAAGGAAAGGGAAAGCTAAAAAATAGCAAATCTGCCAAAGATAACTCAAAAGGCCCTAGTACATCCTTCAAGTTCATCAAGTTTACTCRTGAGMAAAAACAGAAGTGGCCTGCCTCTGAGAAAACTAACCACCACTTTTCCTCTCATTCAGCTGAAGAAAAGCAGACCTTCTTCAGGAGAAAAGAAGTAAAGTAAAAGACCTCTTCAAATAAAAAATCTGAACTAGATAGGAAGTTTGTAAAAATAACCGAAGCTAAGACAAGATTTACATCTTCTGCATTTACTTCTTCGTTTCCATCGAATAAAAAGAAAGCTAGACATACACATCCAAAGCATCATAACTGTCAATGTTTAACTCTTTTAAAAAACCTGAGGAATCACATGTTGACATATCACTGCCCATTCTCCCAATATGTTTATCGATACAAAGTTAAAACCTATGAAAACGTGAAGAAGCCCAAACCCAAGGGCAAGGGAAATACTAATAAACCTAAACCTGCAAAGGCTGAGGGAAATGAAAAGAGAGTGGTACCCCCTACTAACAAACGTGGACCCATAAAGAAATGGGTACCTAAAACCCCTTAATTTGTCTTGCAGGACCAGCATGTGCAGCCATGGTACATGGATTCAGGTTGCTCCAGGCACATGACTGGTGATAAAAGTCAGCTATCCTTCTTCATCGAAAAATCTGGAAGCTCTGTGACTTTTGAAGACAACAACAAGGGTACAATCAAGGGATATGTCACTCTTATCAAAGGCAACATCTCCATTAAGCATAAGCCAGTTCTGCGACAAGGGTCTTGAAGTCAGGTTCCGCAAAGGTTTCTGTATCATAGAAACAAAGTCTGGTCAAACAATCATCAAGGCAAAAAGAGAAGGAAATCTCTATCTTCTAGATTTTGAATCCT
>NC_037530.1:19256280-19293801 GCF_001531365.2 Cynara cardunculus var. scolymus
ACTTTTCAGCAGCTAGAACTCCACAACAGAATGGAGTGGTGGAGCGAAGGAACAGAACCCTCGTGGAAGCAGCAAGAACCATGCTTGCTTCATCGGAGTTACCCATCACATTCTGGGCTAAAGCTATTTCCACTGCATGCTTCACCCAGAATCGATCAATCATCAATAAGAGGCACCAAAAGACACCTTATGAGCTCATCAACCAAAGAAGACCAAATGTCAAATATTTTCATGTCTTTGGGTGCAAATGCTTTGTACTCAACGATAGAAAATATCTTGGCAAGTTCAACAAGAAAGCTGATGAAGGGATTTTTCTGGGTTATTCTCAAACTGCCAAGGCCTACAGAGTCTACATCAAAAGGACAAGAATCGTCATAGAAAGCATCAATGTGTCCTTTGATGATTCCACACCAATGACTTCTGGACACAACAATTCTGAACTCGGACTTCAAAGAAGAGCATCTGATTCATCACTTTGTAAACCCAATGAATCAGAGTTAGCTCAATTATTTGAAGACATCTTCGACGAAGAAGTAATCTCTAGATATGTGCCAACTGTAAAATCTATCTCCATAACCGATGAAGAACATGAAGTTTCCAATGCTAAAGGTACATCTTTTACTGAAACTCATGTTACTTCATCTTCTACTTCATCTGTGTCTTCAGATCAAGATCAAGAACCAGAGTCTAACTCTGGAGATGATCTCTTCGAAAGGGAGCAAGCAGTCTTATTAATCGATGAAGAACTGCATCCTGTTGCCCCAGAACCCCAATCAAGCACGAAGTGGACAAAAGATCACCCACACCACCAAATCATTGGTGATCCAACCTCTGGTGTCAAGACGAGATCTGCCACTGCCAATGAATGCCTCTTCGCCAACTTTCTGAGCATGATAGAAGCAAAGAAAATTTCAGAAGCCCTACTAGACCCAAACTGGATAGACGCGATGCAAGATAAATTACTCCAGTTTGAAAGAAACAAAGTATGGTCTCTAATGCCTCTACCCAAAGGAAAGACGGCCATATGAACCAAATGGGTTTTCCGAAACAAGAAGGACGAAGATGGCATAGTCATAAGAAACAAAGCCAAGCTTGTTGCCAAGGGCTACTGCCAGGAAGAAAGGATTGATTACGATGAAACATTTTCTCCCGTCGCAAGACTTGAGGCCATCCGGATATTCCTAGCCTATACATCTCACAAAGGCTTCAAAGTTTATCAGATGGATGTCACGTCTGCCTTCCTAAACAGAAAACTTCAAGAACAAGTATACGTACAGCAGCCCCCTGGGTTTGAAGATCCAAAACATCTAGATTATGTCTACTTTCTGGACAAAGCTCTCTATGGGTTGAAGCAAGCACCCAGGGCCTGGTATGAAACACTATCTACCTTTCTCATCAACAATGGATTCGAAAAAGGTACAATCGATACAACCCTCTTTCTCAAAAAGCACAATGGTGATATCTTACTTGTTCAATTATATGTGGACGACATCATATTTGGTTCTACAAATGCAAAACATTGCGAAAAATTCTCAGAGTTGATGAAAAGAAAATATGAGATGAGCATGATGAGAGAACTAAGTTTCTTCCTTGGTATTCAAATAAAACAAGCTTCAGAAGGAGTTTTCATCAATTAGTCCAAATATGTGACTGACCTTCTAAAGAAATATTCTCTCTCAAATTCTTCATCGATGAGAACACCTATGGCTACAGGAGCTAAGTTATTTGTTGATCCATCAGGCAAACCTGTGGATGTAACAACCTACAGAGGCATGATTGGATCACTCCTGTATCTAACTGCTAGTTAACCAGACATTATGTTTGCCACATGTCTTTGTGCAAGATATCAATCAACTCCTAAAGAATCACATTTCTCTATAGTCAAGGGGATCTTTAGATACCTCAAGGAAACTCCATCATTGGGTCTCTGGTATCCAAAGAACTCTGGCTTTGATCTAATAGCCTACACAGATGCAGATCATGCAGGTTGCAAACTTGATAGAAAGAGCCTCTGGATTCTTACCCCTAGAGACCAGACCCCTTTTGAACTCTATCGCATATCCTCATTCATGTAACCAGAGCCTCTGGTTCTAAAGACCAGAGCCTATGGTTCTAAAGACCAGAGCCTCTGTTTTCCAAGTCCTTTGCAATAAGAGATATATGGTTCCCATATAAGACTTGGCATGTTCACTTCACCTTTCATTCATCAAAAATAGCATTTCTAAACCAACCAGAGCCTCTGGTTCTAAAGACCAGAGCCGCTGGATTCATACTCTTTGCGACCAGAGCCTCTCTGAACCCAAAGAATCCCCCCTCTCTCACTCCACATGCACTTAACCATATTTTCTTACTTCTTTTTCCTCGCCTTTGCAACCAGAGCCTCTGGTTCTAAAGACCAGAGCCTCTGGATTCATTGTCTTTGGAACCAGAGCCCTCTGGTCTCAAAGACCCATTCATATGCATATCCTTTTGCACACTTAGCCATATTTCATACCTTTCTTTCATCATCCTTCACAACCAGAGCCTCTGGTTGTATAGATCAGAGCCTCTGGTCACCTCAATCATCATTGTTATTGGTTCTAGGGGGAGTTTTTAAAACTCAACCAATCTTCATGCACCATTTGAGGGAGAGCTACTCTTTCATCATGAAACTCCATTATATTCATGCATTTTTCATACCAGAGCCTCTGGTTCTACTATCCAGAGCCTCTGGACACATAAATGCTACATAAATAATGAATACACCATGTGTATTTAACCAGAGCCCCTCTGGTTGTACATAATGGATTGCCCATGCTTATTCAGAAGCTCTGGTTTGTCATCCACGGCTTCTTAATCTTGTAATCCAACATTTCGTCGATGAATTCCTTCATCGATGTTCAACCAGAGCACCTCTTGTTCCCCATCAAAAGGGTTATGTGAAACCAGAACTCCTTTGGTTCCATGACAAAATCACTTTCGTCCATAAACCCATCAAAATTGAAAAACTTTCTAAAGATTATACAAAATTGCAGCTTTTGTGACTAAAAACTATACAACATGGGTTTTTAGAAGACCAAAACTTCGTAATTCGTATTAATCTTACAATTAGATGGGATTTTAAATTTAAAGTTTTTAGATTAATATTTAACGAGATATTATTTGGAATAATTTCTTATTTCAAATAATCCATACGTCATCCTCACACACGCCTGACACCATATACAGCCTGTTCTCCATGAACCGTTTCAAATTTTCCTTCCCTAACCCCGCCTTGACATGTGTCCTCCAACATTAATGGCACGTACAATCAAGACGGCTCACGATCTCCAAATCAAATCACCTTTTATCCAACCGACTCCCATTTTCATGATTATTTAAATATAATAATCATAAAAACCTGTTCATATTCCCCATCCCCCCACCCCAACCCCCCCCACCTCCTACCTACCTATAAATACCCTTCTTCAACCACCATCTACTCTTTACGCTTCCTAAAACCTGCAAACAGACTTTGACGAACGAACTTACCTGCAACTTCCTACGCAATGGCTTCCTCCGCATCACACGAGTCCAACAACAACGATAGCCACGTTCAATCCACCGGTGTCGACAGCGGTGCAATCGTCTTCCTCTCAACGAAGCCCAACAACCATGCCATTGAACTGCGAAACACCCTGTTCGACGACAGGTTTGCTGCCATGATCGAATTCTTCAAAAACTGCATCCTTCTACCAATATTGACCCTCACTGACAATGGCGTACCACTAAAGTACGTCCAACAGTACTGGCAAACCTGCGAATTCTACCCTGAAAGCCATGGAATAATGGGGGACATTGACGCCCCAAACGACATTATTTGCTCGCTCAAGATCTCACGGGCAAAAGTATCTCGAGTTCTGTGCATTCCAACCCGTCGAGAACTTGGCATTGAGCAATATGCCGAGCCACCCACCACCTCTGACATCCTCAGGTTCATCTAAATGCTAGGTTACAATCGTGACCTACGCAACGCCACCGACTTCAAAAGGCAGTGTTTACCGCCAATGTGGAATATGTTCTTTTCCATATTGAACAGGGCCCTCACCTACAAACTAGGGTTAATGGACCAGGGCAACATCAACATCATGATGATCATGTACGGACTCTTCTTCAACATCCCTCTCGACTACGCTTTTCTCATATACAATGAGATCCACACTACCGTAGTCAAGAAGTGTAAACTCCAGGTGACCGACAAGCCCTTAACCTCTATTCTGTTTCCTCGTTTCCTCGCTCTCTTCATAAGAGATGCGATGAGGAAGCATGACCTCCCGGCCGAAGAACCATTCACTCCCGTCTTCAAAATGCATGGCCATCGACCCACTCTCTTGAAGGAAGGATATACCATCAATAGAGCAGTCTCCAGAGCAATGCTCAGTATCATACCAGAGACATCGGAGATCCGACGAACCTACGAACGCTCTCTGCTATCCCATGAACCAAGGGCAGCTACCCCTGAGCGAATAGAGCCGTCCCTAGAAACAAGCAAGGAAGCACAGGAGCCATCTTATCGGATGATGAAGATGATGATGATGATGATGATGATGATGATGATGGTACTCCACGTGCATCCCTCGGACCTTCACAAACACATCCCCCTCCCTCATCCCAAAGGCAACCACCTCCTCTACCCCTGGCGATCAAGGCCAAAGGGGTATTGAACAAGGACTACCCAGTCCAATCCCACAACCAGCCAGCCATCTAGAGGCCATTCTTCGGGCCTCTGGATATGATTTACCCGAGGAACCTCAATTTCCATCACCCCTCTCCCAACAGAGAGGCAATGAAGACATAAGAGCCACATCGCCTCATGGCTCGACAGTACCACCCACACACCCAGAAGCATGTGTTGCTTCTGCCATTGATGAACCCCAAGATCGTTCAGAGCGATCTCCCTTTCGTGCACCACAACCCCCTTTGATACTTGATCTAGCGAAGGGGAAACACATTTACTTCTTTTACCCGGCCTTTGAAGCCGAGGAAGAAGAAGAAGTTTTCGCAACATCTGGAGATAGCTCCTCACTTGAAGGCTATCAAGGACATGATGGAAGTCCTTCAAGGCCTACATTTTCACAAGGCATTGTAGGCGCCTCAGGAGCAGAGGCTCAACCTACAGCATCCGTTGCTGCAGGGGTTACCCCCATGGCAGAACTGGTCACAAAGGCCGAGTTCTAAGCCTTTGTTGACTTAGTTCACCGGTCCTTGGAAGACCTAAAACTCATCATTCAAGGGATTGTGGAAAACCCACCATCTATCGATACCACCACCCTTCAACAATCCCTTGGCACCCTTCAACAGACCCTTACCACCCAAACCCGAGACAATACCATCTGTCTCCAAATGCTTCAACAAACCGTCACCCAACACCACAACACCACCTCCTCCCTTGCCACCCAAAGAAACCAACTCATCCACTCCATCGCCACTCTCACAGCCCAGACAACAGTGACCAATGAGAACCTAGCCTCCATCACCACCCAAAAAGACACCATCTTCCAGACCCTTAATGCCCTACCAGCCACCATACTCTCCCACCTCCCTCAACAAACCCCACCCCAAACAACTTCATCAATCGATGAAACCTTGTCCTTCCTCGTCACCCAAATGATCGCCATACAAACCACCCTAACCCAACTCCCAGCCACAATACTAGCCAACATACCCCAGCCTCCACCACCTCCACCCCCCTCTATAGGCCCATCCACCGATCCAGCCTTCTCCTCCTTCACTGCAGAGGTGAGGAATCTCATCGCCAACCTTCCCAATCCTCGATCGACATCCACCACCACCTCTGTGCCACCGCCACCTACATCAAGCACGAATTTTGCCACCATAGCCGATCTCTGGGCTCTGTCCAAGGCACTTATCTCATCGTTCAATGAGATAAGTGCAAAGTTTGCTGCCAGGTCGGTTGAGCCTACCATTACGCTGAGGAAGAGTCTTACGCAACAGCAAGATCGAACCAACACTCTTTTTCGCACCATGGAACAACGGCGCAATAAGGATCGAGTGCGCACCTTGGCCGACCACATACGACTGTGGAAGAAGAACAGGTCCAGGGCCTCCTGCTCATCAAGCCGGCCCCTCAAACGACGAAGGCATGAGGAACCAGACCCTGATGATCAAGGTCTCGGTCCTCATGAAGGGGAAAATCAGGCCACCACTTCACAACCCATGGAATCCGCTGCACCCTCAACATCCCATCGCCAAACACAAAACCCACCATCTCCACCACCCCAAACACAACAATCTCCATCAACCTAAGCAAGGGAACCAGAGGCTCAGCCCTCTGAAGATGTACTTAATGTACATGTTCCCCTTGTTACCACACCTGAACCCATCGTGTTGAGTTCCTCAACCGATGAAAATCCATCCACCCCACCAACAGAAACCAACCCACCTTTTACTCCATCACCAACACCAAACGTACCATTAACCCCATCACCAACCCCTCGCGATACATAACCTTTCATCACCCAACCCGGTGAACCTGAATCACCCCAAAATGAGCCAACCCAAGAAACCATCCCATTGCCAATCGATACACAACCCATTACCCAAACTCAACACCCAATCAAACCAACCACAGTGCAAGTGGACATTCCCTCTTCATCAAGGCAGCCTCCACAGAGCCTAGTCGATGAAATAATCGAGAACATGGAGTCGCTAAGGAGACGTCTAGAGATACCTCCCAGGGAACCCATCATGATGGAGAACATCCATCAATATCTCTACCACGATCATAATGAAAGCTTGTCTCTCAATCCTCCAGTTCTATCACCAGAATCCATGGACCTCCTACACCATCGGTTCGTTAGACAGACTACCCAACCACCACAAGCTGTCTTCTCAAACGATGGGATAAGGATGGTAATGGAGATCAAGATGAGGACCTTCACCAATAGAGCTATTAGATATATCGAGTACACGATGAAGAGAACTCATGGTCAGGTCAGCGTCTTCAACAACAATGACTTGATCAATCTCAACCCCTACGACTTGATTGACCCTTATGCGTTCACAGCTCAGAGACAGGATCAAGGAATAAGATTTGGGATGGCAAACAGAGCGATAGTGAAGACGATGGAGACCCTAGTGAAGTATAGAGCCAAGAGTGATTTTCAAATTGCTCTTCAATTAGGTATCGAAAGACTCTCCTGCACTCCACCGAATGAAGACTTTCCTGAACTGCAGGAGAAGAGATCTGCCTCTGTCTTAACTCAACCCGATCTTGGACTTGTCTTCAAGAATGAGTTCGGGGAAAGAAATTTTTCAGACTAACTGAAGCCTTCAAGTATTCAACCGATACATTTGAGTGGTTTCAGAAGGTTATCAGAGAGAGGCTGGGCAGAACTCATGTGCCAAGAGAAGATGGGAAGTAACTCATTCATGAGATATCAGCAATCATCAGTTATCGAAGACTACTTCTGTGCTTCTAGGATATATCTCAAGGTAGATCATGAGTGGAGTTTTAAAATTTTTTTTGCCTTAATATGAAATGTCTTTTGCTTCCAGTATTGTAAGAATTCATCATCCAATGAAAATTTGGAATTTGATGCTTTTCCTTAGATTAGTCTATGTTCTTCAAAATTGTTCGTAGATTAGTTTATGCTTGTTCTTTCATTACTTAAGGGGAGATTGTTAGACCCCTTAATTTATAAGAGTAAAAATAATGAAGAACAACAAGTGATGAAGAAACAGAACACCGATGAAGACATTAAGGCAGAATTCACCAAGTTTGAAGAAGAACCAGAGGGTCGATGAACAACCAAAGATGCGATGGAAAGAGCATCTTCATCACCCCTCTGGTCAACAACACTTGAGAGTTTCTTCAGCAATTCAACCAGAGGCATACAATGAAGATATAAGGATAAGGTTGAATCATCATTCCATGAAAGACAGCTGGAGAGGACAAATCGACAGCTGGATTTCAAGTTTATCTTAATTTATAGCTTATCTATGGTTTAGATAAACTTTATCCGTTAGTAGAAGATTAGCTAAATAGGCTCACTAGATAGTTATCTTCTAATTAGCCTTCTAGTATAAATAGGTGATTAGGCCTATTGTTAAAAATGTCGCTTTTACGTTTTTCATATTAAATAAAGTGAAATCATTGGCACTCAATATTATTCTTTGAATGTTCATACATTGTTCTTGAGTGTTCATCATTTTGTTTATTAAAACACTAGAATTTTGTTATTCTTAACTCGATTATTAGTGTTATTGAGAAATCTGGGATCAACAGTACCTATACCACGATCGCGATGAATGTTTAACTCTCAATCCTCCAATTCTATCGCCAGAATCCATGGACCTCCTACACCATAGGTTTGTTAGACAGACTACCCAACCACCAAAACTGTCTTCTCAAACGATGGAATAAGGATGGTGATGGATATAAAGATGAGGACCTTTGCTAATAGGGCTATAAAATATATCGAGTACATAGTGGAGAGAGCCCATGGTCAGGTCAACGTCTTCAATGACAATGACTTGATCAATCTCAATCCCTATGACTTGATCGACCTTTACGCATTCACAACTCAGGGACAGGATCAAGGCGTAAGATTTGGGATGGCAAACAGAGCAATTGTGAAGACGATGGAGACCCTGGTGAAGCATCGAGCCAAGAGTGATTTTCAAATTGCTTTTCATTTGGGCATCAAAAGACTCTCCTGCACTCCACCTAATGAAGACTTCCCTGGCCTGCAGGAGAAGAGATCTCCTTCTGTCTTAACTCAACCCGAGCTTGGACTTGCTACAAGAATGAGTTCGGGGTAAAGAAATTTTTCAGACTAACTGAAGCATTCAAGTATTCAACCGACACACATGAGTGGTTTCAAAAAGTTATCAGGGAGAGACTGGGTAGAACTCATGTGCCAAGGGAAGACGAGAAACAACTCATTCATGAGATATCTACAGTCATCAGTTATCAAAGACTGCTACTGCGCTTCTGGGAAATATCTCAAGGTAGATCATGAATAGAGTTTTAAATTTTTTGGCCTAAATTAAGATGTCTTTGCTTCCAGTACTGTAAGAATTCATCATCCAATGAAAATTTGGAAATTGATGCTTTTCTTCAGATTAGTCTCTGTTCTTCAATATTGTTCATAAATTAGTTTATGTTTGTTCTTTCATTACTTAGGGGGAGATTGTTAGACCCCGTAATTCATAAGTGTAAAAGTAATGAAGAACAATAAGTGATGAAGAACCAGAAGACCGATGAAAACGTTAAGGCAGAATTGACCAAGTCTGGAGAACAACCAGAGGGTCGATGAATCGACCAGAGATGCGATGGAAAGCGCATCTTCATCACCCCTCTGATAAAAAACACTTTTCAGCAGTTCAACCAGAGGCATATGATGAAGATATGTAGATAAGGTTGAATCATCATCCCATGAAAGACAGTTGGAGATAACTAATCGACAGCTGGATTTCAAGTTTATCTCGATTTATAGCTTATCCATACTTTAGATAAACATTATCTTTCCTAGACGATTGGCTAGATAGTTTTATTAGATAGTTATCTTCTTATCACTAGTATAAATAGGTGATTAGGCCTATTGTAATCAACGTCGCTTTTACATTTTCATATTGAATAAAGTGAAATTATTGGCACTCAAGATTGTTCTTTGAATGTTCATACACTGTTCTTGAGTGTTCATCATTTTGTTCATTAAAACACTATAATTTGGTTATTCTTAACCTGATTATTAGTGTTATTGAGAGATCTGTGATCAACAATGATGCCTCACAACCAGAGACTGATGGAAACCCCATGGTTAAACCAGAGCCTCTGGTTATCAACTCCACAAGTTCATCAACAAGTGTTACCGATGGAACGGAACTTCTTAGTAAGGAACCATCATCTGAGGGATCGATGAGTAATTCAAGTAACCCTGAAAATTCATCTGAGAAATCTAAAGCGTTGGAACTCCCAAAAGACTCTTCTAAACCTTCAACCTTAGAACCCCTCTCTCCCAAAAACGTTCATGAAAATTTTGATTTTGAGAAATATGCAAGAGACTTTTTTGATTATGACTTTAAAGATGAAATAATATGTGAATCGCTAGAAATAGATGTGGATAAGAAACCGTAAATTTCGAAAATCCCAGTGAAATCTGACCTCCCAAACTTATGCATAAAAGCTAAAAATTCTTCAGACCAAGAAAAAGGAAAACTGAAAAAGGTTAAGTCTGCCAAAGAAACTTCACAAGGCCAGACCCTTCGGTCTAAACTTATAAAGTTCACTATTGAACATAAACAAAAGTGGCATGCTTCTGAAAATTCTAACCTTCATTTTTCATCTCCTTCAGCTAAAAGGAAGAAGCCTCTCCTCAAAAAGGAAGTAAAACCCAAGTCTGCCCCCTCGAATAAAAATTTTGCACTAGATAGGAAGTTTGTAAAAACAACCAAAACTAGGACAGAACCTTTTCCTTCTGCTTTTACTTCTAATTCTTCAAATAAAAAGATTTGTTAAACATACAAAAACTCCCACATGTCAGTGTTTAACTCTTTTACAAAATCTGAGGAATCATATGCTAAACCATCGCTGCATTTTTCTGAGCAAGTTTATAGATATAAAAATGTTAAAACTCATGAAAAAATGAAGAAGAAGCCCAAGCCTACAAAAGCTAAGGGCAAAGGAAATCCACCCAAATCCAAGAGGGCTAATGAAAAATAGGATGTCAAATCCCCTACTAACGAACGAGGACCCATCATGAAATGGGTACCTAAAACCCCTTAATTGGTCTTGCAGAACCAGCATGTGCAACTATGGTACACGGACGCAGGTTGCTCCAGGCACATGACTGGTGATAGAAGTCAACTGTCCTCCTTCATCAAAAAAGCTAGAGGCTCCGTGACTTTTGGAGACAACAGCAAGGGGACAATCAAGGGATATGGCACCCTCATCAAGGGGAACATATCAATCGCAAAGGTGGTTCATGTTGAAGGCTTGAAGCACAATCTTTTGGAAGTACGATTTCATAAAGGTTTCTGAATCCTTTAAACGGAGCCTGGTCAAACCATCATCAAGGCCAAGACAGAAGGAAACCTTTATCTTCTAGATTTTCAATCTTTTATGGGTCAAGACACTCTCTGCCTTGTCTCCCATAGGAGTGAAGAAAATTGGCTATGACATCAAAAATTCTCTCATTTGAATTTTGATGTCTTGATGAAGTTAGCCAAAGAAGTTGGTCAAGGGGATTCCTGATCTCAATCTCGAATAAGACCACCTCTGCTCAGCCTGTGAGATAGGGAAGTTAAAACAGGCTTCTCACAAATCCAAGTTAGAAACCTCGTGTTCCAAACCCTTGGGCATGCTCTATATCGACACTCTGTGGGTCAATCTCTACACAAAGCCTCTATGGGAAGAAGTACATTCTCGTACTCATTGATGAATTCTCAAGATATACATGGGTTGAATTCGCCAAGAAGAAATCAGATGTTCCTGACCTCCTCATCACGGTGATGAAAAGGCTCCAAGTGCTTCTATAGCGCAAACTCATCAAAGTTAGAAGTGACAATGGAACAGAATTCAAGAATACCAAAATTGATGAATATCTCATTAGTGAAGGTATCACTCAAAAAATTTCAACAGCCAGAACTCCACAACAAAATGGAGTTGTTGAGCGAAGGAACAGAACCCTTGTAGAAGCAATAAGGACCATGCTTGCTTCATCAGAGCTACCCATTTTCTTATGTACTGAAGCAATTTCTACTGCCTGCTTCACCCAGAATCATTCTATCATCAACAAGAGGAACCAAAAGACCCCATATGAACTCATCAACCAACGACGTCCAAATGTCAAATACTTCCATGTCTTTGGGTGCAAATGCTTTGTACTCAACGACAGGGAGTATCTTGTCAAATTCGACAAGAAGGCTGATGAAGGCATATTCATGGGTTACTCACAAACCGCCAAGGCCTACAGAGTATTCATCAGAAGGACAAAGATCGTCATAGAAAGCATCAATGTGTCCTTTAATGATGCATCGTCGATGACTTCTAGACACAACAGTTTAGAACTCGGGCTAAAAAAAGGAGCCTTAGATTCATCTCTATGAAAACCCAATGAATTAGAATTGGCTCAATTATTTGAAGACCTCTTTGAAGAAGAAGCAGTCTCTCGACAAGCACCCAATGAAAAACTACCTTCCAGAGCCGATGAAATACATGAGATCTCCAATGCTGAAGGTATAACTCTTTCTGAAACTCATGTTACTTCACCATCTACTTCTTCTATGTCTTCAGAACCAAAGCATCACTCTGGAGAAGATCTCTTTGAGGGGGAGCAAGCATGTCACACCCCGCTAAAGCGGAAACACGAGGTATGGCAGATAGAGTCTCATAGCGATAGAGTATAAATAACACCACCATACATTATAATTACATTACATCACTAGTCAAAGTTTACAATTACACAAATACATCCCCAAAATGACAAGTTTGTAACTTATGACAATGATATAAAACAAAAAAAAAATCAGAGGTGATGTTGTTACTTTTATAACCATTTACCTTCTTTACCCCTGAAAAAGCACGTTAAAACAAATGTCAACTACAAGAGTTGATGAGTTCATAGGTTTTCAATGTACAACAATCCTTTATGCAATTTTTAGTTCGAGTAAGTCTTTTACTTACTCGTGAACAACTTTCATACGTTTAGCACTTTTAACGAGGCACAATGTACTCCAAGAAATTTTAAGTGTTGGGCCACTACTAAACCTGCGACAACTACACCCTTTATTCCGAACTACCTCAACGGTGGTGTTTAAACCATATGGATAGAACCCGTGTTTTAGTTAAATGCACCCTTACTTGTCAGTAAAAGGTGGGATTGTCAATCCAAATAGCGCTATCCACTTAAACTATCGGCTCATACGAGTTAATAAGTAGTGTAACCAAGTGGGACTTTTTAATTAACCCAAACACAATTTTTACTAGTATACATGGTGTTAGTGCTTGTATTCACAATTTCATTTTATTGCATATAATCAATTTGTATTCACGATTTAATCATATTGTATATTTAATACAATCATCAACTACTTTTATACGTGCTTTTCCCCCAAATAATGATGGATTTAAAAAGGGGCCGTGAATACTCACCTTTCCTTTCACGGTGTAGATGGTTGAGTGATCGAATGGGTGCGCCTTGTTATAGTCCTTTTAGTGAATCCCTATAAAAACGAACGGTTGTCAAAGTGTTCGGTTTTAACTCTTAAAGGTTAAGGTTACTATTCTATCTTTACGTCTTACAAAATGCCTCTTTATGTTCTTAAGATAAAAATCAAGTTTTAAGCACTTTAGTGGTTTTAGGAAATCATGCATGCTAACAGAATCTTTATGTCTCAATAATGTCCATGGTTCACCCTCATCCAAGAAGTATATTTTCCTAATTTTTTTATAAGTTTTAGTATACTGAGTTAGGATCATTATAACCAAAAATCAAGATTTTTGGATGAGTGGAAAGGTCTCAAACAAATTTTACCAAAACAGTGGTTATAGCTTTCAAAACAGAAACCCCTTCTTAATGTTACACCCTTTTGAAGGAGTTATACTTATTATTTTTCAGTGGTTCATGAATCTTTTTAAATCTAACACATAAGGCTAGATTTTCCAAAAATAATCACCATATTTGGGTGTATAGTTTGGGAGTTATGGTTGTTTAAACATGCATGTGGAAATCTGTCAAGTTTGGACAGATTGCACACTTATTTTGTAAAAATTGGTTGAACCCCTAAATCACCTTGTTTTTGGGTGGGGTTAGACTCTTTTGAAATCTAATACCTTAAGATACACTCCAAAGGAAAAATTTCATGAGTTTTGATGTGTCTTCTAAGAGTTATATATGAACAATGAGACACAAAATTTCTGACCGACCACTTTTGCACACCAAATTTGTTTTGGGTGTTGTGAGGTTATAAAGTCATATTTTCTCATGATTCCACTTGGGTTTGAAAGATAATACACTAAATATTATTGTGAAAAAATATTCATGCTTATTGGGTCTATACAGAACCAGATATGATCGTTCCAAACTCATGCAATGAATCTGTCCAAGAGAAAAACTCATTCTTTTATGCAAAAATGAACTTTTATGCATCAGAATTTTCAAAAATGATGATTTTATGAAAGGAAACCACTCTAATATTCAATATTAAAGTAAGAATATATAAAATACAATATTCTTGTTAACAAAAATGAAAGAGAACTCAGATTCCATAAGAAACACAAAATGCATGAAATGAAGGTTTTTCTTGCTTTTCAAAAGTTCTCTAGGCCTTTTAAGAACATTTTTCATGTCTTTGGTGTAAAATCTACCCTTAGAACTTAGAATAAAGAACACCTTTCTTTTGTAAACTTAAAAGTATGAAAATGACAAGAAAATGGCATTAAAAATGCATAAAATGAAGCCAAAACACTAACAAGTGTTCTTACCTTTGATTACAAGAAGATGACCTTAAATTTCTTCAAGTTTTGCTTCTTGAATCTCTTTTCTTTTTTATGATTGAAAGGGATGAATTTTTCTTTCTTGGGGAAGAAGATGGAAGGAGAGAATTGTAGGTGAAAATTAAGGGAGAATAAGGAGATGAAAGGTTGCCAAATGAATGAGGAATGAGATTTTTAAAAATTCAAAATGTATTTATATGGAGAGGGGAGGGGCCGGCCACAAGATGGGCCTCTAGGCCTTGCTCTAATTGTTTTTAATAAAATTAGCCCATACTTTAATGTGTTGGGTATTTTTGTGGGAAATTGAGAAAAAAACTCAAATTCCTATTTTATGAGATAAATAAATTTATAAAATATAATTTAAGTAAAAATATTTAAAATATGTAGACTCTATATTTTATGCAAGTTTTAAAAATTATTTGGAGTGTTTGGCATTTTATAAGGCGATCCGGTTCGTAACAGTATTTTCTACGCAACCTACCGGGATTTCTAACTACTTAAGCTCTAATCACTCTACTTGAGTGATAATAATATTTCTAAAGTGCTATTTAGCTACTAACCTGGTATTTAAATTTTCGGATGTCACAAAGCAATTCCATCAGTCAATGAAGAACTGCATCCTATTGCTCCAAAATCTCAATCTTGAACCTAGTGGACAAAAGACCATTCTCATCACCAGATTATTGGTGATCCATCATCCGGTGTCAAGACGAGATCTGCTACTGCCAATGAATGTCTCTTCGCAAGTTTTCTAAGCATGATCAAACCGAAGAAAATTTCTGAAGCCCTACAAGATCCAAAGTGGATAGACGCCATGCAAGAGGATCTACTTCAGTTTGAGTGGAATAAAGTTTGGTCCCTCATGCCTCTACCCAAAGGGAAAATGACTATTGGGACCAAATGGGTCTTCAGAAACAAGAAGGATGAAGATGGAATTGTTATCTGGAACAAAGCTAGGCTTGTTGGTAAGGGCTACTGTCGAGAAGAAGGGATAGACTACGATGAAACCTTTGCTCCCATTGCTAGGCTTGAAGCTATCAGAATATTCCTCGCCTATGCATCGTACAAAGGTTTCAAGGTCTATCAAATGGACGTCAAGTCTGCTTTCCTCAATGGCAAACTCCAAGAGGAAGTCTATGTGCAGCAGCCTCCTGGGTTTGAAAATCCTAAGCATCCAGACTATGTATATTTTCTAAACAAACCCCTCTATGGGCTCAAGCAAGCACCCAGGGCCTGGTATGAAACATTCTCTACCTTTCTCATAGCCAATGGATTCGAAAAAGGTACCATAGACACAATCCTTTTTCTTAAAAAGCATAATGGTGATATTTTACTTGTCCAAATATACGTGGACGACATTATATTTGGTTCTACTAACTCCAAATTTTGTGGAAAATTCTCAGAACTAACGAAAAGCAAATTTAAGATGAGTATGATGGGAGAACTAAGTTTCTTCCTTGGTCTTCAAATAAAACAAACTTTAGAAGGAATTTTCATCAATCAGTCCAAATATGTGACTGACCTTCTAAAGAAATATAACCTTTCAAATTCATCATCGATGAGAACTCCAATGGCTACAGGAGCTAAGTTGTTTTCTGATCCATCTGGCAAAGCTGTAGATGTAACAACCTACAGAGGCATGATTGAATCACTCATGTATCTAACAGCTAGTAGGCCATATATTATGTTTGCTACTTGTCTTTATGCAAGATATCAAGCTAATCCTAAAGAATCTCATCTCTCTGCAGTCAAGAGAATCTTTAGATACCTTAAGGGCACCCCTTCATTGGGACTCTTGTATCCAAAGAACTCTGGCTTTGATCTAATAGCCTATACAGGTGTAGATCATGCAGGTTGCAAGCTTGATAGAAATAATACGTCTGGAAGCTTCCAACTTTTGGAGGACAAGCTGGTGAGTTAGACATTCAGAAAATATAACTGTATCTCAATATCTACAGCAGAAGCAGAATATGTTGCTGCTGCTAGTTGTTGTTCACAAGTGCTCTGGACGAAAACCCAGTTGAAGGATTATGGGTTTCAATATGAGAAAATCCCCATCCTCTGTGACTCCAAAAGTGCCATAGCCATCTCTACAAATCATGTGCAGCACACTAAGATCAAGCACAATGATGTCAGGTATCATTTTCTTAAAGATCATGTAGAAAAGGGGAAAATAGAGATGTATTTTGTTCCTACAGAGATTCAACTTGCTGACCTTTTTACAAAAGCATTAGATGAGAAAAGATTTATGTTTATTGTCAGCAAGATGGGTATGTTGAATCTCACTACTTAAGGAAAATCATCCTTTCAAACTAGAGATTCTCAATATCTCAAGGTTAGGCCGAAAGTGATATATTCTAATGGCCCTCATAAACAAGTACTCTAACCCATAACCTCTGGTTCTAAAGACCAGAGCCTCTAGACAATTGGAATTACTTGTTTATATTTGGCCAAAATTATTCACTCTTTGGAACTAGAGCCCCCTTTGGTCCAAAGAAGGTACTTGGTGTTTTTTCACTAAGTGCCCCTTCCCAACCAGAGCCTCTGGTCCTATAGACCAGAGCCTCTGGTCCTATAGACCAGAGCCTCTAGATTCCAAGTCTTTGGGACCAGAGCCCATCTGGTCCAACTTGGTCTCCCTCATTCATATTGTCATGCATTATCCTTAGTTTTTACATTCATTTTGCATCCAGAGCCTCTGGATTCCATGTCTTTGGGAACAGAGCCCCTCTGGTCCAACTTGGTCCTCATTTGTTATCATTTTCCTTGCCTTTCACTTCCATTTTATATCCTTGATGTAACCAGAGCTTCTGGTTCTAAAGACAGAGCCTCTGGATTCTAAGTCTTTGGAACCAGAGACCCTCTGGTCCTATAGACACTCCATCCTCCTTTATATTAATATTTTTAAACCATCCTTCTCAACCACAGCCTCTTGTTGTATAGAACAGAGCTTCTGGTCACCCTATTTTCTCCCCTATTGGTTCTAAGGGGAGTTTTTACTCATTTTACATCCCCTTGCATCATTTGAGGGGGAGTCATGCTTTTCTATAAACCCTCAAGGATCCAAAATGAACCTATCATCCCTCTGGTTGTACATCACAATTCAACCAAAGACCCTCTGGTTCCATACCATGGTCCTTTTAATTTGCATTTTCACAAACAGAGCCTCTGGTTCCACTATCCATAGTCTCTGGACCCCAAAAATGCTATATTATGGAATAATTCATCCCTTGAATTCAACCAGAGCTCCTCTGGTTCATCTTAAAGGGTATATTTTTATTCCAAAGGTTTAATATGATGACCCAGAGCCTCTGGTTCGTCTATCCAGAGTCTCTATCTCATCAAAACCCAACATTTCCATGATGAATATGTTCATCACACCCAACCAGAGAACCTCTGGTTCCCCCATCAGTCATGACCAACCAGAGCCCCTCTGGTTCCATGACAAATTCAGTTTCTCCCAAAAACACATCTTTAATTGCAAACCTTTTAAAGATTATACAAAATTGCATCTTTTGTAACTAAAAACCATACAACATGGGTTTTTAGAAGACCAAAACTTCGTAATTAGTATTTATCTTCCAATTAGATGGAATTTTAAATTAAATATTTTTTTTGGGACTATTTTATTGAGAGTTATCAATTTGGGATAATAATTATTTTTAATAATCATCCTAATATCCCAAACATCACCCCTCCCATGCGCCTGACACAATAACAGCCTGTTCCCTAGAAACCGTTCCATATTACCCTCCCATCAACCCCACGTTGACACGTGTCCCTACCCCACTTGCACCATTATTATCGTGAGCTGTCTTTATGGCTTAAGATCGCAATCCTTTCACCTTTTACCCAAACGTGACCCACCATAATCACCCAACCTATTATTTTATTATTTTTTGAAAACCAAACAACCCTCTCCCTCCCACTGTATAAACCCATCTTCCTCACCAAATACCCTTTTAAGCCTACAATGTACTCTCAAGAACAAAAAACCTGCAACTTACGAACCTGCAACAATGGTTTCATCCGCTTCCCATGAATCCAACAATCACAAAATCCAGGTATAGTCGACTGGTGCAGACAGTCGAGCAATAGTTTTCCTTCCCATTAAGCCCAACAATCACAGTATCGACCTCCGTCCTCAACTTTTTGTGGACCGGTTTCACATTCTTATCGAGCTCTTTTAGAACTGCATCCTTTAACCGGGCCTCACTCTCTTCGACAAAGAGATTCTGATCAAATACATTCAACAGTACTGGAATACATGTGACTTCTACCCAAAAAACAGTGGAATTATGGGCAACATTGACGTCCCTAATGACATGGGTTGCTCGATCAAAATATCCCGAGCGAAGATCTCCAAGGTGCTTTTCATTCCTACCCGACGAGATCTTGGGATTGCGCGTTATGAGGACCCGTCAACGAGTCACGACATATTGTGGTTCAAACATATGTTAGGCTACAACCGAGAGCTACGAAATGCCTCAGACTTCAAACGACAATACCTTCCACCTATGTGGAACGTATTTTTCAATGTTCTCAACCGAGCTCTCACTTGCAAACTAGGGAGCATGGATCAAGGAAACATTAACATAATGACCATTATGTATGGTCTATTCTTCAACTTGCCTCTGGATTATGCCCTCTTGATCTATAACGAAATCCATACCGTCGTGGTAAAGAAGAATAAATTGATGGCCGTAGGGAATCCGGTCACATCTGTGCTCTTTCCTTGCTTTCTTGCCCTTTTCATCAAGGATGCGATGAAAGTGCACAACTTGCCATGCGATGCACCATTTACCCCACAGTTTGTTATGAATGGTCATCGCCCCACCATCTCCACAGATGGATACCCCATGGAGAGGCCTTTGTCAAGTCAAGGGCCATGCTAAGTGTCATTCCAGACACCTCTGCCACCCATAGGTCCTATGAAAGCTCTATGATGGTCCAAAAACCACGACCAGCTAACTCAGAGCATATAGAGCCCACCCCAGACACAAGCGAGGGATCTCAAGGTGAGAGGACTTCGTCAGATGATGAATCTGATGATGATGACAGTCCTCCTACCTCCCCCGGCCCTATGAACACTTATGTTCCATATCCCTAACCACCTCCCCGAGCTACCACATCCACTATCCCTATCATGCTAGGCCAAAGGGACATTAAACAAGGACCACCTAGTCCGATCCCTACCCAAACCAGCCATCCAGAGGCTACTTTTCATGTCTCTAGAGATGACATAGCCGAGGAACCCCATCATCCATCGCCTCTCTCCCAACAGAGGGGTGATGAAGAAATAAGAGCCCCTTCTCCTCATGGCTCGACACTACCCTCACACACAGAAGCATTTCTTGCTTCTGACTTTGAAGTTCCCATCGATCGTTCAGAGCGATCGTCCATTCATGCATGCACCCCTCGATACTTGGTCTATCGACAGAGAAACACACGTACTTCTCTTCACTGGACTCTGAATCCAATGAGGATGAAGCACCTGTAGCAACATCTTGAGATAGTTCCTCTCTAGAGGGCTATCAAGGACGAGATGGAACTTCTCCCTTGCCTCCCTCTCCCACAGGCATCGATGGAGGCGCCTCAGGAATAGAGGCTCAACCTACAACATCTGTTGCTGTAAGGGTTACCCCTGTTGCTGAGTTGGTCACAAAGGCCGAGTTCCAGGCCTTTGCTGACTTTATTCAGTGGTCCTTGGATGACCTTAAACTTAACATAGCGAGGATTGCTGAATCCACCCCAACTCTTGACATAACATTCATTCAGCAATCCCTCGCGTCCCTCGAGGCTCAATCGAGGGACAATACCACAAGAATCCAGTCTTTCCAGCGTCTGGTGGTCCAGCAACATAACTTTCGCCATAACATGACGACCACCAGACATGACTCCATAGATGCATCCCTAGCCGCCCTCTCGACACGAATAACCGCAACCGGTGCATCCATCACCATCCTTTCCACCCAAGTCACAAACATCGCCAATTCCATCGCCTTTCTACCCATCACCATAATATCCAGTATACCACAAACAGCCCCCTCCCTCTGCAGCACCCACCCCGATGAAGCCTTTACCTCATTTGCTGCAGAGGTATGAACCCTCATATCCTCCATTACCATACCACCCACTACCTCCACCTCCACCTCCACCCCCAAGATGTGGTCACTCGCTCTGATCTTCGCTCTCTAACCAAGGCATTGATCTCAAACTTCAACGAGATTAGTGCCAAGTTCGCTTCCAGAGCCACCGAGCCCATAAAAGCCCTAAAGAAGAGTCTTGCTCAACAGCAAAGGTGCACCAACTCTCTCCTCCTTACAATAGAAAAAGCAAGCAGAAGAGAAACAGTCAGACCGTATGTTGAATCGCTATGGCTAAAGAAGAAGAACAGGAGTGGAGCCTCATGCTCCACCAGTCGGCCTCTCAAACGGCCATGACATGACGACCCAGACCAAGATGATCATGGTCTTGGTCCTCATGAGGGGGAGAATCCTTCCATCGCCCCAATGGAAACAACAGCACCACCACCTTCACAAGTCCAAGAACCAACCTCCCAACCAACTGTTGAAACAAAGGCGAGGGAACCAGAGACTCAGCCCTCTAATGATATACATAATGTACAGGTTCCCTCTGTAAATATTGATGCTTCATCATCTCAACCAACTGCAGGCACTATAAACCCATCACCACCAACCAATGAGTCCTCACTAATTTTGGTGAGTTTTTCATCACCCTCCGATCAACCACCCTCTACCTCATAAGAACCAGCCATTCCCTTTACCCCATCACCAACACCATTTTCATCACTAAAGCAACCAGAACCCACTCCCATACAACCAAAACCCACACCCATACAACCAAAACCCACAAACCCTCAACCAGAAACTACATCCAACCAGAACCACAAATAAGATAACCAAAACCACCAATGAACCAAACAAAACCACCTATTAGCGAACCAGAACCACCCATTAGCCAACCTACCCAAATTGTGCTTGTAGATATACCCTCCTCCTCAAGGAAACCCCCATCCATTGATCGAGTGCAAAAAATTGTAGCACATATAGAGACCCTAAGGAAACGTCCACCGGTGCCGCCAAGAGAACCTGTCATGATGGAGAACATCCATCAATACCTCTATCATGATCGCGACGAGCAAATAGTTCTCAATCCTCCCAACCTATCTCCAGAATCAATAGACCTGCTCCAACACAGATTCATGAGACAGACGATACAACTGCCACAAGTCGTCTTCTCAAATGATGGAATCAAAATGGTTCATGATATCAAAATGCAAACATTCGCGAATAGAGCCATAAAGTACATCGAGTACACTGTGGAATGCATACATGGGATGATCTGAGTCTTCAACGACAAAGATCTCATCAATCTCAATCCATGGCACTTGATTGACTTATATGGCCACACAACTCAGTGTCAAGATCATGGGATACGGTACAGGATGGTGTAGCGAGCGATAATAGAGGCGATGGGGACACTTTTAATGTTCAGAGCAAAGAATGATTTCCAAATAGCTCTGCAACTTGGCATCAAAAGACTATCCTGCACGGCTCCAAATGAAGACTTCCCTGGACTGCAGGAGACACGCTCTGCTTCAGTTTTAACTCAACCAGAACTTGGCTTGGTCTTCAAGAACGAGTACAAGGCAAAGAAATTCTTCAGACTAACTGGGGCCTTCAAGTATTCAAGAGGTACACTTGAATGGTTTCAGAAGGTCATATGAGAGAGACTGGGCAGAGAGCATGTGCCAAGGAAGGAGGGACAAGAGTTAATTCATGGTATCTCCACAGTCATCCGTTATAGAGGATTGATCAAACGCTTCTAGAAAATATACAATGGAGATCATAATTGAGATGTAAAATTTATATCCTTATTTAATTCTATATTGTATGAAACAATCCAATTTCCAGAAGAAGATTTCTACTAGATTAGTCTTTGTTCATTACAATTCATTTATGTTTCATAGACTAGTTATTATTTATTTTTCATTACTTAGGAGGAGATTGTTAGACTCCGTAATTCTTATTGTAAAAGGAATGAAAAATGTACAAGTATGGAAGTTTAGAGGACCGATGGAAGAAGAGCTGGAAAAGACCTAAGTGCTCAAGGCGAACCAGAAATGCGATGAATGGTCCATTGGTGCGATGAACAATGCATCTCCATCACCCCTCTGGTTATTAGCACTTAGCAGATTCTACAATAGTTCAATCAGAGATATCCAAGCAAAGAAGAAACGTAAAGACTCCTGGTTGAACATACTACCTAGAAGACAGCTGGAGACACTCATCGACAGCTGGAATTCAATTACACAAGGTAGTTGAAGATAACTCCTAAATTCTAGATAGATATCTTTTCCCTAGAATATCTCATAGATACCTTTTCACTAGATTGTTATCTCTTAGATTAGATTGCTAGTATAAATAGCTATCATATATCTTGTAAATTATTAATTCCTTCTCGTTAAAGTTATTATAATGAAATCCTTTGAAGCTTCATATTCTCCTGAATATTTTATAAGTTGTTCTTCACTATTCTTGATTCATACAATAGATTTAGGTTTCATAACATGAATCTTTGTGTTATATTAAGAGATCTAGGATCAACAGTCAACTCATCTATCAAAGGATTGCACAATACCTAAAAGATGTTTTTAGTGCAATTTGCCCGATCATATTCAACCAAACTGTCCCCAGTTGAGTGTTCCTCGAATAACCATAGGAGGAAATACCCGAAGTACTCATGGGAGGCCTAGTGCAACAAGATGAGAACAAAGTGGGGTGCGAGGCCGATCATTTCAAATGACGAAAAGTGTGGCCGAAACAATGTCCGATGTGGTAACAAGTACTTTTCTTGTTAATTCTATATATGCTAAAGTGTTATTTGATTCTAGTGGGAATTTTTCTTTCGTATCACCATCATTTGCTAATTTTGCACATATGAATTTTGTGCCCCTTAATGATACATTAGTGGTTGATACCGCTAATAGTTATGTATCTTTTACCTATGTGTTTATTGATTGTATAATTGAAATTGAGGAGTGTGGGTTGTTGATCGATTATTTCCTATGCCGATGAAAGAATTCAACGTTATAGTGGGAATGGATTGGGTAGTAGAAAACCGGGCTAATATTTTATGTAGCAAGAAAATGATCAGTATTGATCTGCCGGAGAAAGGACCAATTGTTATTTATGGTGATCGGCATGATCACCAAACCAACTTGTTATCAATTTTGAAAGTCTGAAAATGTATTCAGAAAAGATGTCAGGGTTATTTGGCTTATGTGATAGACTCAAAGAAAGAAAAAGGTAAGCAAGATTCAATTTCGGTTGTCTGTGACTATCTAGAAATCTTTCCGGAAGATTTGACTGGTCTACCGCCTGATAGATTTATCGAGTTCAAAATTGATCTGGTACCCGGAATTGAAAGAGTTGGTTACTCAGCTAAAAGATCTTCTTGACAAAGGTTTTATCAGACCAAGTACTTCATCTTGGGGTGTTCCGATTCTGTTTGTTAAAAAGAAAGATGGATCAATGCAGAAGTGTATTGATTATCGGGAATTGAACAAGCTAACAATGAAGAATAAGTATCTTTTACCAAGAATCGATGATTTATTTGATCAATTGGTGGGAGCCAGTTACTTTTCAAAGATTGATTTGCGGTCAGGATACCTTCAGTTAAAAATCAAAGAAGAAGATGTTGCCAAGACTGCTTTTCGAACTTGGTATGGGCATCATGAGTTTTTAGTTATGTCTTTCGGTTTAACCAATGCTTCTGCAACTTTCATGGATCTGATAGACCGAGTATGTAGCGAATATCTTGATAAATTCGTTATTGTGTTTATCGATGATATTCTTATATACTCGAAATCTGAATAATAGCATGCTGGACACCTTCGTCTGATCCTTGAACTTTAAAGAAAGAAACGTTGCATGCAAAATCGTCCAAATGTGAGTTATGGTTAAGAAAAGTTTAATTTCTGGGTCATGTCATATTTGAAGAAGGAGTGAAAGTTGATCCTGCTAAGATTGATGCAGTAGAGAAATGGGATGCACCGAGAACTCCTTCTGAAGTCTGTAGTTTTTTGGGGTTAGCAGGTTACTACCAGAAATTTATTCAGGATTTCTCCAAAATTGCAGTACCGTTGACGAAGTTGACTCGGAAAAATATTAAGTTTCATTGGGAATAAGATCAACAAAAAGCTTTCCAATTGTTAAAAGATCGTCTTTGCAGCGTTCTGGTTTTGTCTTTGCCAAAAGCATCAGAAGATTTCGTGTTTTATAGTGATGCTTCAAAATTAGGTTTGGGTTGCGTGTTGATGTAGAGAGGAAAAGTTATTTCTTACGCGTCCATACAATTGAAGGATCATAAAAAACAGTATCCAACACATGATATGTAGCTTGCAGCCGTAGTTTTTGCTTTGAAGATTTGGAGGCATTATTTGTTGGGAACAAAATGTCAAATCTTTACAGATCACAAAAGTCTTCAACATTTATTCAGTGAAAAAGAGTTAAACATGCAGCAGCGGCGATGGATGGAACTAGTAAATGATTACGACTGTGAAATTCTCTACCATTTGGGGAAAGCTAATGTGGTAGCAGATGCCTTAAGCAGAAAAGAGAAGAGTGGTACAATCAAGATTGTAGCTATGAAAATGAATCTATTCACAGATCTTCACAACCAAATTTCAAAGTGTCAGGAAGAAGTTGTTAAGGAAGATAATTTTAAGTTTGAACGAGTGGGTAAATTGATTTCCACCATGAAAAGAATGACAAAAAAAAATTTGTGTTTCACGGACGGATATGGATACCGCGCTATGGGAATATTCGGGAAATTATTCTGAATGAAAGTCACAAATCCCAATATTCTATTCATTTTCTCACCAATAAAATGTACAAAGATTTAAAACCATTTTATTGGTGGCATGGACTGAAGAATGACATAGCAAGGTAGTGGAGTGATGTATGACGTGTGTGCATGTGAAAGTTGAACATCAGAAACCTTATGGGAGTCTGCAGTCTTTAGAGATTTCTGTTTGGAAATGGGATCATAATACGATGGATTTCATCATGAAATTATCTTGAACTCCAAAAGGATATGATGCCATATGGGTAATTGTAGACCGTTTATTGAAATCTGCACACTTTCTTCCGATAAAAGAGAATTATCCTTTAGAAAGGTTGGCAAAGATTTACATTAAAGAAATTGTGACTAGGCATGGGGTTCCATTATCTATCATCTCAGATACGGATAGTCGGTTTACATCAAAATTTGGGAAAGCTTTCAGAAAGCCTTGGGTTCTCAGATTTGGCTAAGTACGGCGTATCATCCACAAACAGATGGACAGAGTGAAAGAACAATTCAATATCTCAAAGATATGTTAAGGGTTTGTGTTATAGATTTTGAAGGATCGAGGGAAGATCATCTCCAATTAATTGAATTTGCCTATAACAACAACTATCACTCCAGCATCCAAGCGGCACTGTATGAAGTTTTGTATGGTCGTAAGTGTAGAACGTCGTTATGTTGGAATGAAGTGGGTGAATGACTATTAACAGGGCCAGAAATTGTTCAATTCGCTTCTGAGAAAATTGAGCAGATTAGAGAAAAGATTAAAACAACTTAGGATCGTCAGAAGAGCTATGATGATAGACGCCGCAAGCCAATTGAATTATTTGTAGGAGATTATGTGATGCTGAAAGTCTCTCCATGGAAAGGAATAGTCAAATTCGGTAAGAGAGGTAAGCTTAGTCCAAGATATATTGGGTCATTCAGAATCTTCAAGCGAGTCAGAATGGGTTCTTATCAGTTAGAGCTACTAGAAGAGCTTACTTCAATCCATAACACTTTCCATGTGTCTAATCTACGAAAGTGTTTGTCAGATCCGAGTCTGGCTGTGTCGCTACCAGAAGTAAGACAAGACAGTAAACTGAACTTTGTGGAAACACCGAAAGCTATAACTGATCGGAAAACCAAAGTACTGCAGAACAAGGAAATCAATCTGGTTAAAGTTTAGTGGCATTTTCAGAAAGGTTCTGAGGGAACCTGGGAATTGGAATCCGAAATGAGAACCGAATATCCATGGTTATTTGATTGAATGAATTCCGAGACGGAATTCTTTTGAGGGGTGGATAATATGATAACTGGGTTCTGGTATCACCTAATATAATTGTTATGTGATTTCCTGATTAAGTGATCACATGAATATCTGATTAAATGTTATAATTGATCTTGTGGATACATGCTTACATAATATTAATGTGTGAGTGTCTATATTTTATGTATGGGAATTTTGGATATATATATATATATATAAAAGTATGAGTGTGTGTGTATTTTATATGTATTCATGGGCATGCATGAAGAGTTGATGTATATTCTTTTAAATATACATATGCATGCATTAGGGTTATGTATATTAATCAGCCACTTTCCTTTTTAAGGAAGAGTATAAAAGTGATTTATTTGAGAAAAGCAAGCTTCTTGCCATTCTTGGAAAGAAATTAAGAGAGAGAGTGTGTGTTTCTATGGGTTTTCATTGCTAAGTTTTGGAAACTAAAGTTGGATCATTATGATTCGTATTGTTGTTTTCTTTCAAAATTTTGAATCTACAAAGGTGAGTGTTTATTAAAAACAACCTTTGAATATGATTTGATTACCAGTTATATATCTATGAAATGATGATGTATATTTTGAATATGATGTATATTTGTTGAAACTTCAATGACTGGATAAGGTTATTCGGACAAGTATTGTCCGAGGAATGTCCTTACCGACCAAAGCTTTAACTGGTGAAGGGTATAGGGTGATGTTAATGTTGACAGGATAAAAATGGTACCCAGACGCCTGTTGTCCGATGAGTGTATATCCGGATAAGTGATTGCCCGGACTAGTGATCGTATGCCTGACCAATTGAGTTTGAGTCCGGATACTATATTCTCCGGAGAGGGTGTGTCCGGATAAGATGTTCTTGCTTTATTTAGTCATGCGTCGTCCGGATAAAAGTGTCCGACTGAGTATTATCCGGATATGGGTTGTCCGGATAGACTTATCTGGACAAGTATTGTCTGGATGAAAGTTGATTTGATGAAGTTATTGTTGAACTTGAAATTTTGATAATTGGATTTTCACAATTAACATTTATTTGGTTTTAAAACTGTTATATTGTGAAGAGGTGTGTTTTATATATTTTAAGAAAGTGGAAAAGATATTAAATGTTTCTTCCAGACGTGGTAACATAAGTTTGTTCTGGTTTGAAACTATATTTTGGGAAATGTTTCTTCCAGACGTGGTGACGTAAGTCTGTTCTGGGTTGAAACAATATTTTGGGAAATGTTTCTTCTAGACGTGGTGACGTACTGTTCTGATTTGAAACTATATTTTAGGAAATGTTTCTTCCAGACGTGGTGACGTAAGTCTGTTCTGGAATGAAACTTTGTTTTAAGAAATAGTTCCCCCCAGACATGGTGATATTGTCTGTTCTGGCTTGGAACTGCGTATTGGGTACTTCCAGACGTGGTGACGTAAGTCTGTTCTAATAAGGAACCCAGTTTTAAAGAAGAAATAAGAGTGGCATATTAAGGAGAGGCGTACCCTATGGATATAAGGGTGGCAATTGTAGGTGTGGGTATTATAACTCTTGTTGTTATCACTATCAGATACAATATTTCTAAATCAACATTTCTTTGTGACTTGATGATTTAGAGGTATTGTTGTCTTTAGAAATAATAACTTTGATGTTATTGAGAATGGAAAAATGATTTATAACCAGATGCATTAATTGCCTATGATTTCTAACAAGTTAAACATTTGTGAGAATGATGCAGAGTGGCTCTGGTTGGTTTTTTAGAAGGGCTAGAGAGCCTTTGGTCATGAGGAAAAGATTTTAAAATGTTATGGGAATTTTATGAACCAGAAGCTCTGTATGTATTATACAAAGGCTCCGTATCTTGAAGATTAATCATTTTGTGGTTGACTGAGCTCTATATCTGAGCTCTGTATCAGAGCTTTGTCTTTTAAAATCAAATCTATTCTTCAAAAATATTTATAAATAAAATAAAGAACAAGTGGAGCTCTGATTCTAGCTTATTTATCTTTTAAAGTTAAGGTAGGTCCTTTCTAGACCAGAGACTCTGTTGATCCTGAGGGTCTCTAGTTGGGTATTGTTTCATTTGAATGCAGAGGCTCTGGTCAGTAGAGCCAGAGGCTCTGGTTATCAAGGACAGATGAGCTCTAGCCCGTTGAGCCAGAAGAGTTTTATGCAAATATGTTAAGAGATCCAGAGTTCCAATATGTTGCATTTTGTGCTATGTGTTGTAGCAATCTGTTGGCTTTATATTTTGGTTAACAAACAGATTGCATTTTTTTTTAATTACAATTATTTCTATATAAAAGATGTTTTATCAGGTTTTGGTGATCATCACCCTGCATTTGCAAAGAAGGAATTTACTCACTAGACCTTCCGGTGTAACCCTCATTTTTATTTTTTTTATTTTGAAAATGTGCATTGCAGGAATTGTGGGGTCTCAAGATAATAAGGGGAAGGGAAAAATATAATTATTTTCCTTATGTGATATCTACTATATGAAGATGAGCTTGATGCCTGTATATTTTAAAGATACATGTGGTTATACATGTGATAATGTTGGAACACATATTCCTCTAAAGTAACAAGATGCACAGTAAAATCAGAGTATGAATTAAATCGTGACTGTGCAACTGGAAATGGTGTAACAAAATCTTCAAGACGATAATGAGAATGAAAAACAAACTTGAATAAGTTGGAAGCTTTAACAACATTGTTGATGGGTCGGCAGCGGATGACTAATACGCCGATAGTGAGAGCCACCCTTGATGCCTGATCTTGTCCGCTAGTCTTTCCACCCATGCTCTGGATGAAATGAGAGAAGAGGTATTGCCACACCGTTGACAAGCGGTTCTTCTCAATCTTTGACAGAGATTTAAGCGGCCCGCCAGAGTCTTTCTTCAAAGGCCATTGGTAGCCCATATCATCAAGACAGGCGATGATGATTTCAGTCGAAGGGTCGCTGACGAACGGACCCTTGGGGAAATGAAAAGCTTGCTTGAGAGTGTTCACGCCAAAGCTTACGGTCATCCTGTTGAAGATGAAGGCGATTTTCTCCACCTATTAACAATTCTTGTCCTCTTTTTGCACCACCTCAGCAGTCATCCAGAACTGCTGAAGGGCCTCCTTAACCATGATAGGTTCATGGTTGAGAGCGTAGGCGATAGGGGACATCTTGAGGAAGACAGCAGCATCCTCGTAAATGGTCTTGTTGATAGGAATGTCCAACAAGGCAACGTGATTGTTAGCCTTGAAGGATATGTCTTCAACGAAGAAGTTAACATTCTTGGCAGCCATTGTCTGTTACAGGTTTTAAGAAATAGGAAATAACAGTTATTAGTAGTCCAAGATTTATTGTGATCTTTTTAAGTTTTAGAATAATAAAACTTCTTTTGAAAAATCCTCAAAAGAGATATTAGGGGTTTTCAAGTACATTTATGTTTTGAAACAAGATTATAACCAAGAATAAGGATGTGTTATTAATCTTTCTATTTGTGTTTTAAGAGAACAAGGTTCTTAAAATTTCAAACATTTGTTTCATAAGAAGGAGAAGAACAGTTCTAAGTTTAAAGAATAAATATCGACCTTAGAGTTGTTTGAGAAAAAGGAAGGATTTGAGAGCTCTTAGAGTTCTTGCTTGCAAAATTCTTTTGGCAGAAGTTCGTCAAAGATGTTTGTAAGCGTAAATGAAATATGAAAGGAAGAGTCTCATATTTATAGATAGAATGAGAGAGAAAAGAATTAGGAGAGAGGAAAATACGACTGTTGCTGAAACGCCATGATGAAAGAAATGGCACGTACTCATCCATGATTGGATGGAAGTTGGAGGAGGTCACGTCTGTTAGACTTTTACGTGCGTCTCAAAGCATCTCGTATTGAAAACAGAGAATGTCGTCATAAAGACGGTTCATCAACTATTTCTTTTAAAACGTCAAGGTTTTAAGAAAATCAAAAAGTCACATTCAGTGATAAGATAATCACTGAATAAAAACCTTTTAAAACATTTTGATCATTGAAGAAGAAAAGCTTCAATGATCGTTTTGTTTTAAGAACTGAAAATAACTTAGAAGAGTATATTTTCATAAAAACTTTATTGTCAGCGATAAGAGAATTACTGAAACTGACATTTAAAAACATTTGAATCACTGAAGGTAGAAGGGTTCAATGATCATTTTGATTTTAAGAAATGATAAGTATAAAAGAGATATACTTTCATAAAAATGTTCAGCGAACGAAAGAATCACTGAAACAAACTTTTAAAACGTTTTGATCACTGAAGAAAGAAAAGCTTCAGTGATAGTTTTAAGTTTTTAGGAAAAGAACAAGTATACATGCCTTAAAGAGAGTAGATACACTTACTCAAGAGTTCAGTGATAGAGATAGAGCACTGAATCATTTTGCTTACTGATTGATGTGTATAGCTGAAGAAAATTATTCTTCAGCCTTTAGCATCCCCAGTTCGCTGATCAATATGTTAAATCTTGTCTAATCAAGAGGCTTGGTGAAAAGGTCAGCGAGCTGATAATTAGTTGGAACAAAGTGAAGTTCAATATCACCATTAATAACATGATCTCTGATAAAATGATATCTGATCTCTATATGTTTTGTCTTGGAGTGAAGTACAGGGTTGTTTGCGATTGCAATATCACTAGTGCTATCACAATAGATAGGAATCTTTGAGAACTGAAGATCGTAGTCCTTAAGTTAGTTTTGCATCCAAAGTACATGGGCACGACAACTTCCAGTAGCTACATATTCAGCTTCAGCGATTGATGTGGACACTGAGTTTTGCTTCTTACTTGTCCAGCTCACCAACTTTCCACCTAGAAGCTGACAGCCTCCAATGATGCCTTTCCTATCGATCTTGCAACCTGCAAAATCACTATCCGAATAACCTATTAGGTCAAAACCTGAACCCTTAGGGTACCAGAGACCCAAGTTAGGAGTTCCCTTCAGGTATCTGAAGATGCGTTTTACAACGATCAGATGGGATTTCTTAGGTTCAGATTGATATCGTGCACATAAGCAAGTAGAATACATGATATCTGGTCGACTAGCTGTAGAATACAGCAAGGAGCCTATCATTCCTCTATAAACAGTTACGTTCATAGGCTTTCTATTTGGATCCTTGTTGAGTGAGAGTGGAGGAGCCATTGGAGTGTTCATAGATGAGCTATTAGATAGATCAAACTTCTTCAGCATGTCACAGACATACGTACTTTAACTGATAAAGATGTCTTTATCTGATTGCTTGATCTGGAGACCTAAAAAGAAGGTTAGTTCTCCCATCGTACTCATCTGGTATTCTTTCTTCATGTGATCAGCGAATCGAAAACACAAAAAGGGATTAGTGGAGCCAAAAATAATTTCATCGACATAAATTTGGACTAGAATGATATGACCTTTAACTTTCCTAAGAAATAAGGTCTGGTCAATCTTTCCATGAACAAATTTCTTAGAGATGAAAAATGAGGAGAGGGTATCATACCAGGCATGGGGAGCATGTTTCAACCCATAAAGATCTTTATCAAAATGACTCACATGGTTTGGATACTTAGGGTCAAGAAACCCTAGAGGTTTTTCAACATAAACTTCCTCTTGAAGTTTTCCATTAAGGAAAGTGCTCTTCACAACTATTTGGTAGACTTTGAAGTCTCTATTGCAGCAAAGGCTAGGAAGAGTCGAATTGCTTCGATCTAGCCACTGGTAAGAAGGTTTCGTCATAATCGATTCCTTCTTCTTGTCAATACCCCTAAGCAACAAGTCGAGCCTTGTTACGGGTTACCACACCTTCTTCATCTAACTTGTTGTGATAGAGCCATTTGGTGCCTATCACTGTCTTGTCAAATGGACGTGGGACAAGGTACCAGACTTTGTTCCTATCAAACTCAATCAGTTCCTCTTGCATGGCAATGACCCAACTAGGGTCTGAGATAGCATCACTAATCTTCATGGGTTCAACTAAAGAGAGAAAGTTGACAAAGAGACATATATTACCTAGACCACGACGAGTCTTAATACCTGTACCTGGATCACCAAGAATTTGATGAATTGGATGGTCTTTCGTCCATCGCTGTGCTGGTAGAGGATTACCATCTGAGTAGAAAAGTTCAGGAATAGTGGATGAGGCTTCAGCTGCAGTATCTTCAGCGATTGAAACAATTGCTAAAGGAGCCTCAAATTCAGCGACTGAAATACATTCAGACAATGAATGCATTTAATTCACTGACTGATCAGTGTTTGAAGTAGATGGAGGAACACAACTAATGGGCACAACAGCGATCTCTGAAGAAGACACGTTGGTGTGACTAGCTGCAACTTGAATGACTAATGGTTTATCTTCAGCTTCTAGGGGCTTCAGTGTTCAGAGGAACACTGAAGGAAGCTTCAGGTTGTCCATCATGAGAAAAAACATCCAGTTTTCTAATTCATCTTCATCATTTAAGATTGGTTTTGAATTAGCCGATTGAGATTCATCAAAAGTGACATGAATAGTTTCTTCTATCATCTATCGGCGTTTGTTGAATACTCTGAAGGCTTTGGATACTGAATAATATCCAAGAAAAATTCCTTCATCAGCTTTGGGATCAAACTTTCCTAGTTGATCACGGTTGTAGAGAATAAAATACGTGCAACCAAAGATGTGTAGAAAGCTAATAGAGGGATTTCTGCCATGGAAAAATTCATAGGCTGTCTTCTTAAACCTCTAAATGATCAGCGATCGATTTTGAGTGAAACAAGCAGTATTGACAGCTTCAGCCCAGAAATTGGTAGGGAGATAGGATCTGCTGAGCATTGATCGAGCAGCCTCAATGATTGTTCGATTTCTCCTTTCAGCGACCTCATTTTTTCTAGGAGTTCTCACTGAAGAAAAGTTGTGAGAAATTCTATTGTCCTCAAAGAAATTATCCATAGTATTGTTTTTGAATTCAGTTCCTTCGTCACTTCTAATAGATCATACTTTGATGTTGTTAAGTACTTCTATTTTCTTGACGAACAATATGATGTCTTCAGGTGCTTCATTTTTGGATCTGAGAAAGACGACCCAAGTGTACTTGGAATACTCATCCACAATGACGAGTGTATACTTCTTTCCAACAATAGATTGCACATTTAGAGGACCAAAGAGATCCATGTGTAGTAGCTGAAAATGCGATGTCACGGAAGAGATTTGCTTTGACTTAAAGCTAGCTTTTGTTTGTTTTCCTTTCTCACATGCTGAGCAAAGAGATTCCTTTGCAAAAGAGTGTTGAAGAAGACCAGTGACAAGATCATTTCTAGACAATTCACTGAGTGTCTTGAAGTTAAGGTGAAAAAGTCGTTTGTGCCACAGCCAGTTGATGTTTAACGAGGCTTAGAGAAAAAACAGCTATTCTCAGTGATAGAAGAATCCATATTGATGATATAGACATTCTCTAGACGAGAACTGGTCAAGGCAACCTTATCATCTTTGTCATAGACATAGCATGAATTCTTGGAGAACTTCACTATGTAGTCATTATCACACAAATGACTAATGCTGAGGAGGTTGTGCTTCAGTCCTTCAATGTATGGAACATGCCTGAATGTGGTTGTGCCATTGTTTAATATACCAAAACCTTTGGTATATCCTTTTCCATTACCTTCAAAAGTTACGGAAGGTCCTCTTTCTTCCTTGTAGTTAATGAGCAGGGATTTGTCTCCAGTCATGTGCCTTGAGCATCCACTATCGAGATACCATATGTCGTTGACTTCCTGCACAAGGGAAAAGTTTAAAAATGATTTTGGTACCCATCTATTTGGGTCCAGAAATGTTAGAGGCTTCATCTACTGAAACTGAAGAATCAGTGTCAACAGACGAGTTCATTGAACCTAGAGAAACCAGCTCCAAGGATTCTCTTCTCATTAGTTCTAGGAGGAACTTTAGAGGATTTAGAGTCCTTAGGTGAAGCATTCACCTTGAGTTGATGCTTAAAGTTCTGAGAAGGTTCAGATTTCTTAGTCCCTAAAGAAGAAGAAGGTTTACAAGCTGAAGGAATAGATTAAGATCTATTTGACTTGTTAGTCTTCTTGGGAAGAGGTGCTATGACAATGGATTTACCCTTGTCTTTGCAACCTGAACTCAAAGGAGTTCCATCAAGATGATTCTCAGCGAAAGAAAACTGAGAATAAGAAGTGTCAGGAATAGAAGAGACAAAGGTACCAAACTTAAGCATGGACCTGTCAGTGACACTGTCTTCCTGATCATAGGAGCATCCTAGACCAGTCTTTAGCTTGGCAGGGATTTGAGCGTTAATGATCTATGAGGCTTTGACAGAGGCTTTTCACCGTCCTTCTATGGTAGCCTTCTCAGCCCTGGGTTCAGCAATTGCTTGCTCATGCTTAGCTATAGCCTGTTCGCGTTCGATAGTGATGGTTTGGTTCACAATGACCTGATCCTTAAGATTTTATTCAACCTTAGTTAGCTTTTTTATCTTTGAATGACAAATCTTCAACTGTTCTTGAAGATCAAGATTAAGCATTTCTGCTTTAGACTTGCCATTCAGGGCATTGTAAAGGTCCACCATCAGCATGTCTAATGCTGATAGGCTAGAAGAAGAACAAGAAGAGGGTTCATTCAGGAGATATACCTGAGCAGGTGAGGATGATGAGGGATCATTAGAGGTTGATGTCTCTGAATCTTCTTGTTTGACATCTTTGCCTATTAAGCAGAGATAGGTCGTATCTTCCTCATCAGATGATGATTCATCAGATGAATCAGCCCAGTCGTGCTCTTCAGATTCTGATAAATGCTTAGAGTTAGTAGAATCTAACTTAGTGATAACAACAGGAGGAAGAGAAGAAGATGGGATTTTAGCTGAAGCATCTTCAGAGATTAGAGCTAATGGAGAGTTGTTAGCTCTCATTCCTTGAATGTAAGAGTATAGAAAAAGTAAAACAACAAGTACTGACAGAAGCTGATCTGTCACAGAAGACAACAGAGGACAATCAACAGAAGAAGCTCAATCATTCAAGATTCAAGTGACAGAACCTCTGTCATCCATCACAGAGGTTCTGGAAACTTGTCCTCTGTAAAGACCATGCTACAAGTCAAAGACGATAGAACCTCTGTCGTGTCTCACAGAGGTTCTGGAAGATTTCCTCTACGCTCTACAAAGTTTCATCCAGCAGAGCCTCTGTGATGTCTCACAGAGGATCTGCATAAATGTCTTCTGTGTAGATTATCTTTAGCACGTTTTACTTAGGTTTATTAGCTGCTCGTGACTTTCACGTGATCTTGTCTGTAATATGTTTTAGATGAATGGCTTAGATTTAATAGCTTTAGGTCGTGTCAGGAAACGGTTACTTGCCTGTATAAATAGCAGCGTAGGCCTTTGTATTTCGTGTGCTTCCAGAATTGTAATTGTTAATTTTCAATCAATTGAAAATCATTTGAAGCTTTTCTCTTTGTGTTATTCAAGTGTTCTTCATTGTGTTCATACATTGCTGCTTGTTTGATTATAATACTTTCCGCTGCTTACTCACTGTCAATCCAATCAATCAAGTAAGTATTAAGTACCAAGAACTGAGTTATATGATCCTAACAATTGGTATCARAGCAGGAATCAAATTTTAATTTGATTATTTCTGTTCTTGGTATTCATCCTTTTTCGACTCTAGAACACACAGTCTTCTTCTCCAAGTTTACTCTGTTTTTCACTGTTTCATCAATTTTCTCCTATTTTCTTTTGATTMTTCTTCAATCAATGGMAAATACGGCCAATGCTTCCTTCATGAGTACGGGTTCGCAGTCTAAGCCTCCAACGCTCATTCGTGAGGAATTTCCTCAATGGAAAATCCGAATGGTGAGTTTTCTTGAGGGTATTCATCCTAGGATTTGCGAATTCCTGTACAATCCTCCTTACKTCCCAATGAACCTMATTCYAAGARTTCCTGCAACTCAAACTACACCAGAAATTCCAGAGCACTATGAGCCTCGTCCCGAAGCTAACTGGAGTGACGAAGACAAGGTAATCGTCGAATTAGGGAACAAATGTAAACGGTTGTTAATCATGGCTATTCCTAACGACATCTTCAAATGCATCGATCACTGTCAACTGTCCATGGACATATGGGCAGAACTAGAGAAATTAATCGAAGGTGGAAGGAAGACGCTAAARAACAATCGTTTGATTTGCATCGATGAATACTATAGCTTCAAGGCCAAAGCGGGTGAGTCTCTTATGGATACATACGCTAGACTAAACACGCTGATTAGCAACTGCAAAAGGTATGGTATCCCCAGAACCACAGAGGAGAACAACTCACTGTTTTTGAAGAGCCTTGGGGATGAATGGTCGACTATTACAATGTCCATGAAGGCCATTCTAGATCTCGAGACATGGACGTTAGCAGACTTGTTTGGATCTCTCAAGAGTCAAGAGTCCCAAGTTATGCAAATGAAGAGAAATCTAGGTGGTCCTCTGGCTCTAGTTGCTGAGGACGGGTGCTCCGGCAAAGGAAAGGAAGGGAAGGAGGCGAAGAAGGAGAAGAAAAAGAAGAAAATAGTGTTGATTGCTGACAGTGACCGGAGTTCTGAAGAAGAAGAGATCTCCATGAAGGAGATAATGAAGACTCTTGCGCTGATCACAAGAGAATATAGAAAGGGTGGAGACAGGAAGGAGTATAGAAGCTTCAATCGCAGAAGCTTCACAGAAGCAGAGAGATCTGAGAAGAAAGAGAAGGAGCAGAAGCCCTTTCAGAGGGCTAAAGAGCAGAGGAAGGAAGAGCCCAAAGATGGCTGCTTCAAGTGTGGAAAACCTGGCCACTACGCTGCAGACTGTTGGTCCAAAGGACCAAGGACATCACAGAGGGGTCCGAAAGATGCAACCTACTACAAAAAGAAGGCTGAGTTCTATCAACAGAAGTCACTTCTAGCTCAATCCAGTGAGCTAGTCACAGATGAATCCTCTGA
>NC_037530.1:19300942-19302487 GCF_001531365.2 Cynara cardunculus var. scolymus
CTCTCCCTCTCAAAGAAAACCTGCAACTATGTCTTCTTCGTGTGCATCCGTCCAGTCCGTCAACGTCTCAAGTGACAATGAGGTCACTCAGGAGAAAGATTTAACCTCGCATGCTCTCTCCTTTGTTCAGAACAAATACGAGAAAATCGTATTAGTGAAGAAGCCCAACAACTACTTCTTCGTCCCGTCTTTATCAGGTTTTCCCAAATCCACCTATACTCTCATCTCAATTCTTAAAAATCATCCACTTTTTTATGCTTTAACTGCTACACACCCCACATCTGAAACCTATATCACCCAGTTCCTTCTTAGTGCCTATCTAACGACCTTAGATAACTCAGGGCTAACCATTGTTGGTTATGCCTCTCACCCAGTGAACAAATCTTTGGTTCTACTGGAGTTGAATGTTGAGACCCTTCAAACTGCTCTTCACCTCCCCACTCTCACCCAATTGAATCTGAATTATTTTGCTGCTACTCCCTCAGATGAGGAACTCATTAAAATTTTGGAATTCCACTCTTACGCAACCCCTATCTCTAAAAGAACCCAATTTCGGCGTAAGAATTTACCCCCTCTTTGGATCACCCTTTTCTCTATAATCAACTGTTGCTTAACTGGCAAAGTTGGAAGCCACGACCAGACATCCCATGCCATGATTTCAATCATGTATGGGATATACTTTAATCTGCCTCTTGACTATGCCCAATTAATCTTCGACGACATGGTTGGCCTGATAAAGAAGAAATGTGCCAGCCAAAAGGGCAAAAAGAAGAAAGTACAGGCCCAACAGAAGGCCAAGGAAGACGTTAACCAGCCAAATCTCATTCTACAACACTTCCTTGGTTTGGTATTCGGCGACCTCCTGGCCGCAAAGCTGCCTGCAGTAGAGCCAAATGCAAGGCTTTACCCGTTTAGCTCATTCCATCCAACAGAACATGAGCATGGCTACAGAAGCCCTCGTCCAATCTCGAAAGCCATGCTCAGGTATCTGCCTCATGAAGAACGAAAAGCTTACAGACATGGTAACAGGCGACCAGAACCGGTCCCTGCAACCCCACCACGCATAGGAGTTCCCTTAGGTGAGAGTGTGAACAAAATGAGGATAGAGGGAAGAACGAAGGAGCCAGTAGTGGCTGGTGAGATGAGTGAGCATCCACCTAGAATCCCATCACCTCCAAGCCAGAAGAAGAAGAAGTCACAGAAGGTTGGTGATACTTCTGTGAAGAAGAGGAAAAAGAGGCCCGCAGAAGAAGAGGGTCCAAATGTGCCTCTGCCCAAGCCTAAGAAAAGAAAAACCAAGAAGGCTGAACGTACAGAGCCTGCGATCACAGAACCTGTGGTCGCAGAGGCTATCGCAGAAGAGCAGGCAGAGGCTGCAGCTCCTAAGCGCAGAAGGTTGTGCAAGGTGAATATCGAAGTTTCCACATCGGAGCAAATTTAGGATGTTCTGTCGAATATCCAGAAGGAGCTCCAGGCGCAAATCGATCCTATTAATATGGGCACAGAAGTCGTTCTAGACGACGAAGATGAAGAAGAAGACTTAGG
>NC_037530.1:19302785-19332584 GCF_001531365.2 Cynara cardunculus var. scolymus
ATCTAGAACGTTCATCATCTCCACTAGATACCTCTGCCAGGTTAGGCTCTGAACCTACCGCACTTGAAATCTACAGAACACCATTAGGCTCTCCTCAAGGAGATGTTCRAGGATATGGTGGAAGTCCCCGAGCAGGCTATGATATGCCAGCCGCTGAGGGTGCCTCACGCTCCGAGGCAAAAGGATCACCATGTGTTGGTGGTCCAAGTTCCTAGAGCGACTTTGTGACAAAGGGGGAGCTTAAAGCCTTTGCCACAGAGTTGTTCACAAAGATGGACGAGTTGAAAAGCTTGTTCATCTCCCAGCAACAGCCTCAGGATCTTACACCAATTACAGAGGCTCTGAAGGAGCTTTCCGCCACCACCACAGAGTTGAAGCGTTCATTGGCGACCCTTCAGAGCTCGGCCATCAAGAAGGATGACCTGACAGAGGCCTTCCAAGCAATGTCCCTAAACCCCTCCTCTGTCCAAACTCTAAAGAAAGAACTTTCAGAAATGGCGGCAAAGTTTACAGGCGACTTTGTCACAGCGGGCTATACAGACTATTCCTCATTCCGCGACGAGATCAAGGAAATGTTTTCATCTRCGGTCACCTATGGCATCCAGTCCAAGTCCTCAAGTGCCAACATCAAYCACTTGGCCACTCGCAGAGAACTGCACGCCATGGTAGATGCGCTAGCGGACTCTGTGGTCAGCCAACTCTCTTTTCTGAAAGTGGAGATTCTCTCTTCCAATGATAAAATCGCAGAAGGTTTGACCAAGCTTGCCAAGGAATGTGAGCTCCTTCGTGCAGAAGTTCTATCCACCGTCTCCAAACTCAAGTGGGCTACAGAGCTTGACGTGATGAACGCCTCTGCGGGTGCGGAGAAGGTAATTGAAAAGATGTACAAGGCAGCCACTCGAATCCTACGCCATTTGAGGAGGGCTCCCCTTACAACGTGCAAGGCTGCTGCCAAACCAAACCATGACGATCATGCCGATGATGATGATTGTCATGAGGGGGAGAAGAAGCAGGAGATGAAAAAGAAGGCCCTAGCCCCAAAGCTCAAAAAGAAGACAGCCGGAGCACCTGCCAAAGGCATAAAGATTGGGGAACCTACAACTGCCGACAGAGAAAAGAAGAAGGCTGCAGAGCCTACAGGCAAAGGCAAGGCCATAGCTGCAGAGTCCTCAAAGAAAGGGTCTTCATCAAGTACAGAGACTCCAGAGTCATTCGATGAGGAAAAGCATGCTGGTGAGGACCCCGAGATCATAAAAGCTTTAAAGATATCCTTGGCAGAGGCTCAGGCAAAGAAGCGCAAAGTGCCCATGCATTACAGAGAAGGTGAGGCCACATCTTCTGCATTCCCACAAGTTCAAATCCCACCAGTCCAACAGCAGACAACGTCCACGGGTACATTTGACGCTCTACAAGGAACGGTCAAGCCAATCCTTGCAGAGGGGTCTACCCAGATTCCAATCCTAGAAGAAGAGGAAGAAAAACCCAGGATGCCAACAGAGACAACCACGGAAGGACGGGTCCCTCAGATTTTTGAGTTGACGAACAAAATTCCAATTTACAAACCTCGCACAGAGCCCGTCACTACTCCAGAAGAGGTTTTGATATGGAAGTACTCTGTAGTCGACAAAGAACCCCCGTATGACCTAGAACTTACAAGAATACCTTCACCAATCGCCAAGTACCACTTCACAAGGCTCACCAGGCCCAGAGAGAAGGTCTTCTCAGAGTACGCAATTACAAGTCTCAAGACAATTACTCCAAGAACTCTGATGAAGAAGCAAGTGCTCTACGCACAATATGTAGTAAGGAGAGAAGATGGAAATATTTATACCTTCATCGACGCAGATCTACACAACCTCTGTGTGTTCGACCTCATCTATATGTACAAGATCTTAAATGTCTACATGGARAAGAGGTCAACCTATTCTTTGTCCCTCGAAAGGCTGGTACAGGTTATGCGCGCCCAAGTAAAATTCTACAGCCAGAAGGATTTTGAAATAGCAGAAGGATCTACGAATTTCTCCTCCATACAGCCGGCCTAACTGGATCCTCAGGCATCATCCCAACACCATTATACACAGACCCTTGTTTGGATTTGAGTTTTTGGACAGAGATGAGATCCTGCGATTCTATGACCCTACAGAAGCTCCTCGATATTCAACAGAGATGCTGGAGTGGATCTTTAAGTGTACGGTGAAAGAGGTRGAAAGAGGTCATCTAAGGGAGGCAGAAGTAGCAAGCATCCTGGAGTCRATCAAAGTGCAAATAAACTTCAGAGAATGGGTCTTCACTGTCTATAGGCTGATCAAAGTAGATTTTCTTTATGCGGCAGATGACTTCCCAGAATCTGCAGTTTAATCTTATTCCTTAGTAAAACAATTTTTGACATTTAAGTTTTGTAATTCTTTCATTCCAGTCCTTGTAATTCATTTCAAGTAATTCATTTCAAACGCTGATGTTTTATCACCTCTTGTAATTTCCTTTCAATTAAGTCATGAACTTGCAACTAGAGTTTAAATTTACTTTTTCATACTTAGGGGGAGATTGTTAGCTCTCATTCCTTGAATGTAAAAGTATAGAAAAAGTAAAACAGCAAGTTGTTTTAGATGAACGGCTTAGATTTAATAGCTTTAGGTCGTGTCAGGAAACGGTTACTTGCCTGTATAAATAGCAGCGTAGGCCTTTGTATTTCGTGCGCTTCCAGAATTGTAATTGTTAATTTTCAATCAATTGAAAATCATTTGAAGTTTTTCTCTTTGTGTTATTCAAGTGTTCTTCATTGTGTTCATACCGATTGCTGCTTGTTTGATTATAATACTTTCCGCTGCTTACTCACTGTCAATCCAATCAATCAAGTAAGTATTAAGTACCAAAAATTGAGTTATATGATCCTAACAATTCTTCATTTCTTTGGAATCGTTGATTAGATTCCTTTTCAGCTGTCGAGACTGCTCATGATTAAGCAGTATCCCATAAAGAGTGCTAAGAGAGAGAGAACATATCATTGGACATCTTGAGACATATGGCATAAGTATCCCAAGATTCAGGCTAACATTCCAGAAACTTAGGTAAAGTTTTAAAATTGGAATATTCCCTACCTACAGTCCTTAAATCTATAAGAAGACAATTAAAACGTTGATGTACTTCAGACAATGTTTCAGTCTTTCCATAGAAAAGCTTTCATATTGTCTAACTAAATTAATCTTCCTTGATTCTTGAACGTGAGAGGTTCCTTCATATTGAACACATAACGTGTCCCACATGGCTTTCGATGTTCTAAGTTTCATAACAGAATGATAAACCTCATCAGGAAGAGACATAGCTATTGTAGACCTAGCACGAGTGTCTATCGCTATATTCTTCTTGTCTTCATCGCTCCATTGATGAGGGAGCTTTGGAATCTGCCGTTCTGGAATCGCAGCAGTCGTAGTTGTTTCAGGAACAGCCAGAGAAATAGCATATGAAACATATGGTCCATTTTCTATATAGTGTGAAATTTCAGGATCCACACCTTCCAGATAGAGGGACATCCGATTTTTCCAAAGACAAAAGTTGTCTTAGATAAAACGGGGTAGTTTGGCAAGAGAGCCATCATCATGAAAGTGTGTGTTTTTTTTGTAAAGCCATTAGAAAGCAGTAAGATTATCTAAATAAAAAGATAATATAATGCAGAAAAACAACTAAACAACAAGAATGGAAAATGCACTGCTTTGATACCACTTGTTGGTCCCGTTAGGGTCTACAAGATGTGTATAACAGTTTTTAGAAGAGGGGGGATGAATACAAACACAGTAAACTTTTCAAAATTAAAATATATATTGATAAAGAAGGATCAATACAAATTTTACAAGATTATTTGCAGAAAGATAAGGTAAATATAACCTATCTAAACAATCTAAGTTACACACTAATTCTTAGCAAAGAGAAATGATTTGTTGTATAAGACTTAGAAGAAAGTAAGTTCCTTCTAGGTAAGAACTATTTAGAATACTAAAAAGGGATTCTAACTTGCTTTTGAAGATAAGCTTATTGTATTCTTAGATGTGTGTTTTTTTACTTATGAACATAAGTTAGGGTTCAACAATAAGTATCAGTATCTCTACATGGAGATAGAACACATCTATTTATACCTATTGCATTAAATGAACATTTAATGCAAAGCATTAGGGTTTGAACACGTGTCAAGACCTTAGAGAAAGACTTGTCCTTTCCTACAGTGAATAGTACAAAAGACTATTCATGAGCAGACATCCTTTCATAGAGTTGGTGGGTGGTAGATTCAACTAATCGACTCCGTACCTTACTATGCTCTAGAAAGGGTATGGGTTTGTCATTTGTGTGTATAAGGACAAGACAAAAATAATCGTGCTCAACAAGCTTCTTTTGATCGCTGAATGCTGGAATAACCTGAAGGTCTCTTCAGCATTCGCTGAGGCTTGGGTAGTCTTTACACATGCGTAGACCAGGTTGTAATCACTTAATACCGCTTTGAATCACAAACTCTCCAATCTCTAATCTTTAGTTTCAGTCTTCGACTTTCGCTGAAGGTTCTTTGGTGTAAGTTTTGTCTTCTTGAAGTATCGTTGTCACTGATGAATTTACATTCCATGTTCTCAGCAATCACTGAATAGACTTAGTGATGATCGTTGGAACCAAAAGACAGAAACATAAATACTTCGTATAAAGTAAAAGAGATTATCATCAAATCACTATAAAGAGAGGATCAACAAGGCACTTTTGGCAACTCTAAACAATGGTGAAGAAACTTTTGTTAAAGCTTTATCTCTATGCTTAAGCCACATATCTCTGAAGATGTTGAGTCAACTCATTTACCAGCTCAGAGATGGACTAAGAATCATCCCATTGATCAAATTCTTGGTGCTCCAAATGCAGGTTGTTGGTCCCTTGAGGGTCTACAAAATAAGTACAACAGTTTGTAGAAGGGGGGAATGAATACAAACACAATATTTTCAAAATTTAAAATATATATTGGTAAAGAAGATCAATACAGATTTTACAAGAAAAACCTATCTAAATAATCTTTGGTTACACACGAGTTCTTAGCAAATGAGAAAAGAAATGCTGTAAAAAGAAGATCATTTACTTAAGCTATAAAATGCTCAAAGTAAGAATTAGGTTTTGAGAGTGATTTGCGCACACTCTGCATGGAGAAGAAACACTTCTATTTATACCCAGTGCATTAAATGTTCATTTAATACAAAATGGTAGGGTTAGGGTGTGTGTCAAGCCTTAAGAGCAAGGCTTGTCCTTTGCTATAGTGAATAGTACAAAAAGCACTATTCATGAGCAGACATCCTTACCAAAAGTTGGTGGGCAATAGAGTCAACTAGTCGGCTTCGTACCGTACCAGCGTTTAGAAGGGTAAGGGTTTGTCCTTTGTGTGTGTAAGGACAAGACAATAACAATCGTGCTAAGCAAGCTTCCTTTGATCGCTGAGTACTGGAATAACCTGAAGGTCACTTCAGCATTCGCTGAGGCTTGAGCAGTCTTCACACATATGTAGACTGGTTTGTAATCACTGGGTACCGCGTCAGATCACGTACTCTCCAGTCTCTAATCTTCAGTTTCAATCTTCGACTTTGGATGAAGGTTCTTTGGTATGAGTGTTGTCTTCTTGAAGTATCGTTGTCTTTGATCGAATTACAATACAAGTTCTTCAGCGATCACTGAACAGGCTCAGTGATGATCGTTGGAATTGAAAAGACAGAAACATAAATACAACGTGTAAGTGAAAATGGATTATCATCAAATCACTGAGAGAGAGGATCAACAATCTCCCCATATTTGATGATAGCAAGACAACATAAAGAAGATTGTCTTATCAAATAATAGCAAGGAAAAGTTACATATAAAGTACATGTCCCTTTTTACTATTTTGGGATCTTTTTCGGTGAGTCAGTCTCAGCTTGAGAATTTTCCTTAAGTTATATCTAAGAGAAAATTACAAGTACGGAAACTAAAACTGAAAACTTATTTACTGACTTATAGATTGTCAGTGAATGTAAAAAGTAAGACTGAACTCGTAGACTTGTGTCCCTATTACTTTTTTCAGGGATCATTTTCAGTGAAGTACATGGAATACTCATTTTATTATCATTGGTAATATTACAAGTATTACAGTACATGTCTAGTGCATACAGACTTTAAGTATAATCACTGAAAGTAGACATAGTACAAGAAGTTACAAGGAAAAGTAGATTGTTGTTACAAAGAGAAACCTAATCTAGAACACTTAGATATATGTAGCTAGGTACATCTTCACCAAGGTTTCTTCGATGTAGGCATTCCATTCATATCTTCAGATCGATGACTTTTCCAGGCATGCTATCATCTATCCAGAGCAAAAGGTAAATCAAATGACTCATTGGACATAGATGTAACTCTGACATTCTCTGAAATCTGACTTCATCTTCATAGTCAAGAAATATAACTCCTAACTCAGGTTTAAAATGCACAGCATTGGGTGTATAGGGATCCTTACCTGGCAAGTCAAGATTCAACATAGCAATGTCTGTACACTGATGACCCTTCAGGACTTCATCTAAGGAGAACCTTGTTTCATGTTCGTTCCTTAGGAATGGTCCATCATTAGGATCAGAGATCTTGAGTTTCTTCTTCCCATCTTTCTTTAGAGATGTCCTGTTAGGGACCTTGACATACCTGGACATCCTCTTGATGAGCTCGCTGATGGTGTATTCGATAATTGTCTTGTGTCTCAACTTGGATCGCTGAATGGCTTGTCTGATCTCCATCCATTTGTTGTATCCATAATGGCCTAGGTAGGAAGGCTACTCGGTGATGGCATCGAAATTGTCCCTGGTGATGAGCATTGAGACTAGTGTTCCACCGTCTTTTAAACGTCCACTGATGCTGACGCTGATAATCGGGTAGGGACTGATTATCTTCTTCAGCTTTGCTTCGCTCCACCGCTTGTCCTTTTCCACCAACTTCAGGTTCTTCTCATGCTCAACTTCTGCAATAGAAAGAAGTTTATCCTGGGCTTGGACAGCGTTCACCGTTTTCTTGGATTTTTTCTTGGGGAGGACCTTCGCAGCTAGTGACTTGGCCAGCTTCAAGCTATCTTCAGTCTACTTCTTTTGAAGCTCTAGCTCTACTTCAGCCCTCAGTGCCTTGAGTCTTTTAGCTTCAGAAAGGAAGTCTAACTCACCACCACTAGAGGTACGAAGAGGAATTTTTACTCTAGTCTGGTCGAGTGACTCCTTTAGCTGAGACATCTACTGGTCGATAGGAGCACAGGAGACAGAGTGATCAGGGACCCACTCCAGTCGACCACAGGTTTTTGATGGAATTTGAATTTGATACAAGAAAGTGACTACTACCTGAGAGGTAGAGTCTTCAAAAAAAGGTTGTTGAGGGTTTTCGAACAATACCTTCAAGTTACCTTCTTCAACGACCGCATTGCCCTTAGACTTGGGGTCCTGGTTCCTTGTTTAAGTAGATTAGCCTTCCCTTTGCTCCCCCAGGGATGCAGAATCCCTGAGAGTAACTCCCTTGGTGGTGGCTGATGGCTTATGGTACTTGATGGTAAAGTCATCTTCATCATCATCGTCGTCGTCGCCATCTAGGTCACTTCCAAGGTCTGGAATGGTAGGTTCATCATCCTCATCATCATTTGCGTCTTCATCATCATCATCACCACCACCAGTAGTGATGGAAGGGGCATCTTCCCTAAGGATGGCATCAAAAACCTCAGTTGGAGCAACTTCGGTCGTCGGGATTACAGGAGCAGCAACCGCTTCAGCTCTAGGAGCCTCAGCTTCAGCTACAACTGGAGCGGATACTGGACCAACAGCCTCAGGAGCAGTAGGAACAACATCATATGATCCACCAGCGTTGGACCTCATCTCCCCCTCTCTGGCTAAGACTTGAGAGAATTGGCCAGAGAGTTCGTCCAAGCACTGACGCTGGAGAACCATTATCTCCTCTAGCCTTGACAGAGCACCGGCTAGAGTTGTCGTTGCCTCACGCGTCTCACGGAGCTGGGCGGGATCATCGGCAGTGAAAGAAGGAGGAATCACTAGAGCTGGTTGACGGACATCCAGGATCTGTTGAAGAAGACCAGTCTGTTGATCGACGATAGCCTGAGCATCATCAGCCCTGCTGAAGAGAACAGCAATGGCGTCGGTGTTGGCTTGAACAGCTTCTTGGAGAGTCTGGAGATGACTTTGAACTTCTTGAACGTCCGCCTAGATAGCGAGGAAGCTCGCATCAAGGTCATCCTGGCTGGGCATCTCTAGGTGGACTTTTGTTATCCGGCAGTGGACGGTAACAACAGCAGGGATGAGAAGTTTAATATTAGATGATATATCATAGTCATCATCAATCTCTTCATCCTCTCCATCTTCTTTCTCGTCCCCATCCTCTTCCTCTCCCTGAGCATCAGGTTGATGCATAGAAGAAGGACTGCAAGAAGGAAGTGTAAGCAAAAGGCTCAAGGTTAGTATAAAAGAACGAGTAGGAAGATGGAATACCTGAGGGGCCATCAATGACATCAAAAGAATTGTCACTGGCGTGAGCAAAGATGTCATCGAGAGGATGGACATTTGTATGCTAAGGAGCATAGAGAGGAGCAACCTTAGGTCCAGTGGTACGCATCTCAGTATCAGGGAGAACGATCGCTGATACATCATCAACATGTGTAAAAACCAAAGAAGGAGGAGAAGAGAAAATGGTCGAGAAGAGATGTGGGTGTTCAGCGGTGGCGGCGCTGATATTCACACATTCAGTGATTTGAGTCACTAAGGCGGGTGGGGTAGGTACCACTGATACGATAGTGATGGGAGAAATCACTGAAGAGCTAGGAGGGTTAGCTGAAGACGCCTTGGGGGTATGGCTAGTTTCAATAGCTGAAACCTTTTGAGAGGCTTCAGCCAGAGACATGGTTATCCCCTTTTTGGACTTCTTGGCTCTCTGAGGAGAACCAAGAGTTGGTTGAGAGGGTTGTTTTGAAGGAGTTTTGGTGGCTTGGTTGGACGCGGGGGGTTTACCCTTGTTGTGGCCACCTGAGGAGAAGAGGTAGTGATGGACACATTAGAAGTTAGTGCCACATCACTTTCCCTCAGTTTATGATCTAGAATCCTAGATCCAAGCTTGGAAACCTGGAGGTTTCCTTCTGTGGAGTAATGATCTTTGATGATCTTGGCAAACACCATCAAAAGGAACTTGGTGTAAGGCACCACCTTTTCTCACTGGCGCTTTTTCAGCTTGACCACCACGTCATCAAAAATGACCGCAAAATAATTTATATTGCGACATGGAATCGCAGATACGCCTATGGTTAAGTCGATCCTAGAGGCCTGGTCCTGACTTTCAGTTTTTCCACCCATGCACTGGATGAAATGAGAAAACAGGTATTTCCAGACAGCTGACATCCTCTTCTTCACAATCTTGGACAAGGACTTCATGCGAGCATTTGAGTCCTTCTTTATTGGCCACTGATAGCCAATGGTATCGAGAAACTCGATGATCTCGGCAGTGGTTGGTTTGCTGTCGTAGGGGCCTTTGGGCAGGAGAAGAGCCGACCTGAAAGTGGTGACGCCAAACTTTACTTCCATGTGGTTGAAGGTGAAGTTGATCTGCTCCGTTTGTCGTCCAGGATTGACCTCGACCTCAACAACTTCAGCAGTGAACCAAAACTGCTGAAGAAGTTCTTTCAACATGGTGGGCTCATGGTTGAGTGCGAAGCCCAATGACGACTGCTTGAGGAAGTCAACCGCTTCTTGGTAGTATGCCTTGGATGAGGGAATATCCAACAAGGCAATGTGGTTGTTGTCCTTGAAGGATACCTCATCGATGGAGAAGTTGACATTCTTGGTGGCTATCTGTGTGTAACGATAAGAAATAGGACAAACAGGTTGTTAGCATAAACCAAGAGTTTTTGGGATGAGAATATAGAAAAAGTTTTTAAAACAATAAAAACTTCTTCTGAAAAATCCTTAAAAGAAGATTTAGGGTTTTTTCAAGTAGAATGTGTATAAAGAAATAAGATTATAACCAAGAAGAAGATGATTAAATAATCTTTATAGTTTAATGTATTAAGAGAACAAAGTTCTTAAACAGATTAAACACATTTCTTATAGCAAAAGAAAAAGAAGATATTGACCTTTGAAGATTAAGGAGAAAGGTCGAACAGAGTTTGGAGATTTGAGAGAGTTTTTGCTTTGGAGAGATCTTAGCAGAGGTTCGTCTAAGAAATTTGAAAGCGTAAAGAGAAAAGTGGAGAAAAAGTCTCATATTTATAGGTAGGAGGAGAGAGAAGGAATATGAGAGGGTAAAAAGACAACGGTTCGGGATAGTGGTCATGATGAAAAAGACCACGTTCTCATCCATGATTGGATGGCATTAAATGAGGTAGCGTAAAGACGGAACCTTTTGCGCGTCTCAAAGTGTTGCGCATAGTAAATAGAGAATATCGTCATTAAGACGGTTCATTTACTATTTTCTTTTAAAAACAATTAGTTTTTAAGAAAATGAAGAGTCATACAGTGTTTAACTAAACACTGATAAGACCGTTTAAAACATTTTATCACTGAGAAGAAAGATTCAGTGAGGGTTTTAAGGCATCAGTGTCAGTGATAAGAGAGTCACTGAAAATGGCATTTAAAAATGTTTTTATCACTGAAGGAGAAAGGTTCAGTGATCATTTTGATTTTTAAGTGAAGTATAAAGATATACTTAAATATGGTCAGTGATACGAGAATCACTGAAACCAACTTTTAAAACATTAATCACTGAAGAAGAAAAGCTTCAGTGAAAGTTTTAAGTTTAAGGACAAAGAAGAGTAATAATAGCTGAGAGAGAATAGATATATTTACTCAAGAGTTCAGTGTCAGAGATAGAGCACTGAATCATTTCACTTAGTAAGTGATGATTAATAGCTGAAGATGAATCTTCAGTGTTCAACATCCCCGATTTGCTGATCAAGATTTTAAATCTTGTCTCATCAAGAGGCATGGTGAAAAGGTCAGCGAGTTGATACTCAATTGGAATGAAGTGAAGTTCAATATCATCATTCATAACATGATCTCTGATAAAATGATATCAGATCTCTATAAGTTTGGTCTTGGAGTGAAGTACAGGGTTGTTTGCAATAGCAATAGCACTAGTGCTATCACAATAGATAGGAACCTTTGAAAACTGAAGATCGTAGTCCAGCAGCTGGTTTTTCAGCCAAAGGATTTGGGCACAGCAGCTACCAACGGCTACGTATTCAGCTTCAGCTGTTGATGTGGACACTGAATTTTTCTTTTTACTTGTCGAGCTCGCCAACTTTTCACCTAGAAGCTGACAGCCTCCAGTGGTACTTTTCCTATCAATTTTGCAACCTGCAAAATCACTATCCGAATAACCGATTAGGATAAATCTGAACCTTTTGGGTACCAAAGACCCATATTAGGAGTTCCTTTAAGATATCTGAGTATGCATTTGACAGCGATCAGATAAGATTCCTTTGGTTCAGCTTGATATCTTGCACATAAGCAAGTGGAGTACATGATATCAGGTCGGCTAGCTGTTAGATACAGCATGGAGCCGATCATTCCTCTGTAAACAGTAACATTTACAGGCTTTCCATTTGGATACTTGTTGAGAGAAAGTGGAGGAGTCATTGGAGTCTTTATAGATGAACTGTTGGATAGATCAAACTTCTTCAGCATGTCTCGAACATACTTACTTTGGTTGATAAAGCTACTTTTATCTGATTGTTTGATCTGAAGACCTAAAAAGAATGTTAGTTCTCCCATCATGCTCATCTGGTATACTTTCTTCATGCGTTCAGCGAAACGAAAACATAAAGAGGGATTAGTGGAACCAAAAATAATATCATCGACAAAAATTTGGACGTGAATGATGTGACCTTTAACTTTCCTAAGAAATAAGGCCTGGTCAATCTTTCCACGAGAGCATTTCTCAGAGATGAGAAAAGATGAATAGGTATCATATCAGGCACGAGGAACCTGCTTTAACCCATAAAAAACTTTATTCAACCTATAGACATAGTTTGGATACTTAGGGTCAAGGAACTCTGGAGGTTGTTCAACATAAACTTCCTTTTTAAGTTTCCCATTAAGGAAAGCGCTATTTACATCCATCTGAAAGACTTTGAATTGCTTCGAGTGTAGCCACTGGTGCGAAGGTTTCGTCATAGTCGATTTCTTCTTCTTGTCTATAACCTTGAGCAACAACCCGAGCCTTGTTGCAGGTTACCACACCATCTTCATCCAACTTATTGCAATAGACCCATTTGGTGTCTATCACTGATTTGTCATATGGGCGTGGGACAAGGTACCAGACTTTGTTCCTATCAAACTCAATGAGCTCCTCTTGCATGGCAAGGACCCAACTAGGGTCAGAGATAGCATCATTGATTTTCTTGAGTTCAACTAAAGAAAGAACGTTGACAAAGATACATATATTACCTAGACCACGACGTGTATTGATACCTGCATCTGGATCACCAAGAATTTAATGAATTGGTGGTCTTTAGTCCATCATTGAGCCAATAAAGGAATTTGATCTAAATAAGCAAGTTCAGGAACAGAAGATTAGGCTTCAGCAGCAGTATCTTCAGCAATAGGGACTATCGCCAAAGGAGCCTCAGATTCAGCGACTGAAACGGGTTCAAAAACTGAAGGCATTTCATTCACTGATTGATCAGTGTTTAAAGTAGAAAGAAGAACACAACTAATGGGCACAGCAGCGATCTCTAAAGAAGATACATTGGAGTGACTAGCTGTAACTAGAACGATGAGTGGATCATCTTCAGCTTCAGGAGATTCAGTATTGAGAGGAGCACTGTAGGAACTTCAGGTTGTCCATAGTGAGAGAACATCCAGTTTTCTAATTCATCCTCATCATTTAAGATGGGTTTTGAATTAGCTGATTGAGATTCATCAAAGGTGACATGAATAGATTCCTCTATCGTTTGTCTTCGTTTGTTGAATACTCTGAAGGCTTTGGATACTTATGAATATCCAAGAAAGATTTCTTCATCAGCTTTGGGATCGAACTTTTCAAGTTGGTCGCGATTGTTGAGAATGTAACAAGTACAACCAAATATGTGAAGAAAGCTTATAGAAGGCTTTCGTCCATGGAAGATTTCATACGCCATCTTCTTGAATCTTTTTACGATCAACGATCGATTTTGAGTGAAACAAGCGGTGTTGACAGCTTTTGCTCGGAATTGAGTAGGGAGATAGGATTCGTTGAGCATTGATTGAGTAGCCTCAATGATTGTTCGATTTTGTCTTTTAGCGACCCCATTCTGTTGAGGAGTTCTCACTGAAGAAAAATTGTGAGAGATTCCCTTATCCTCATAGAAGTTATCCATAGTACTGTTTTTGAATTCAGTGCCATGGTCATTTCTAATAGATCGTACTTAACCATTGTTTAGTACTTCTATTTTCTTGATGAACGAAATGATTTCTTTAGGTGCTTCATCTTTGGATCTAATAAAGAAGACACAAGTGTGCCTAGCATGCTCATCAATAATGACGAGTGTAAAGTTCTTTCCAGCTAGGGATTGCACGTTGACTGGACCAAAGAGATCCGTATGCAATAGCTGAAGAGGTGCAGTCACTGAAGAGATTTGCTTAGACTTGAAGCTAGCTCTTGTGTGTTTCCCTTTTTCACATGATGAGAAAAGAGACTCCTTTGCAAAAGAATGTTGAGGAAGACCTGTGAAAAGATCATTTCTTGACAGCTCACTGAGTGTCTTGAAGTTTAGATGAGATTGTTGTTTGTGCCATAGCCAGTTAATATCTGATGAGGCTTTAGAGAAGAAGCAGCTATTCTCAGTGAGAGGATAATTCATATTGATGATGTATACATTCTCTAGACGAGAACCGATTAAGGCAACCTTATCATCTTTGTCAAGAATGTGACATGAATTCTTTGAGAACTTAACTGTATAATCTTTATCACACAGTTGACTGATGCTAAGAAGATTGTGMTTCAGTCCTTCAACATATGCAATGCGTTTGAAAGTTGTTGCACCATTGGTTAATATACCAAAACCTTTTGTATATCTTTTTCTGTTACCTCCAAAGGTTACGAAAGGTCCTCTTTCTTCATTCAAAGGAGTTAGAAGAAATTTATCTCCAGTCATATGTCTTAAACATCCGCTATCAAGATACCATATACCTTTGACATCATGTACAAGGAAACAAATTAAGAATGCTTTTGGTACCCAGATATTGGGGTCCAGCTTTGTTAGAGGCTTCATCCACTGTAACTGAATAATCAGCATTAGTAGATGGCATCACTAAACCTGAGGAGGTTTGAGTGGAGAAAGGAACAACCTCTGACACTACTAAAGTAGTTTCAGTGGTAGTCTTCACTGAGCCTGACGAAGAGGCTTCAGTGGAAGGAACAACAACGTCTGAAGTTGAAGAATTTTCAGCAGGAGTTGTCTTTGTTGAGCCTGAAGAAGAGGCTTCAGCGGTTTTCTTTACATTGGTTGCTTGTGCAGCCTTTGTTGATGATTTCACCTTGCTTGATTTCTCAGCCTTGTCTACTTTCTTGCCCTTAGCTGGTGAACCAGTTTGGCGGCAGAAAGACACCTGCTGGTAGTATGTGTTTTCTCACCACAGTGTTTCCACTTCCTAAAGTTTAGAGTAGTTTTAGGGCCAGGAAGTATCAGACTAGAAGCGGGACAAGCTCCAAGGATTCCTTTCTCATTGGTTCTAGGAGGAACTTTGAGGAATTGGATTCCTTAGGTGAAAAGTTCACCTTGAGCTGTGACTTGGATTTCTAAAAGGGTTCATATTTCCTAGTCCCTGAAGAGGAAGAAGCTTTACAAGCTGAAGGAATAGACCTTGATCTATTAGACTTGTTAGATTTCTATGTCATGACAACGGATTTACCTTTTTCTTTGCAACCAGAACTGGAAGGAGTTCCTTCAAGATGACTCTCAATAAAAGAGGAAGAATGAGAGGAGGAAGTGTTAGGAATAGAAGAGACGAAGGTGCCAAATTTGAGCATGGACTTGTTTGTAACATGTTCTTCCTGATCATAGGAGAATCCTTGACCAGTCGTTACCTTGGCGAGGATCTGAGCGTTAATGATCTCAGAGGCCTTGATGGAAGCTTTGCACCACTCTTCAATGGTAGCTTTCTTAGCCTTGAGTTCAGTAATTGCTCGCTCACACTCAGCTATAGCCTTCTCACGTTCAACAGTGATGGCTTGGTTTACAATAACCTGATCTTTAAGATTTTCCTCGACAGAGATCAGTTCTTTGATCTTAGAATGACAAATCTTCAATTGCTCTTGACGATCAACGTTAACCATTTCTGCTTTCGATTTTTCATTGAGGGCATTGTAAAGGTCAACCGACAACGTATCCAGTACAGAAGGACTAGAAGAAGAAGAGGGTTCATTCAGGGAACATACCTGAGAAATAGAAGAGGTGGATGGCTCAGAGAAAGTAGATGCTTCTAAAGAACCTTCACTTGCATCTATGGCCATCAAGCAGATATAGCCTGTATCCTCTTCATCGGATGACTCAGCCCAGTCATGCTCTTCAGCGACAAGGCCTTTAGCCTTACGCTGGTAGTTCTTCATCTTCCTGTACTTCTTCTTCAGTTTTAAATACTTTTCATCTTTAGTCCTGAAGGAGGAAGGATCTTTGGAGGACGGCGTCGCAGTCTTCTTCGATCTGAATTCACCTGCAAAATGTACGGGTCGGTGACAGTTGTAGTAGACAGCTGAAGCCTTGTCTATGTTTCAGACTTTGGCTTTTCCCTAAGGGACAGCTGAGGAGATCTACGGAAGTTGCTCTTACTGGCAAACCTCCTGAAAGACTTAGTCAGGAGGGCCAGGGACTCATCAAAATCTGTTAAGTCAGATTCTGGAATATCCTCATAGATAGAAGAGTCTATCTCCGTGATAACAACAGGAGGAAGAGAAGAGACAAAAGGAGTAGAAGAAGTTTAAGCTGAAGAAGCTTCAGAGATCAAAGCCAAAGGAGAGCTTTTCATTTCCCTGGAATCTTTTACAAGATTCCTCTTCAATTGACGAGTTTCCTCAATGTAAGTAGAATCCCGTATAAAGAAAAAGAGTGGACATGTCATTGGACATCTTGAGACACATGGAAAAGGTGTCCCAAGACTCAGGAAGACATTCCAGAAACTTGGTTAAAGTTTCAGAATTGGAATATTCCCTGCCAACAGCCCTAAGATCAATAAGAAGCCAGTTAAAACGTTGATGTACTTCGGACAACGTCTCAGACTTTCCACAGAGAAAGCTTTCATACTGTCTTACTAGATTGATCTTTCTAGTCTCTTGAACCTGAGTGGTTCCTTCATATAGAACACAAAGTGTGTCCCACATGGATTTAGAGGTTTTGAGTTTCATCACTAAATGATAAATCTCATCAGGAAGAGACATAGTTTATTATAGACCGAGCGCACGTGTCTATAGCTATTTTCTTCATCGCTCCATTGATGTGGGAGCTTTGGAATCTGCCGTTCAGGAATGACGGCAGTCGTAGCTGTTGCTGGAACAGCCGGAGCAATAGCAAATGGAATATATGGTCCATTTTCTATGTAAAGTGGAATTTTAGGATCCACACCTTCAAGAAAGAGGGACATCCGGTTCTTCTAGAGACTAAAATTGTCACAAACAAACCGGGGAGGTTTGTCAAGAGAGCCATTGTCTTGCGTGTGTGTGTGTGTTTGTAATTTGTAAAGCCATTTGTAAGAAGTAAAGTTATCTAAGAAAGGAGATAAACAAGTACAGAAAACAGCTAAACAGAAAGAGAGAAGAAAGCACTACTCTGATACCACTTGTTGGTCCCTTGAGGGTCTACAAGATAAGTACAACAGTTTGTAGAAGGGAGGGAAGAATACAAACATAATATTTTCAAAATTTAAAATATATATTGATAAAGAAGATCAATACATATTTTACAAGATTGTTTGCAGAAAGATAAGGTAAGAAAAATCTATCTAAATAATCTTTGGTTACACACGAGTTCTTAGCAAATGAGAAAAGAAATGCTGTAAACAGAAGATCCTTTACTTAAGCTAGAAAATGCTGAAAGTAAGAATTAGGTTTTGAGAGTGAGTTGTGCGCACTTTGCATGGAGAAGAAACACTTCTATTTATACCCAGTGCATTAAATGTTCATTTAATGCAAAATGGTAGGGTTAGAGTGCGTGTCAAGCCTTAAAAGGAAGGCTTGTCCTTTGCTACAGTGAATAGTACAAAAAGCACTATTCATGAGCAGACATCCTTACATAAAGTTGGTGGGCAATAGAGTCAACTAGTCGGCTCTGTACCGTACCAATGTTTAGAATGGTATGGGTTTGTCCTTTGTGTGTGTAAGGATAAGACAACAACAATCGTGCTAAGCAAGCTTCCTTTGATCGCTGAATACTGGAATAACCTGAAGGTCTCTTCAGCATTCGCTGAGGCTTGAGCAATCTTCACACATATGTAGACTGGTTTGTAATCACTGAGTACCGCTTCAGATCAGTACTATCCAGTCTCTAATCTTCAGTTTCAGTCTTCGACTTTGGCTGAAGGTTCTTTGGTGTGAGTGTTGTCTCCTTGAAGTATCGTTGTCTCTGATTGAATTACAATACAAGTTCTTCAGCGATCACTGAACAGGCTCAGTGATGATCGCTGGAACTGAAAAGACAGAAACATAAATACAACGTGTAAGTGAAAAGGAATTATCATCAAATCACCGAGAGAGAGAATCAACACAGGTATTTAGGCTAAACATGGTCTAGGTAATATATGTCTTTTTGTGAACTTTATTTATCTTCAAGAGCCCAAGAAAATCAATGAAGCCATGAATGACCTAAGTAGGGTCAGTCCTATGCAAAAAGAACTCACTGAGTTTGAAAGAAACAAGGTTTGGTACCTTGTTCCTCGTCCATCCAACAAAACTATTATAGGCACCAAATAGGTGTATCGAGACAAATTGGATGAACATGTCACTATTACCAAGAATATGGATAGACTTGTTGCTCAGGGATACATACAAGAAGAAGGCATAGACTATGATGAAACCTTTGCTCTTGTGGCTTGACTCGAACTAATTCAACTATTCCTAGCCTATGTTGCACACAAGGACATTAAAGTCTATCAGATGGATGTAAAAAGTGCATTCTTAAATGAAAATCTCATGAAGAAGTATACGTCGAACAACCTCCAGGGTTCCTTGACCCCAAGTATCCAAGTCATGTCTATCGACTGATTAAAGCTCTTTATGGGTTAAAGCAGGCCCCTCGTGTCTGCATGACATCCTTTCTTCACTTCTCATCATTGAGAAATTTGACCGTGGAAAGATTGATTAAACCTTATTTCTTAGGAAAATTAAGGGTTACATCATTCTTGTTCAAATATATGTCAATGACATTATATTTAGATCGACGAATCCCTTTTTATATGTTCGATTCTATGAACGCATGAAGAAAGAATATAACATGATTATGATGGGTGAACTAACATACTTTCTTGGTATTCATGTTAAGCAACCTGAAAAAGGAATATTCATTAGCCAAAGTAATTATGTTTATGATATGCTGAAGAAATTTGATTTAACCTAAAGTTTAGCTATGAAGACTCCCCTGGCACCTCCCTTAACGCTGAACAAGAACCCAAATGAGAAACTCGTGAACGTTATTGCCTATAAGGAAATGATTGGCTCCTTGCTATATCTAACAACTAGCCGACCAATTATCATGTATTATACTTCTTTGTGTGCATGATATCAAGCTGAACCCAAAGAATCCCATCTGATTATTGTGAAGCAAATATTCAGATATCCGAAGGGTACACCCAATCTAGGTCTTTGGTATCCCAAAGACTCAGGGTTCGATCTAATCGGATATTCAGATAATGATTTCGTAGGATATAAGATAGATAGGAAGAGCACCACTAGAGGTTGTCAACTTCGTGGTGATAAGTTGGTAAGCTGGAGAAGCAAAAAACAAAACTCAGTGTCCACATCAACCGCTAAAACTGAATATATAGCCGCTGGAAGTTGTTGTGCTTAAATCCTATGGATGAAAAATCAACTCAGCAACTATGATCCTCAGCAATTAAATATCCATATCTATTGTTGATAGCATATGTGTTATTGTTATGGCAAACAATCATGTACTTCACTCAAAGGCCAAACATATAGAGATCATATATCATTTTATCAGAGATCATGTTATGAATGCTGATATTGAACTTCATGTATACCTACTGTGTACCACCTAGCGGATCTTTTTACAAAACCCCTTGATGAAACAAGGTTTAATATTTTAATCAACGAACTTGGAATGTTGAACATTAAGGATTGATTCTCAGTGATAAGCATTATTCAGTACTATATGTGAAGTATTTAAGTGTTTCTCAATATATCATTGAACTCCTCTAAAATGTATCTTTTCTACCAAGGTACGTCTCTCTCTCTCTCTCTCTCTAAGTGATTCTTTTTCTAAAATGCTTGAAACTATCACTGAACACTTTCCTTATTCAGTAACCAAAATATTTTAAAAGATCAAAAGTTTATGAACAGTTATATTTTTATGACGTCATTAAAATATTTTTGAATAAAAGACAATTATCCCAAGCGTCTCTAACACAAGATGTCCATTGTCTTTCTCCATCCAATCAAAATCTCATGACTTGTTAAAATCATCATGGCAAATCTTTTCATGAACCGTTATTTTTCTCCCTCTTCTTTCTCTCTCATGTAACCTGTAAATATCACTCACATTAACCTTTTCAATCTTTAAGCTCTCATATCTTTCTAAAACTCTCTCATTCTAAAAAGGCAAGAAAACTCAAGAACACCAAGAACATGCACCTGTTTTCATTCCCTCTTCTTCAATCAAAACAAGTTTGGTATTACATTATTTTGGATGTTTCTTCTAAAAAGAAACTTGTTTGTACTTTATTCTACTTAAAAGTACAAACAAAACAGTTCATAAAAACCATTATTCTTCTTGGTTTAAAGTTTACAAAACCTTGTTTTTTAACAAAAAACCAGTCTTAAACCAGTTCTTTCGGTATTTTACTTTCTCTCTCAAAACTCATGTTTTGGTACATTTTATATCAAAAATAATTGTTTCTCTGTTTTCTTACCTTCTTTCTTCAATCTTGAAACCTTTTTTTTACCAGAATTGGCCGGTGCATCAAATGTCCAATTTGATCTTGGAGAGTGCACAATCAAGACCAACAAACATCTTTTACTCCTAGAAATCCCAAGCAACAAATCACATTTCAAGGAGGCTACTCAATTCCTAAAGAACTTTGTGATTGGCTATGATCTCACCTTTTCGCCGATCGCCATCAAGGAATACCTGACCAAATTCTGGTATATGGCTCTGGTAGTTCAATCTAGAAACAAGAAATGAAAGAAGATCATAAGAATCACCTTCGAAATTGATGATCTCTTTGTCAACTATGGACCAGTGACGCTTCAATCAGCTCTGCAATTCCAGAAAGCTGCATCTTACATCACTGAACCAACCTCTGAAGAAATAGTGAAGTTCTTGTATGCCATCCACTACAACTGGAAAACGAAGAAAGACACCACTAAAATCAAAAACCTCTGTCCAAATTGGAGAAGAACATGATGTCAGCAATCTAGAGCTACCTCTTCTCTCACTTCATCCAGAGTATGGGTGCAAAGACCGGTGTCCAGGACCAAGCAAGCAGAGCAGCCCTGAACATTGGCTACTCCATGATCTACAAAAGAAATGTAGATTATGCTCAGTTGATCTTTGATGACTTGGTCATCAAGATCAACAAAATACAAAGGAAAAAAAGTTATTCTCTACACACGCTTTCTCAATGGGGTCCTCGCAAGGATCTTCAATGACAAATACCCCACTGAAGGGGACGTATCGTTGTCCAAGTTAGGTCAACAAATCCCTGACCACAAGGTCAGGGAGACAGAAATTGGTCTCTTCTCAAGTATATTTCCTTCTTCTTCTTCCAATTCTAAAACTTCTTTGCTTTTTGAAACTAGTTCACTAATATCACCTTCAATGACACCCCAAGTTTTACACCCATATTTGAAGATACCATTTAAAGCCTCTCTTAGTCCTCCAAGGAAGGATATGAAATCCAAAAGGAAGAAGGCCACAACTCTGAGTGGACCCTGTTGACAAGTTACCCTCATTGAACTTGGCCTCAGCATCCAGGCACCTGCAACAACCTCCACCAGCTCTTCTGCGGAAACTTCTTCAGTTGTAGTCGTACAGATGGATGTTTCCACATCAACCACCTTAGTGACTCAAATCACTGAGAGTGTGATTCAAGGATCATCCATAGCCCAACTGTTGCAGAGGATCATTGCCTCTCTACTATTAGCAATTGCCTCCTCTTCTCCCTTTTTGTCCTCTATTACACGTGCTGTTGAGGCACCAGTGGTTGTCCCCACTAGTGTTGAAGCAATAATTTTAGACCCCATAAGTCTTATGTATGGAAGTAATGAAGACAAACAAGTGATGAAGAACCAGAAGGTAGATGGAAGAGTTCAAGGCAAAATGGCTAAGTCTGAAGAACAACCAGATGGTCGACGAACTGACCAGAGATGCGATGAAAAGTGCATCTTCATAAACCCTCTGGGTATCAACACTTGGAGTTTTCCTCACTAGTTCAACCAGAGGCATGTGATGAAGATATGATGATAAGGTTGAAACAACGCCCCATGGAAGACAGCTGGAGATGACAAATCAACAGTTGGATTCTACAAAGTTTATCTTGTATTGATGATTATCCATGTTTAGATAAGCTTTATCTTTTCTTAGAAGATTAGCTAAATAGTCTCACTAGATAGTTATCTTCTTAGTTAGATTACTAGTATAAATAGGTGGTTAGGCCTATTGTAATCTTTGACTCTTTTATGTTTTTCACAATCATTGAAATAAAGTGAAACCTTTGACACTCAAGTATATTCTTTGAATGTTTATCAATTATTCTTGAGTGTTCATCATTTTATTCATCCAAACTCTATAATTAGGTTATTCTTAACTTAATTATTAGTGTTATTGAGGGATGTGGGATCAACAATTGGTATCAAAGCCATTTGATTGTTTTTCCAATCAAAACGATCATTAAAATCTCTCAATTCGCATTTTTCATTCATAAAAATTCATAAAAGATCTTCTCTAAAACGTACAGTTTTCTTTTCCAAAATCTTAAATGGCCAACTGGAAGCTTACAGTGTTGGTTCCCTCACCAAACCTCCACCTCTTCAAAGAGAAGAGTATCCACAATGGAGGATACGAATGGTAAACTTTCTCGAAGGGATGGACAGAAATCTTCTGCGATCTATCATGGAGGGTCCCTACGTTCCACAGACTCTTGTTCCAAGAGTCCCAAGAACAAACACCACAGCAGAAATTCCTGCCTATTACATGCCCAAGGATGAAAAGAATTAGGATGAAGACGATATAGAGCGTGTGGACTCTGACAAGAAGGCCAAAAGACTAATCATCATGGCCATTCCCAATGAAATCTTCCAACCCTCGATACATGTTCCACAGCAAAGGAACTATGGGATGAGCTGGCAAGCCAATTAGAAGGGGGAGCAAAAACAAAGAAGAATCATAGAGCCCAATGTCTCAACGAATATACCAACTTCATGGCTCTTCCAGATGAACCGATTCAGAAGACATATGATCGTTTCAACACATTGATTAATCAATGTCGTAGAAACGATATCTCCATGACAAAGGAAGAGAATAATGTTTTGTTCCTTAAAAGTCTCAGCGATGAATGGACACAGTTGTCGATGTCCCTTCAAGCAAATCAGGACTTGCTGGTCACTTCATGACGTATATGGAATGCTTGTTGCACAAGAGAACGATATCATGAAAAAGAAAGTGTCCATCGGTGGACCCCTTGCTCTTGCTGCTGAAGAAAAGAATGTTTCAAGGACCTCTACCAGACACTACAAGAAGAAAGGAAAGAAAGCATTAATAGCAGAATCAGAATCTGAGGATGAGACATCAGAATCAGATGATGATATCAAAGCCTTTGCTAAATCTCTGGCCTTGATCACAAAACAATTACAGAAGAAGTTCATCAAAAGGCCCTATGAACGAAAAGACTTCAAAAGGGAGAAGTACCAGCCATCCTATGAAAGGAAGCCATCGAAGTTCTATTAGAGGGAAGAAAGAAGATATGGAAGAGAAGAGAGGGAAGATAGAAGAGAGGAGAAGAAAGAAGACAGAGACGGAAGGAAAAATGACCTCCGCTGCTTTAGGTGCGGAAAAATCGGTCATTTTTCCAAAGAATGCAGAGGACGACTTGTAAATGATGCTGATTACTAAAAGAATAAATATAAATACAATCCAAGAGAGCGAAGCCTGATGGCTGAGAAAGAAAATTGGGTGTCTGATTCTTCATCCGATGAAGAAGATAAATGTGATTCCCAAAATCATACAAACATGATCAAGATCTTCAAGAAATAAGATGAAGAGAGAGTAGATCACCAAAAGTCTCTTGATTGATTGAGAGAGAAATTACAATGCTAATTTCAGATTACAATTGCTAATGACTTGTTTAATGACAATTACAAAGGAAAATACTATTTATACTAAGGAAGAAATAAAACTAAACTATTACAGAACATGTAAAGTATGGAGAACTTGAATACAACAATAAAGCTCATACTTGAACCCAACATTCTCCCCCTCTGGATTCAAGTTCGGACTCTTGTAAATTTTGTCTTTCTAAGTCCAAGAATTTTCTCTAACCTCCTTAGAGCGTTCCTGTACTTAATCTTCTCCTCAAGCAGATTTATGGCATTGATCAACAGATATCTTTCTTTAGAACTCACTCTCTGACTCTGCAGCTCTGTTGTTCACCCTTTTCAAGTCAAGTGCCTATCTTACCAGCCTTATTGTACCATTTGAATACTTGTTCAACTCGCTGAATCTCATAACTTTCTTCACTTGAAGCTGAGCAAAATATATGACTCGGAACTCTGGCTTTTCAAGAATCATGTAGACTGGATAAGCATCAATATCTTCTAAGTCTTGATTAGGTCCTTCCAGGTTGAAGATTCTTTGGTTGTCTTCAAGACCCATCTGAACATCTATAACCATAGCCAGCTTTACATGACACCGCATAAATCTTTTAATAGCATCAAGAGCAACCRGAGCTCCCTCTTTCCTGTTAGTCATGTTTCTGATCTCAAAGTACATACACTCTAAATCTTCCAAATACAAGCTTGAGAAATCAGCTTCACTGAATCTCCAGATTTGTYCATCTTGTCTAGTCACAGTGAAGACCGGATACCAGATTCTCAGAAGTTTTTTAGCATCGATCTGTTTGATTGTGACAACCCTATGTTTGGTACGAACTTCACTAATAGGCAGACGCTTAGCTTTCAAAAAGTGTTTGTACTTTATACGATAATCTTTGGTTTCCCGGTGGATACCAAGGATTTTATCACCGCTCAGAGCCTTACGATGTCAGAGAAAAATTCCAAAGTAGATGTCTTCCAAGTATGGCTCTCGGATCCTTTCTCTATCATATCCTAGAAAATTCGCTCGAATGTGAAATGGAACATAATTCTTTGTGAAATTTTATGTAGGATCAACAGATTCTCTAGGAGCAGAGATGTCTGATACACCAGTTACATCTGCAGTAGGGATTCTGGAATAGTCTGACGGTCATCTTGAATAGGAAAAACTGGATCTTCATCATTTATGTCATCTTCAAAGTCAAAGTAAAGCCCAGTTGACTCGTCAATATTATCAATGTCCTCTCCAAAATTTTGCTCTCCACTCAGCACAGTAGAAAATACATCATTGAAACCTACATTGGCAGACAAGTCCAATAACAACCTTGTCCCTACTGTGGAGTCCGCTGGCTTTTCAACCATTGGCACGATCATAGGACTTGTATCCATTTCTTCTTCATCTTCTATAACAATAGCCTCAATTATTCTTTCCCGAACAGACTCCGAGGCAGAAGCTTCAGCAATCACATCTTGAGCAGCTGGCTCACTTTCAACCCTTGCAGCTTGTTCAGACGTCTCAGCCACTCTCTGTCTCTTCCTTTCCCCCTCATGATGATGTGGATCATCCGGATCTTCATGCCTTATTTTATGAGAGGTGGCCTGAGATCTGCACGTCTCTTCTAAAGTAGACACCCGTTCAACAAGGGAATCCATTAAACTTTTAAGATATTGGGTTTTGGATGTGATTAACTTGCTAACTTTTGTGAAGCTAGAAGTAACCACATCTTGAAAAGCCAAACACTCTGAGGCTCTAACGAAAGGGTTAACATCCAATTGTTGTCTTAAGAGCCCAACCAAGTCCGAATCTTCAGAGTCAGGATTTTGAGATGCCATCAATTTTGCATACAGCAGCGATTTAAGTTCATCCATCGTTTGCTCTTGTAACGACGGCTCAGGTATAGGCGGTGGTGATGGCACAGATGGTTGCTCTTCTTCAATCTGTTCTTTCCCCTTCAGAAGTCTTTTCAGATTTACAATCTGTGCATCCATGTTTTCTTGAACAGCCTTTAGGGCGCCATCCAGATATTCCCGTGACATAAAGTCTAGTAAGCTAACACCTAAATCACTTAAATTACCAGTTAAAACAACAGTTGAATAAACTGTTATGCCTACGTTCAATGTTGGCATGATGGTAGCATTGGTAGGACTTTCTACCTGTCCTTGTGAAATGTCAAATGACACCACTCTGGTCATTCCAGCAAGTTCACTAAGAACTGCACATGGAGAAACAAATGCTCTAGACTCATGTGTACCTATGTGTATCGACGCTAGACTCGAGGTGCACAGAATCGATGTCGTAGGCTGGGGCAGCGGCCTACTTATTTCAATAACTACGTTCTCCGAATGAGAAGTAGTTAGCGGATGTGCTATATCCCCGTGTTCAATTAAAACAACTGGTTGTTGATAACCAATTGAGTGGATGATTGGGGTGTGCATTTGCATAGCTGGGCTAGCTATGTTTTGTTCAATACCAACATTCAACGAATGAATGTCAGTAGTAGATGTGGGTGCCCGGCTATGTGTTTCGGCTAGACAAGGAGCATGATATTCTTTTTGTGCTCAACTCACACCCTCACCATGTTCTTCTTCGTCCCTTTCACACATACTCTCAACATTTTCAACTGTATCTCCCTCATCTTCAACACCTACTAGAATACGATCATATTCATCAAATTGATCTCCAAATTCTTCAACATCAAATGACAATGAATGTAGACTTGCACAAGTCTTTTGAGCAGGAATTTCTGGAAATATGTCATTAATATCATCAACCAATGCTCCGACTGGAATATTTTGTGAAGGAATAGTTTGAGCATGGTCATCGGCTCCATCATCATTATTATCATCATCATCATCATGATCACCAATAGCTGCCTTGTTGTCGGTTTCAGTATCTTCCGAACTTGAAGAAGTTGTGGAAGTACTATCAGATGAAGTACTTTGCCGATCAGACGTTCCCCCCTCCTGTTCACCCCTCTCTATTTCATTTTCTCTCAGCACACTACCCTGTTCAGGTAACCCCTGTTCTTGAACTCTCTCATCTATCTCTAACACCTCTCTCACAACTGAGGCATGGGGTGATCCCGGGGAAAGTTCAACCGGTTTTGGTTGAACTATAGGATCTATCACACACTGAGCAGTCTGATCAGCCAAGGCAATGAGCTCTGGTGGTATTTCCATTATGGAGTCCAAGTCCTCAACTTCAGTATGTTGTAGAATTCTAGACATGATGAATGTTGGCCCCATTTCAGCATTGGATCTAGCCGGAATGTCTTCATTCGCATTCATCATTGCCTTTATGATTAATTGTAGAAATCTCTGGAAGGGCACGAATTTTCTGGCTTTAGAAGGAAATCGCTTTGCGTTCACAAGCTCCACCAGTTCATTCCAGATAACTAGGACATAGTCATAATTGCGCGAGAAGACTATCCCGTGAAAGAATTTGAGGAAAGAACTGTTGCAAGTATCTATCCCCGCAGTCTTGGACGTCAGACATCTGTTCAGGATTGAGAACAACAGATGCCAGATAGATGGCAGAAAACGTCTTTTGAACTGTGTCGGGTTAGTTAACTCTGCCGAGTATCCCAACCTTTTGATGTCTAGGCATAGTTGGTTATCTTTTACAAATTCTTCATATCTGGTAGAGCCTGATCCGAGGAGACGGAGAATCCTTCTTAGTCGTTTTAATGTCAGACGGCTGACATATTCATTAACTTCTCCTTCAAAGTACATGGTGTCGCCGACTTTTGCCAGTGTAAGCGTACTCCAAAATTGTTGTAGATACATCATTGGAACAGGTGTATTGGCTGATAAGGAGTAGGCTATAGAGTGTCCTTTCAGTATTTCAGGGATGATTGGATATTCAGCTGGCATATCAAAATTAAAGGCATGGTTATTTGGCTTTATTTCGAGATATTTGAATTGGAGAAAAAGGGTTTCAGAGGGTATGGGTTGGTTAGACGGGTTTGGGATGTTATCAGATCTGACTGAGGGAATGTGAGATTCCTCGTCAGATTGATGTTGAATGTCCGCCATTAACCTGTAAACAATCTAAAATATTAGAACTCATATTATCCAAGAAATTAAAAAAAAAATTCAAAGAAAAAAAAATTTACTTAAAAAAATGAACTAAAAAAATACTAAAATCTTTTTTTAAAACAAAACTAAAAAAATTTTCTAAACATTAAAAAATATTCTAAGCAAATAAAAAAATAAAAATTGGTGACCGGATTACATATCCGGTCAACAAAGAAACAAAAGAAAAAAAATTCTAAGTCTAAATTCGGTCAAAAGAAAACAAGAAATCAAACCATAAAAAAATCAAACCTTAATGAGAAGAAAAAAAAATCTAAAGAAAGAAAAATGATTAACAAAGATTAGACAAACTCTTTGGATAGAAATCAGATTAGTTCGAATCCCAATTAAGGTTTTATTAGAGTCCTCCATTAACAGGTTTAACCAGTCCTTAAAGTTCAATACAGTCCAGATCTCGTCAAGGAAATAATAGAAGTCCATGAATATGAATCAAAAAATAGACCTTAATAGAAGAATGAGGATGAAAGAGAAAATCGTAACGATGAACTTGAATGAAGACTTGAGCGATAAACCAGAGAATCAACCGGAGACGATGATGAATAGTATATGAGAGTAAAAAGTAAAAGTAAAAATTGAATCGATTATTTATAGTCAAAGTCAAAAACCGTTCAAATTCTAAACCACTCAAGGGTTGTCCGGATTAGAATAAATCGTTCAAGAGGTGTCCGATTTATGAATTAAGAATCAACTAAATGTTTATCCGGATAATAAATCACTGAAGGCATAGACGATTTAGAAGAATATCGGTCAAGACTTGTCCGGTTTAAGAATAAATCGCTCAAGGTTCAAACAATTGAAGAATAAATCGCTCAAGGTTCAAACGATTAAAGAATAAATCGCTCAAGGTTCAAACGATTAAAAAATAAATCGCTCAAGGTTCAAACGATTAAAGAATAAATCGCTCAAGAAAAAAGACTAAATCGCTTAAGAGAAAGATTAAATCGCTCATGAAATGAACGATTTAAGGACTTGAAAGAATAAAACAGTCAAGCGATTTAAGAATCCGGTCAAATCAAACAAGCGATTTACTAATCCGCTCAATTCCTTGTAAAGTATATCTAACCTTATCCGGATTAGCCTTTTGTCCGGATTAGTCTAAATCGGACAAGTGTTGTCCGAATTTGTATTAAATCGAACAAGTGTTGTCCGGATTAGACTAAATCGACCAAACACTTATATTTCTAAACACTACATCTTTCAAAAATTAGATAATACTCAAGATACTTGTAAGAAAAATATAAATTGTTAGTTCAATACAGATAAAATTCACTCCCCCTTAAAATATGATCAGATATTCAAAAACAGATAAAATTTCACACTCCCCCTCAAATATAGATTCCCACGATCAAGAAATTTAAAATCAGATAGGAAAATTGAAACACTAACTTGTATTTATGAAATACAGATATTTGACTAAATGAATTTGAATTAAATACAATTCAATGAGTTGAACTGTTTTTAATAAAAATTCAAATTTTCAAATTTAACATACCTAACTTAGATACAATAAAGCTGAAGCGTTTTTCATCTAAGGCTTTTGTAAATAAGTCAGCTAATTAAAATTCTGTATTTACAAAATACAGTTCAATGGTTCCTTTCTCWACATGATCTTTAATAAAATGATACCGGATATCTATATGTTTGGTTTTAGTGTGTTGAACAAGATTACACGAAATTGCAATAGCACTTTTGGAATCACAGTAAATTGGAATTTTATTAAAATAGAACCCGTAGTCTCTGAGCTGTGTCTGCATCCATAGCACTTGAGAACAGCAACTTGCAGCAGCTACATATTCTGCTTCGGCAGTGGAAATGGAAACCCAGTTCTGTTTCTTTGATGCCCAGCTGACTAACTTGTTTCCCAAAAACTGTAGTTGTCTCGTTGTATTTTTCCTGTCCAACATACAGCCTGCATAGTCTGCATCTGAATAAGCTGTCAGTTCAAAACTAGTATCCTTGGGATACCAGAGTCCAAGATTAGCAGTCCCTTTAAGATATCGGAAAATGCGTTTAACGACATTAAGATGGGACTCCTTTGGATTAGACTGATATCTGGCACAAAGATGTGTTGAAAACATTATATCAGGTCTACAAGATGTCAAATACATCAAAGAACCTATCATGCCTCTATATGTTTTCTGAGCAACAACTTTTCCAGAAGGATCAGTATGGATTTTCGTT
>NC_037530.1:19333059-19334469 GCF_001531365.2 Cynara cardunculus var. scolymus
ACCGGGAAAAAAGTTTCATCGTAGTCAATGCCTTCTTGTTGATTATATCCTTTAGCAACAAGTCGGGCCTTATTTCTGACCACAACACCATCTTCGTCCTTTTTATTTTTGAATACCCATTTAGTACCGATAATCGTCTTGTTGTTGGGACGAGGTACCAATCTCCAGACTTTCAGTGCTTCGAACTAGTTCAACTCTTCTTGCATTGTTAAAATCCAATCCGGATCAACTAAGGCTTCGAAAACCTTAGTCGGCTCAATAGTACTCAAGAATGTGGAATAAGGACATTCATTAGCCGTCGCAGACCGTATACGAATAGGTGCTGATGGATCACCAAGTACTTGATGTATTGGGTGATTTCGGGTCCACTTCTTGCTATGAGGTAGGGGAATATAGGAGCTTTGGTCTGAATTTTGATCAATGTAGGTATTTGGGGAGTTTAAAGGAACTGGTTCAGGTGAAGGTTCAATATTAGGAACTTGAATAGGTTGAATATCTGGTTGAGATGAATTATTATCATCTTGTTCAACTGATACCTCTTGCACTCCAGAATTTTCACCCTCTTCAAACTGAACGGAATTATTCGGATCTTCCATCCTTTTTATTTCATTCACTACTTCCGTTTCCTCTTCTTTTTCAGTTACTGGCACATATGGAGATGGACCAGATAACTGTTGTTCACTTGAATTTTCCCTGGACAAAACATTAGACTAATTAGATTTATTTTCAAAATATTCTTCATAGAAATTCTCAAATAAAGAATCTAAATCAGCTTTATCAGAATTAGAAGACTCAGGTTGATCAGCTTTCCGCGAGGTGTTAATTATTAGTCAGGGTCCTGAACTGAATTGTTCAGAAGCCACATCAATGACTTCATCAAAAGATATGTTTACACTTTCATTGATGATTTTGGTCYGTTTATTATAGACCCTATATGCGGCAGATGTCTTTGAGTAGCCAACAAAGACAGCTTCATCAGCTTTAGCAGCGAACTTTCATCTGTCCTCTTTGTCATTTAATATGAAACACCTGCAACCAGAAACTCGGAAGAATTTGATATTAAGCATTTTTTTATTTATTATTTCATACGAAGTTTTACCAAACCTTTTATTTACAAGAGAGCGGTTCTGGGTAAAACAAGCAGTCGCTACTGCTTCAGCCCATAGAAATAATGAAAGACTGGAACATGTAAGTAATGTACGCGCCGTTTTCACCAACGTTCTGTTCTTTTGTTCGACGACACCATTTTGTTGCGGTGTCCGGGCTGCCGAAAACGTATGTGAAATACCCATGGATTCTAGGAATGAACCGAGTGTGTTGTTCTTGAATTCAGTTCCGTTGTCAGTTCTGGTTTTCTGAACTTGAAGTTGCAAATTATTCTGAACTGTCTTCAAGAATGAAATAATTGTT
>NC_037530.1:19335869-19342036 GCF_001531365.2 Cynara cardunculus var. scolymus
AAATTATTAATTTCTTCTGAATCGGAGGCTTCACTCAAAAAATTTTCGCACGAAAAATATTCAAACTCAACATGTTCCGTTTTTATCTTAGAATTTTGTAAATCTTCAATTTTATTTAAAAATTCTTGTTTCTGTTTATTAAATGAAAGTCTTTCTTCAGTTAAAATCTTTTCCAACTGAACCACTTGCTTTTCTAAAATAAGAGTTGGAGTGTAAGACTTTGGTTCAGCTGGTTTTGATTCAAGCTCTGCTTTTGAATAACTATGAAAATAATCTGTTGAAAGTGCAGAGTCTTGATTATTGTAACTTTCATTAAGATTTGTATAATCAAACGGAACTTGTATTTTATCTTTTCTTTGACAATTGAAATCTTCTCGTTGTTCGACCTCATCAGAAGATTTTGTAAATTTTACCGAAAACTCGGGACCGCATTCAAATTTGTATAAGGTCGGGGCATAATATAAAGTTTTTCCTAAAAAATTCGGATTTTCATACCCCAAACCTTCCCGAGGGTTAAAGAATCTCGCTTCAGATGGTTTATTTAGAAAAATGGTTTGATCAGTTTGTCCTCGTTTATATAAAACTCGGTTTTTCATTTAATTGAATTATTTGAAGTTCAAGCTTACTTATTTTAACAATTTGTTCTTCATTAACTAATTCTAATGATTTATAATTTTTTTTAAGTCAGGTAATTCGGCTTTTCACATATTAGATTTTTTATCAAATAATTTGGACTCAGATAACAAAGATTTAGCCCAGTCCAAGTTTCCAGCATTTTCATTAAACAATGAAATATATTTTTCTTTTTGCGTTTTTAACTCTTTTTCAAAATTGTTTGAACGCATTTTTTCTGATTTTAATTCTTGCTGAAAAGATTGGAGTTTCAGCATCATCTTATGCATCTGTTTAATGCATGATTGCTCCAATACCGCATCATTCATTTCAGCACTCTGTTCATCTTCTTCATCTGAAGAACAGTTATCTGAAGCCATCAAGCACACGTGCGCAACAGCTTCAGTTTCTTCCTCTTCATCAGTCAGATTCAACCAGTGATCATCCTCTGCCATAAGCGCTTTCCCGGCATCTCTTTGTTTAGAGAGAAGAAATTTATTCTTGTAGTAGTCGGTATTTCGAGTTACCGGCTTCCTACAATTTACAGCAAAATGGTCTAGTTTGCCACAGTTATAACATTTGGTGTTTTCATCAGCCACGCCTTTGCCAAATTTCTTCTTCTCTTCCGGTTTCTTCTCATACTTCTTCTCGAACCTCTTTTCTTCATATTTCTTCTTCTCACCAAATTTGTCTTTATATTCATATTTTGAACCCGACGAAATCTTTGGTTGTTCGAGTGTGGCCGTTTCTGGAACTTCTTCTGGAATGCTTTAGTGAGCATTGCCATGGCATTTCTGATTTCTGACATTTCAGAGTCTGAATTTGAACTGTTACTTTCTTCTTTTTCAGATTCACTTGATTGGCTAACTTCCTTCACTTGCTTTCCAGCTCTGCTTTTTACTTTCTTCTCTTTCTTCTCAGATACAAAAGCCAAAGGATCAGCAACTTCCTTCTCTTTCTTCTTCTTTRAATTTCGGATCTCCAAAACATCTTCCTCATTCTGCTTCAGAGTTTCATAGATTTCATGAACATCAATATCAGATAATGATTTATTGAATCTGATATGATTAGCAAACGGTTTCCACTCTGGTTGAAGATTGTTGAGGAATTTAACATTTATCTCTATTACAGTTTTAGAGATTCCGTTCTTTGTCAGATTATTAAGCAGTCTGGTAAGCCTATCATAAACATCATCAAGACTCTCACCATCTTTAGCCTTGAATTCTTCATATGCTGATATACAGTTAGTGATTTTCAACTGAGTTCCAACTTTAGAACCCATCATTATCTTTTCAATTTGAAGCCACATGCTTCGACCAGATGTTTTATGACTGTCAATGCTGGTGTAGATGTCATTGGTCAGTGCTTGCATCATGTAGGACTTGCAAAGCACATCAGCATGTGCGCTTTCTCTTTCTTGAGCTGTATATCGGGATTTTTCTTTAATAACAGTCTGAGCAAGTATGCATCGTTCTGGAATAGCAGGTATCTCTCTGTAGTATATAACAGGGCCTTTCATCAGAGATTCCATAATCAGATCTTCTTCCTTCATTCTCTCTATGAAATTCAGAAATCTATATTTTCATTAAATATAGTCTCCATGAAATAACACTGGTGGCTTGGTATCAGTACCAATAGCCATTGCTTCCCTTGATATAGGATCAACTGCAGTTCAAAGTTTGTATTAAAGGATCTGTATACAAAAATATATCTGATAAATCTCAAATATGAATATGCACTCATTCAACACTTAGAAAAAAATTAAGCACTCAAGCTTATCCGGATTAGGAATCCGGTCAAGCTCATCCGGATTAGAAGTCCGGACAACAGACTTCAACAAACAAAGTTATCCGGATTAGAAGTCCGGACAACAAATCGCACACTTATCAACGCTTAGCCAAAAAATTGACAATTAAGCAAACATTATACGGATAATGCAAAATCAATACATATAAGGCACAAAAAATCAATTTTGATTAAAAATCTTAAATCGGAAGTTTTCAACACTTAGTCAAAATTCCAAAATGAAAATCGTACGCAAAAAGTCAACAAGTCAACTAGTCAGGGTCAACTAAGTCAACTAGTCAAAATACGTACAAGTCCGCTTAAAAACAATTTGATTAAAAAGTCAATGAATTAAATCGATCACAAAACAAAGTCAAAATCCGTTCACAAATCCGTCCACAAAAGTCAAAGTCAAAGTACGATCATTCAAAAGATTCAACAAGAATAAATCGCTAAGCTTTAACCTGGTAAATCGCACAATAAATCGCACAAAATACAAACCTGTTAAGCGAATTTTCTTAATCGCTCAAATATCCGCACAAAGCACAGAAAACTTACCAAGCGATTTATTTACATCGCTCAATTATCCGTACAAAGCCCAACCGACTTACCAAGCGATTTATTTAATCGTCAACTATCCGCACAAGGGTCGAACGATTTACCTCTTAATCCGATCACGACTTGACCGATTTATTCTAATCCGATCAAATTCAATTCACACAGGAAAAAAAATACAAGTATAAACCGTACAAGCTTTAAGCGATAAACAAACTAAATCGACTAAGAGTTCATCGAACTAAAACTCGATCAAAAACACAAATTTCACACTCTTTAACCAAAATTTTGGATCAAAAACATGAAAATTTATGAATTTTGAAGAACATTCAACAGTATTCGAAAACTCAAAAATCGATCAAATCGGGTTCAAAACTTGTTTAAAATCAAAAATATTGTGAATCAAACTTGTTCGAAATCAGATTGCGATTCTAGTGATGCAAATCAAATCGATTAACAATCATAATTCAACCAAAAAATGATCAAAAACAGATCCTGGATGAAGAACATGTATGAACAGATTGAAAATCCTCTAAACTTCATGCAAATTCGTTCAAATTTGTTTAATCCTCTAATCAAAACTGTTGCAGTCTGCTCAGATACCAATTGTGATTCCTAAAATCATACAAACATGATCAAGATCTTCAAGAAATAAGATGAAGAGAGAGTAGATCACCAAAAATCTCTTGATTGATTGAGAGAGAAATTACAATGCTAATTTCAGATTACAATTGCTAATGACTTGCTTAATGACAATTACAAAGGAAAATACTATTTATACTAAGGAAGAAATAAAACTACACTATTACAAAACATGTAAAGTATGGAGAACTTGAATACAACAATAAAGCTCATACTTGAACCCAACAATAAAGCACTCATCTATCTGATGGCCACGTCCAATGCAGAATTCGCCTCTGACTCTGATGATCAGGTATGTGAGTCTACTTTCGATGAAACCAACTCTACTCCATCTGAGCTAGAGTTAAGGGTAATAAAACTTTCAGAAGACTTCTTGAAACTAAGAGAAAAATTAAATTTTGAAAAATCTGAAAGACTTAAAGCGGAAAAAGAAGTCAGTTTCTACAAAAGAGAGACTGATCTTCTAACCGAAGAAAAATCTGAACTCATCAAGGAAAAGACTCGCATCGCCTCTCTCGAAAAATCAGAGAAAAAAAAACTTCTGGAATTAAACAAGCGAATAAACAAAGACTTAGAAAAAAAAAGCTAAGGCCTTAAAAGAATCCGAGGCAGAGAGACTTAACTTAGTAGCTCTCAAAGATTTCTTTCAAAAAGAAAGGGAGGTTCTTCACCAGAAGCTTCAAACCAATGAACTTCTGATGAAGAAATACAGGGATGCCCAAAATGTATACGAAAAGTTAAACGATCAAACGGACACTCAAGGGATTGGATTCAATGAATTGGGCTCTTTCATCGAAACAAAGAAATCCACACTTGAATCCACTTTCAAACTTGGATGCATTCAAAAACCCGACTTTTTCCCGAAACCAAAAACAAATTTTAAAAGAGTTAAAGTCAATGGAAAAACTGTCGTTTTAAGACAAGATTTTGAAAATGTGGTGTACGAGAGCAGTACATGTGAGAATTCTGATGAAAGGAACTACGCCTCCAAATCAGAGACCAATGGAAACCCTATTGTTAAATCAGAGTCTCTAGTTGTCAATCTCACTTCATCATTAAGTAATGTTGATGAAAAGGAGAATCCTAGTAAGGAACCATCAGCTGATGAATCGATGAACCATCCAAGTAACATTGGAAGTTCGTCTAAGTCAGAAACGATGGAACCCCCCAACAAATCCCTCTGAAGCATCAACCTCTGAACCCACACCTCCCACAAACATCCATGATAATTTTGATTTCGAGAAATCAGCGAGAGACTTTCTTGATTCCGAATATGAAGAAGATATAGTCTGTGAATCACCAAAGATCATTGAGGATAAGAAGCCTCAAAACTTCAAACCCTCAATGAAATCTGATGTTTCACCATCGATGAAATCTTCAGACAAAGGAAAGGGAAAGCTGAGAAATATCAAATCTGCGAACGATAACTCACAAGGCCCGAGTACATCTTCTAAGTTCATCAAATTTACTCATGAGCAAAAACAGAAGTGGTCTGCCTTTGAGAACTCTAACCACCACTTTTTCTCTCATTCAGCTGAAGAAAAGCAGTCATTCCTTAGGAGTAAAGAGGTAAAGACCAAGACCTCCACAAATAAAAAATCTGAACTAGATAGGAAGTTGTAAAAACAACCGATGCTAGGACAGGTTTTCATCGCATGCATTTACTTCTTCTTTTTTATCGAATAAAAGGAATGTTAGACATTCATATCCAAAGAATCATAATTGTCAATCTTTAGCTCTTTTACAAAACCAGAGGAACCACATGTAGACACATCGCTGCATATTCTCCAAACACGTTTATCGCTATAAAGTTAAAACAAATGAAAACATGAAAAAGTGTAACAACCCACAATTCCCGATACACAGATAATCCACATACACATATTCATACAACAAAATATAGTATTGTTTACAAAATACAGACTAACAAAAACTTTCTATTATACATTTATAAGTAACTAAATGTCATCATTTAAACTTTCCCCTTTCCTTTGTCCGGCGAAACTGAACATTAGACCAAAAAGGTCTAGTGAGTGTACACCACATACGGATTTAGTTCTAAACCGATTAACACTTGGCCGGTTTAGGGCATTCCCCGGATGACACATGAGCGGTTTAGATGAACTCGGTTAATACTTAGGCGATTTAGGACAAATACGGACAACCCTTGTCCGRTTTAGAGTTGAATCCAGACAGCATTCATCCARATTAGAAATTATCCRAACAGCGTTTGTTCGGTTTTATGTTGGATCCGCACAATATGTATAAATAGTGAGATTCATAATGGAGCAAATGACCATAAATTGCATAAAAGCAATTAATTCACAAAAGCATATACACTCACCTTTGATCTTGAATTTGACTTCAAATATCTGTAGCTTCTTTTCACTCTTTTTCTCCCTCCAATTTTCTTCTAAAATCAGCCAAAAGAATCCTTTCTTTTTCAAAGGCACTTGCTATATATAGCAAGTGCCATAACCGCCTTTTACTACAAAAGTCGGCTATAACACCCTTCCTACACACCAATCCTCTCTCACACACACACACACACATATATATATATATATATATAT
>NC_037530.1:19342721-19360086 GCF_001531365.2 Cynara cardunculus var. scolymus
AGCTAACTGTTTTTCACCTATTTCGTTCCAACACAAAGGAGTTCGACATTTTCGTCCATACAAAACCTCAAAAGGTGCTGCCTAAATACTTGAATGATAACTATTGTTGTACGCAAATTCCACCAGAGTCAAATGACTATCCCATGATCCTCCAAAATCAATGACACATGCTCTAAGCATATCTTCTAATGTTTGGATAGTTCGTTCACTTTGTCCATCAGTTTGAGAGTGATAAGTTGTACTTAGCTTAATTTGTGAACACATCTCTCTTTGGAAACTCTTCCAAAACATAGAAGTGAACCGACTATCTCTATCAGAAACAATTGATAGAGGAACCCCATGACGTGTCACTATCTCATTAATATATAGTTTTGCCAATCTATCCATTGGATATGATTCTTTCATAGGTAAGAAGTGTGCAGATTTGGATAACCGATCTACTATCACCCATATAGCATCATAACCTTTTGATGTTTTTGGCAATTTGGTTATAAAATCCATAGTGATATGATCCCACTTCCAAACTGGAATTTCTAAAGATTGTAACTTACCATAAGGGCGTTGGTATTCAATCTTTACATGAAGACGTGTTAGACATTGCTCAACATGCTTAGCTATATCCTTCTTCATACCTGGTCACCAATAGTGTTGCTTCAAATTCCGATACATTTTATTTGTACCTAGATGAATTGAAAAACGTGACTTATAAGCCTTACCCAAAATACGTTTTCTGAGATTACCATAGCATGGTACCCAAATTTTGTTCCCAAATTTCCAGAATTCTCTGTCATCTCTCACCAAATCATATATTAATCCACCCAATCTTTCCTGTTTGATATTATTCTCCTTCATTGCCTCATGTTGAAATTCTCGCACTTCTTCGTGAATACTTGGTAGCAACTCAACTCGTAAAGCTATAGCTTTGATAGTTCCACTCTTCTCTTGTCGACTTAGCGCATCGGCCACTATGTTTGCCTTTCTAGGGTGATACAAAATTTCACAATCATAATCACTTACCAATTCCAACCATCGTCTCTGACGCATATTCAGTTCTTTCTTATGGAACAGGTGTTGCAGGCTCTTATGATCTGTAAAAATTTGATATTTCGTTCCATACAAATAGTGCCTCCATATCTTCAAAGCAGACACTACTGCCGCCAATTCCATATCGTGAGTAGGATACCGCCTTTCATGATCTTTTAACTATCTAGAAGCATAAGCTATTACCTTTCCACGTTGCATTAGTACACAACCCAAACCCATCTTTTACGCATCACTTGGTGCACTGCATAACTTGTCCTTTAACTTCTTACCACAAAATCTTCCATTACATCTGGTAGATATAGAATTGGTGCACTGCATAACTTGTCCTTTAACATTTGAAAGGCCTGAGCTTGCGCTTCATCCCACTCAAATTTCACATTCTTCTTGGTTAGCTTCGTTAATGGAGTAGCTATACAAGAGAAATCCTGTATAAACTTACGATAATACCCAGCCACCCCCAGAAAACTTCTGACTTCAGTTGGAGTCTTTAGGGCTTCCCATTTTTCAATAGCTTCAATCTTCAAAGGATCCACCTTAATGCCTTCTTTTGGGATAAGATGCCCTAAAAACGGAACTTCTCGTAGCCAAAATTCACACTTTGACATCTTGCCTATAATTTCTTTTGTTTCAACAATTCTAAGAGTAATCTCAAATGATGAGCATGCTCTTCTTCCGGCCGAGAATATATCAGAATAACATCGATGAAGACAATCACAAATTTATCAAGATAGGGACGACACACCCTATTCATCATGTCCATAAAGGCTGCAAGCGCATTTGTGAGTCCAAATGGCATAACCGAAAATTCGTAATGACCATAACGTGTACGAAATGTTGTTTTCGACACATCTTCATTCCGAATCTTCAATTGATGATAATCGGACCGTAAATCAATCTTTGAAAAATAAGTAGCCCCAACCAATTGATCAAATAAATCATCAATTCTTGGGAGAGGATACTTATTTTTGATTGTTAGTTTATTCAGCTCCCGGTAATCAATGCACATCCTCATTGATCCATCCTTCTTTTTCACAAAAAGTACCGGCGCACCCCATAGAGAAGTACTTGGTCAAATAAAACCTTTATCTAACAATTCTTTCAATTGCGACATTAACTCCTTTAACTCAGAAGGAGGTAATCTATATGGTGCACGTGCAACGGGCGCTGCTCCAGGAAGTAATTCGATCTGAAATTCTATCGTTCGATCCGGAGGTAGACTTATCAAATCTTCCGGAAATACCTCAGAAAATTCCCTTACAACTGGGATATCTTCTATCTTTTCTTTCTCTTTCTTGATGTCAATGGCATAGGCAAGAAAACTAGTACATCCTTTTCATACATATTTTCGAGCCTTTAAAACTGATATAAGACTGGAGTAGCGATCTCGTCGGTCCCCATAAATTACAACCTTTCCTTTTTCTGGTAAGTCTATATGAATCATCTTTTCATCGTAGACTATATTGGCTTGGTTTTTAGCTAACCAMTCCATGCCTATAATTATATCAAATTCCCTTAAAGGCAAAGGAAATAATTGTATAGGCACCTCACATCCTTATATACTTATGAAACAATCATCTATTCTTTCCTTAATAGAAACTTCACTATCATTTGTTGTTTCCACAATTAGATCCTCACTCAATGTTTTAGATTCTAATTGTGTGCAGTTAACAAATGATGGTGACACAAAAGAACGATTTGCACCCGAATCAAATAAAACTTTGGCACATACTGAATTAACAAGAAATGTACCTGTTAGCACTTCAGGGTGCTCTTCTACCTCGCCTCTCGTCATCTGAAAGGCTCTCCCTTTTGCATTAGACTATGCCCGTCTTATCCCTCCCCGAACACTTGGATTAACACGATTATCCATTTGCCCACGACCTGTTGGCACATACCCAGATCCTCGACCTCCAGAATATCCAGATGCCCGACCTCCAACAAAACCAGACCCTCGACCCTTTGCTTGCAGACAATCGGCATTTACATGTTGAGATGAATTACAAGTAAAACACCTCCGCGTCATCCGACAGTCTCAAGCTATATGTCCTGGTTCCTGACATTTAAAACATACTCGAGATTCTGTATTGCAATTTCCCTGATGTATTTTATGACATCGGGTACACGCCCTATCAGCAAACCTTGAGACGGGTCGATTCAAATTTTCCATAAACCTTGGTTTASGGAAATMGGTYATTGTAGCTTCCCCCTTTCTTTTCTCTCCAACCCTTTCTTGTGGTTGTCGGTTAATATCTTGTTCTAGTATTTCAGCAGCATCAACTATCGCCTGAAATGTTGTCAGATTCTTGGATATTACATATTTTCGGAGATTAGACTCCAAACCCTAAATATACTTCCTCACTTTACTGTTTTCTGATATAATATAAGCTTCGGCGAACCGGGATTGTTCCATGAAGACTTCTGTATACTGACGTACTGACATATTTCCTTGTTCTAGACGAAGAAAATCATCTTCTAACTTTCGTACTGCCGCTTCAGGACAATACTGCATTTTGAACTTAATCACAAATTCTTCCCATAACATGGTTTTCAAAATGTTTGGATCTGAACTGGACAGAACTTCCCACCAGTACAAAGCACTTGATTTCAGACGAGATACAACAAACATAACTTTGTCTTCTTCTACACTTTTACTGATTTGCAGACTCAGTTCTATCTCTTTAAGCCAACACATAGCTTTAACAGGATCACGCTCACCAGAAAACTTGGGAGGTTTACAGGCAAGAAACATCTTGATATCTCCTCCTTTTTGTACAGAGGATGAAGTAAGAGGTACAGATGTACCAGTTACTAGGGTACTAGCTCCAACTTCCTCCTGATAATCGGGATTTCTTACTACTTCTAGATTATTTTAGGCTGTACGTCCCAACAAGTTTACCAAACTTTCTTGGAACTTTCCCAACTATGCTGCCAACATTTCCTAGGTAATAAACCCAGGGTCTGGAATATTGTGTCCACCCCTTGCTCTTCCTCTACCATGGCCAGACATTGAACTTTCTTGGGCCGAAAGTTCCTGTTCCCCATGAGTTTCTTGTCTAGCACTTCTACCTCTTCCTCGACTCCTGCTGCGACTTCGTGTTTCTATTGTCATAACATTTTCCAGGTCTTCCCCTTGAGTCACATTTCTTCTTCCCCTACCTCTTCCATAACCAGTAGAGGTCCTTTCTGATTGATTGGGATTATTTGCTTGATATAATTAACAATCAAAAATAAGTATCCTCTCCCAATAATTGATGATTTATTTGATCAATTGGTTGGGGCTACTTATTTTTCAAAGATTGATTTACGGTCCGATTATCATCAATTGAAGATTCGGAATGAAGATGTGTCGAAAACAACRTTTCGTACACRTTWTGGTCATTACGAATTTTCGGTTATGCCATTTGGACTCAYAAATGCGCYTGCAGCCTTTATGGACATGATGAATAGGGTGTGTCGTCCCTATCTTGATAAATTTGTGATTGTCTTCATCGATGTTATTCTGATATATTCTCGGCCGGAAGAAGAGCATGCTCATCATTTGAGATTACTCTTAGAATTGTTGAAACAAGAGAAATTATAGGCAAGATGTCAAAGTGTGAATTTTGGCTACGAGAAGTTCCGTTTTTAGGGCATCTTATCTCAAAAGAAGGCATTAAGGTGGATCCTTTGAAGATTGAAGCTATTGAAAAATGGGAAGCCCTAAAGACTCCAACTGAAGTCAGAAGWTTTCTGGGRGTGGCTGGGTATTATCGTAAGTTTATACAKSATTTCTCTTGTATAGCTACTCCATTAACGAAGCTAACCAAGAAGAATGTGAAATTTGAGTGGGATGAAGCGCAAGCTCAGGCCTTTCAAATGTTAAAGGACAAGTTATGCAGTGCACCAATTCTATATCTACCAGATGKAATGGAAGATTTTGTGGTAAGAAGTTAAAGGACAAGTTATGCAGTGCACCAAGTGATGCGTMAAAGATGGGTTTGGGTTGTGTACTAATGCAACGTGGAAAGGTAATAGCTTATGCTTCTAGATAGTTAAAAGATCATGAAAGGCGGTATCCTACTCACGATATGGAATTGGCGGCAGTAGTGTYTGCTTTGAAGATATGGAGGCACTATTTGTATGGAACGAAATATCAAATTTTTACAGATCATAAGAGCCTGCAACACCTGTTCCATAAGAAAGAACTGAATATGCGACAGAGACGATGGTTGGAATTGGTAAGTGATTATGAATGTGAAATTTTGTATCACTCCAGAAAGGCAAACATAGTGGCCGATGCGCTAAGTCGACAAGAGAAGAGTGGAACTATCAAAGCTATAGCTTTACGAGTTGAGTTGCTACAAAGTATTCATGAAGAAGTGCGAGAATTTCAACATGGGGCAATGAAGGAGAATAATATCAAACAGGAAAGATTAGGTGGATTAATATATGATTTGGTGAGAGATGACGGAGAATTCTGGAAATTTGGGAACAAAATTTGGGTACCATGCTATGGTAATCTCAGAAAACGTATTTTGGGTAAGGCTCATAAGTCACGTTTTTCAATTCATCCAGGTACAAATAAAATGTATCGGAATTTGAAGCAACACTATTGGTGACCAGGTATGAAGAAGGATATAGCTAAGCATGTTGAGCAATGTCTAACACGTCTTCATGTAAATATTGAACACCAACGCCCTTATGGTAAGTTACAATCTTTAGAAATTCCAGTTTGGAAGTGGGATCATATCACTATGGATTTTATAACCAAATTGCCAAGAACATCAAAAGGTTATGATGCTATATGGGTGATAGTAGATCGGTTATCCAAATCTGCACACTTCTTACCTATGAAAGAATCATATCCAATGGAGAGATTGGCAAAACTATATATTAATGAGATAGTGACACGTCATGGGGTTCCTCTATCAATTGTTTATGATAGAGATAGTCGGTGCACTTCTATGTTTTGGAAGAGTTTCCGAAGAGAGATGTGTTCACAAATTAAGCTAAGTACAACTTATCACTCTCAAACTGATGGACAAAGTGAACGAACTATCCAAACATTAGAAGATATGCTTAGAGCATGTGTCATTGATTTTGGAGGATCATGGGATAGTCATTTGGCTCTGGTGGAATTTACGTACAACAATAGTTATCATTCAAGTATTTAGGCAGCACCTTTTGAGGTTTTGTATGGACGAAAATGTCGAACTCCTTTGTGTTGGAATGAAATAGGTGAAAAACAGTTAGCTAGGCCTGAATTAGTTCAGCAAACTGCAGATAAAATTGGAGTAATACGGGAACAAATGAAAGCGGCACAGGATAGACAAAGAAGTTATGCAGATACACGTTGGAAGTCGATTGAATTCCAAGAAGGTGATAGAGTAATGTTAAAGGTATCGCCATGGAAAGGAATGGTACGTTTTGGTAAGAAGAGAAAGTTAAGTCCGAGGTACATTGGACCATTCCAGATCATTAAAAGGGTTRGGGAAGTAGCTTACAAGTTAGAACTTCTTTTAGAATTAAGTGGGATCCATGACACGTTTCATGTGTCAAATTTGAGGAAGTGTCTAATAAGTCCAAATATGGCAGTACCGCTACCCGAAATTAAGATGAATGAAAGACTATGCTTTGAAGAAACCCCTRAGTGGATTACTGATTACAAGGTAAAGAAGCTACAAAMCAAAGAGATTGGGTTAGTAAAGGTTCAATGGCGTTATCACAAAGGACCAGGCACCACTTGGGAATCGGAGTCTGAAATGCGAATGAAGTATCCCTACCTTTTTGCTTAAATGGAATTCCGGGACGGAATTCTTTTAAGGAGGGAATGTTGTAATATTCGGGTTTCAAGTTTTGATTTGAGATTTTGAAATGTATAAATATATATATATATATGTGTGTGTGTGTGTGTGTGAGAGGATTGGTGTGTGGGAAGGGTGTTATAGCCGACTTTTGTAGTAAAAGGTGGTTATGGCACTTGTTATATATAGCAAGTGCTTTTGAAAAAGAAAGGTTTCTTTTGGCTGATTTTAGAAGAAAATTGGAGGGAGAAAAAGAGTGAAAAGAAGCTACAGATATTTGAAGTCAAATTCAAGATCAAAGGTGAGTGTATATGCTTTTGTGAATTAATTGCTTTTATGCAATTTATGGTCATTTGCTCCATTATGAATCTCACTATTTATACATATTGTGCGGATCCAACATAAAACCGAACAAACGCTGTTYGGATAATTTCTAATYTGGATGAATGCTGTCTGGATTCAACTCTAAAYCGGACAAGGGTTGTCCGTATTTGTCCTAAATCGCCTAAGTATTAACCGAGTTCATCTAAACCGCTCATGTGTCATCCGGGGAATGCCCTAAACCGGCCAAGTGTTAATTGGTTTAGAACTAAATCGCTCAACTGAACATTCCATTGCCACCCTCACGGTCCAGGAAACTGCAACCGATGAGATAATATCCTCCATCACCGCCCAAATAAACACCATCTCCCAAACCCTTGACACCCTCCCAGCCACCATACTCTCCCAAATCCCTCAACCTACCCCACCCCCAACATCATCAATAGATGAAACCTTAGCCTCCCTCTCCACCCAAATGGCCAACATCCAATCCACCCTAACCTCACTCCCAGCCACTATAATAGCCCAAATACCCCAACCACCTCCTCATCCACCTCCCTCTGCAGTACCATCCTTCGATGAAGCTATCTCTTCCTTCACTGCAGAGTTAAAGGACATAATAGCCAACCTTCCCATCCCACCACCCATATCCGCCACCACCTCCGTGCCTCCTCCCGCTTCTTCATCAACCATGGAGTTTGCCACGAGAGCCGATCTAAGGGCTCTGTCAAAGGCACTTATCTTATCCTTCAATGAGATAAGTACGAAGTTCATCCATCGAGCCTCACAGCCAACCAAGGCTCTCTCCCAGAGCCTTGTCGAACAACAGGCTCGCACCAACTCCCTCCTTCACTCGATGGAGGAGAGTCGAAGAAAGAAGGCCCTGAAGGCGTATCTTGCGTCCTTCAGGAACAAGAAGAAAAGGAGCAGAGCATCATGCTCCACCAGCTGCCCGCAGAAGAGGCCAAGACATGAGGATCCAGACCAGGATGATCATGCTCTTGGTCCTCATGAGGGGGAGAACCAGGCCGCGGCTGCTCAACCGATGGACTCCGCTGCACCACCACCCTCACCACAAACACAAAACCAACCACCTCCATCAAACCAAGGAACCCAAGCGAGGGAACCAGAGGCTCAGCCCTCTGAAGATGTACACAATGTACATGTTCCCTTCGCCACCTCCCAAGAACCCATCGAGCTAAGCTCATCATCCGATGAAGAACAATCCACCCCACAAACAGAAACCAACCTACCCTTCACTCCATCACCAACTCCTAACCTACCCTTAACCCCTTCACCAACACCTCACACCACAAAACCCTTCACCACCTTACCCATACATCCAACCCTCCTCACCACAACAACCTCTAACCCAAACACAACCCCATCAACCAGAAACCACCCAAACAGAATCCCATGAACCAGAAACCACCCAACCTGAGCCCAATGAACCAGAACTACCCCAATCTGAGCCAACCCAACAAGAAGCCATTCCATCATCATCCCAAACACAACCCTTAGCCCAAACACAACCCTCAACCCAACAAACCCAAGTGCAAGCAGACGTTCCCTCTTCATCAAGGCATCCTCCTCAAGGGTCGTCGATGAAATAATCGCAAATATGGAGTCGCTAAGGAGACGTCCAGAGGTGCCGCCAAGGGAGCCAGTGATGATGGAAAACATCCATCAATATTTATATCATGATCGCGATGAAGGTTTAGCCCTCAATCTTCCCATGCTTTCACCAGAATCTATGAACCTCCTACGCTACAGGTTTGTTAGACAGACTACCCAACCACCACAGACTGTCTTTTCAAATGATGGAATAAGGTTGGTCATGGACATCAAGATGAGGACCTTTGCCAACAAAGCCATCAAGTATATCGAGTACACAGTGGAGCGAGCCCATGGTCAAGTCAGTGTCTTCAATGACAATGACTTGATCAATCTCAACCCATATGACTTGATTAAGCTTTATGCATATACGACTCAGCGACAGGATCAGGGCATACGATTTGGGATGGCAAACAGAGCGATCGTACATATGATGGAGACCTTGGTGAAGCATAGAGCTAAGAGTGATTTTCAAATCGCTCTTCAACTTGGCATCGACAGACTTTCCTGCACTCCACCCGATGAAGACTTCCCTGGCCTACAAGAGAAGAGGTCTGCCTTCGTACTTACTCAACCAGAACTAGGTTTGGTATATAAAAATGAGTTTGGGACGAAGAAATTCTTTAGGCTGACTGAAGCCTTCAAGTACTCAACAACAACACTTGAATGGTTTCAGAAGGCTATCAGAGACAGACTAGGCAGATCTCATGTGCCAATGAGAGAGGGACAAAGACTAATTCATGAGATCTCTACAGTCATTCAATACAAAGGACTGTTAATGCGCTTTTGGGAAATATCACAAGGGAGACCATGAATGTAGTTTTACTTATGCTTTGAATTGTAATATCTTCTGTTCATCACTGTAGGAGTTCATCATTTTGTTTGAATGAAAATTTGGCAAAGGATGTCTTTCTTTAGATTAGCCTCTGTTCATCACGTATAATTTAAATGTTCCTAGATTAGTTCATGTATGTTCTTTCATTACTTAGGGGGAGATTGTTAGACCCCATAAGTCTTATGTATGGAAGTAATGAAGACAAACAAGTGATGAAGAACCAGAAGGCTGATGGAAGACTTCAAGGCAAAATGGCTAAGTCTGAACAACAACCAAATGGTCGATGAACTGACCAGAGATGCGATGGAAAGTGCATCTTCATAACCCCTCTGGGTATCAACACTTGGAGTTTTCTTCACTAGTTCAACTAGAGGCATGCGATGAAGATATGAAGATAAGGTTGAAACAACGCCCCATGGAAGACAGATGGAGATGACAAATCAACAGCTGGATTCTACAAAGTTTGTCTTGTATTGATGATTATCCATGTTTAGATAAGCTTTATCTTTTCTTAGAAGATTAGCTAAATAGTCTCACTAGATAGTTATCTTCTTAGTTAGATTACTAGTATAAATAGGTGGTTAGGCTTATTGTAATCTTTGACTCTTTTATGTTTTTCACAATCATTGAAATAAAGTGAAACCTTTGACACTCAAGTATATTCTTTGAATGTTTATCAATTGTTCTTGAGTGTTCATCATTTTATTCATCCAAACTCTATAATTAGGTTAATCTCAACTTAATTATTAGTGTTATTGAGAGATCTGGGATCAACAAACAACGGGCATAGGAGTTGAGGATGATACTCATGAGAAACCTTAGGAAATAAATGTTGATCCCCATGACACCATTGATGACACTCTCAAAGTTGATCATTTGGACAACTCTGAAGGACCCTCAGGTACTTCATTTTTACCCACCTCTTCTTTCATTTCTAAACATGAGCTCCTCAAAGCTCCATACTCCTATATCTAATCTTTCAAGTCCTTTTTTGAAGGAACCCTCAGCCAGTGACTACGACATGGTTGAGGATATAAGCCTAATGTTGTCAGCCCTGGATACAGTTCTCACCAAGGTACTATAAATCACATCCAGGTTTGAAGACTTATAGGCCTCCATGTTCTCAGCAAAAACCGACCTCATCTTAATAAGCGTTGGACCACAAATCAGAGACATGAGGCTACTGCAAACTTCAAGGTTGCTGCCTCTATTCACCAAACTTTCCGGCAGCATAGGTGAACTTGAAGTTGTAACAGCACACAAATATGCTCCAACAGATTTTTTCGGTCGTTCAAGGCCTTCATGCTCCAGCACCGTCCTTTAAAAATATTGATCGTCAAATGTTTGTCTAACCATGATTTGAAGTGGTGTATAGTGATACTATGACTATCTAAATGCAATGTAAAGCTTGAGCAAGTTATCAACTATACCTAAAAAAGTCATCAACTATTCCTTCAATGCTAGATCTATATCTTACGCATCAATATTGTTTTGTCTTATACTCTTAAACACTTACATGCCAAGAGTTGAACTGTTGGAAAAGCCTCTCCACCTCATGAGTGTGTCTTTCCATCTCCTCATGAAGAGGCTCGTGAACGACCCTGTAGCCATAGTAATTGGTCATGAGGGTCAAAAACTGCTCCCAGCTTGATGTATACGGGTCAGAAGGTGGCATCTAGTGATGGTCGGGAGGTGTCATCTAGAAAGGGGGCTCATATCCCTAGATAACCTCTGGATGATGTTGGGGCTTATTCATCATCAGGGATGGCGTCGCTCTATGGAAAAGAACCTCCATGTAATGATGAACTTTGTGGCATCTATATAGGCCTCTTCGATCATCTCGGCCTCTTCGATGGTCGATGGCCCTCTACACTGTCAAAAAATCGATGGCTCTCCATGTACCATAACGGTTGATCGTCACAAGCATTTGTAAAAGCCTCTCGTGTTGCCTCCTCTGAGGCTAATATATTCAAAACATATGACATTACAGGTTCAAAATTAACTTAGTAAATAAAATTTAAGTGTTTAAACTGGAAAAACGAAACTTATCGTGGACACATCAAAAATATCCAAGCAAAGAGCCTTAATGAGGATGAAAATCCTATCCCATTAAACTGCCATAGGTAACCTGTCTGTGTATACAAGATATTTATTAACGATGGGAAAAAATCTCGAAAATCCATATCTATAATTACATACCAAACAAATAAGTAAAACATTAAGAAAAGAAAACTATTTCAAATGTATAAATATTTAATTTATAATAACCTTGAGTGCGTATAAAAATCCCGTCATAGTCATCTTATATTTTTTGTCAGCTCATTTCTGGATCACACCATTCATCTATATAAAAGCGGGAGCCCAAATATAGAATCCCCATGGAAACCGGTTCCAAACTTTAAGATCCTCTATAGCTCTAATCAGCGTCTCATTAACCACCAAATGACATTGATGGCCAAGAAACCCGACCACTACCATCAGCAACAAACATACTCAGACAACATCATCATCTAATAACGGGTCAATGCTCTTAAATGTATTCCCAACATCGGACACCCTCAACTATCTGTCATCCTCATCCGAATCTATGTCTGGAAGTACCCTACAAATGAAACAGTCCTCTCGTGGCATCTTAATGCTCAACTCGGGCCCAAAGCAGTGTCCTTGCAGAAGACAACTCCTTCCCATAGCGGAGATACTGATCACCAATCTCAAACCACATCTCTTCATCGCATACATTATGTAATAAAACAGGTATCTATAGGAACATGTGGATGAGCATGTAGTCACCACCAACCATGATAATGTTTAACCATGGACCGAAACAAGTTGACCTAAACATGGCCAACATGACCTTGTTGTCTGATACAATAGATATTTGACTCTTGGGTGTCAACGACGTGCAATAAAAACCATCCTACATTGTAGTTCAATTGTTATGCTTAACCAAAAATGTAATTATTCTAAGTATAGGGACCAAAACTATAATTACTATAATGACATGGACCAAAACTATATTACTCTAAAAAAAAGTTACTTACTACAAATTAGTCTAAGTACAAAGACCAAATATGTGAACTAGTCTAACTACAGGAACCAATATGTAAATTAGTCTAGGTATAAGGACCAAATTTGTAACTAGTCTAATTATAGGGACCAAATTTATAACTACTCTAACCACAAATCTGTAACTACTTTAATTATAGGGACAACACCTGTAACTACTCGAATTACATGGACCAAATATTTATCCACTTTAATTAGAGGAACCAAATATGTAACTACTATAATTACAGGGACCAAAAATGTAATTACTCTAAGTACATGGACCAAATATATAATTACTCTAAATCCAAGGACCAAATATGTAGATGGTTCTTAGTATGGGGACCAAAATCGTAACTACTTACACTACACTAAATACAAGTACAAAATGTAAATTACTATGAAAACAGTGATTGCAATTTTAACTTTCTATAAGCATGGGGACAAAATATTACCCCATTTTAAAGGAAGTCACAAACGCCCATACAGAATAGGTCCACAAGTTGCGGATCTATTTTTCATGAACGTTCATGATTTTAAAAATGGTGTTAAATTGAAGATTCATGCATAAAAGAATACGTAAAATGTAGATTCAACATAGGAAAGAAATATATAATTATAAACTATAACATGCAATCAAACTACACAATCATCTAACATAGTTAAAGAATTGGTTTAAATTTACATGGGATAGAGAAAAAACTCACTTGACCAACCATTAGTAAATACTTGCGGAGTTATTGATGTGGAAGACCAACTTGCGGACAGAGGAAATTCTTTCGTTTACAAAAAATGATCTTCTCCTACGTTATTTATATACAATTTATTGGGGTAACCCTACTTGCCGTTTTAATGTTGGTAGGTGGGGGTTGTAATTGCGGGCCCAACCTCCCAACTGTTTCTAGAATATACCAATTTAGGATTTCTCTCTAGACTAACAAGTTGTACCTCCGCAAGTTGTGGAGGTGTCAATTGCAAAACTGGATAGAAACTGCAATTTTTTTTTGAAGTCATGCACCAGGTCCGCAATTGCGGTTGTGCCACTTGTGAACCTGGGTGGAACTGTAAAAAAATTGTTGTTTACCTACTTCCGTAAGTCACTGGCACACCACTTGCAGGGTATTAATATTTTGATGATTGTTGGAGTGAAACGCTAAGAGGTGAAACCACAAGCCAAAAGATGACTATTTTAATTAATTTCTCATTTTAAAAACCCCTTCGAAAACGATTGCTTATAGGAAAGAAAAGATTTTATTATTAGTTGCACCGATAATAATCCTTAAAATTAAACCGCACTGCAAGAGTTGTAATGTAGTGGTTGAGGTCGCGGAAGATTTGGTGGAATATTCCATTTGTCCAGTGTTTGATTTCAAGACATACATAACAGTTGTGGCAACTGAGTTTATCATGGTTGATTTCTTACTGTCTCAATCTATCGAGATTAGTCCATGCTACGCGTGGACATCTTTTAAAAAAATCCTTGAAATTAAATATTTAGAAGATGAAATAATATTTTATTAATTGTATGGAATATTTGTAATTTTCTAAATAGAAAAACAATTATAGCCGATCCTTTTAAAAAATTTGATTTTTAATTCTCCAAAAAAACTTAAAAAATTTACTCGAGATGTTCTTAACCGATTAAGAACTAGCTGAAAAATGGCAGCCACAATCATTGGTGGTAAATGATCAGTGTTGACCAAAAGCAACATTTCAGGAGTTTAAGATTCAAAACTCATAAAACATACGGAACGTATATATCTTTTTGTGATATATTACCAAAAACAATGATCAATATTCATGACAGGAAATTAAATAATAACTTAAAACTTGTAGTTTGAATTTGAACATTCAAATTAATTGATCGGACAACCATCGACGACTACACCTTCAGCTGTTGGACAATCAGCCAAACCACAATGCTCGCCATCGGTACCCCACCACGAAATTCCGATATCGGACATCGAGAGCGAAAAATACACAAGTATTCCCATGAATGCCAAACCGGCGTCAAGAGCTGCCGAGAGGACGTAATTGTACCTTTGCCACCACCTCTTCCGATACCTCAGCACGAAGAAATTGAAGACCATACCAACGAAAGCCCAACTATTGAAATTCACGCTGGTGGCCGGAGGCATGTACCCAGACGACCCCAAAATCACCGGCAAGTTGATTAGTTTGATCCATTTTTGGTTTGGAAACAGCTTATGAAGCAAGTATACGAGCAAGGGGCCAAGGAAGCCCCCCAAAAAGAACCAATTGAGGGCTGAATAAGGGCCAAGAGAACCAAATATTCGTTTGGGCCCTATCAATCCCCAAATGACAGAAGCGTCATAAAAGACACGGTCTGAGGGGCAAGTCCAAGGACTATCAGGAGCAAGTAATTGATCCTGACAGATGTTTTCAACGGTTGATAATAGCCACCATGCGACCGAGATGTTAATAGTACCCGCGATGATGGTTCCAATAAACTGTCCACGAGATAAATCAAAATGGGACAAACGTTATATACCCATCTGTAGTATATGTACGTGAGTTCATTAAACACCATAATCAGACATTTGTTTGTTGCATCTTTAATCTTGTAGTCGCTAAAACTATTTGCTACAGTTTTGTTGCTGCTAGTTGATAGTATACCGTCGCTAATAGGATTTTTTGTGGCAATATATAGTTGAATAGAAAGTAAACACGAATTTAAGTTTACCTGAACTAAGAACATCGAGCGAGGGGGGATCTTCATGTAATGGCCTAATTTGAAGTCATTGAGGAACGAAACCGCTTGAGCCATACTGATATAGCCGTAGGTTTTGAAAGTAACGTTAGCTATCGGCCTTCCCGGATATATGACTCCCATCAAATATTCCGTGATGGTATTTAGCCCGGGAGTCTGAAACAAATAAACGTCGAGAAAATCATAAAATACGGCGTCCAAAAACAAGTAATTTACGGGGTTTCATGGGGTGTGTGTGTATATATACCTGATTTGTAGTCGCAGTTATGATGCTGATCGGAAGAGTAAAGATCGATGCAAGACCACACGCGAAAATGAGCCCCCACCATGGCATTTGGATTTGATCTTTCATGAAAATACAAAGCACGAGTGAGAGAAGAAACGAAGCGCCAACAAGCACGTAAAACCACCAATCGGGTATATCGTCATATTTCCTCATGAGTCTTGTGTGTATATCGATCTTTCCTTTAGTCGAAGCTCGAAATTGGTTCATTATTTCTCTGCGGTTGAACAAAAAAATACAATATAATGTTTATATTAGTACAAGTTTTTAAATCATTGGTAGAGTCGTAAAAGCAATACGTACCTTCCGTAAACAAGACAACATGTGTTATCGTAGAGACGATGGCCGCAAAACTGAGGCCATAAGTGAGCGCGAAAAACATGCTCATATGTATTTGCCCTTGTTCGTTGTACCGGGCCATATCTATCTCAAAATCTTCATTGACGATCGCGGACACGTTATAAACCTGTCCGTGACCATCAAAAAGATGCGACGAGAAAATGGGGAAAGTTTTTGCCTTATATAAGTCGAACCCCCAATAAGTAATAGGAAGTACAATGTACATGACGATGACAAAGCCAACATAAACGTTTAGGATGGCGAAAAATGGGGTCACGAGTGGGTTTCCGATATATGACGCTATGACCGACCAGTCTAGCGTGAATGATAGAAACCCGAGCCCTTTCATTCCTGAACCAATTTGTTGAGCGATGACGGATTTGGTGAAGAAAAGGCAGAGGAGCGAGAGGTTGGAGAGCGTCGCGAAAATGTAGCCGGGGAAAATATACCACGAGAAACTGCAAACGAGTGCGATTACGAAGAATTTTGCTTTCGACATGCGCGAGTCATCGGTCTCGTGGAGAGCCCTGAGAAAATTTGCAGGTTAATACGAACGAACCTGCCAAGACTAAAACTGACTTCTTGATCGACTTCCTGCGATGAAGGCATTATCGTACCAATCTATTTGGTTAATGTGGCTAGATCAACCGTAAAAGTTACATGTTTAAGTTCCCACGAGATTATTAGAGGGTTTATCGACTTTAGGTTACATGTTCTATCTAATTATGTTATTAAAACTACAAGGTATTTGTCTAACGCAGCGAGATATATTTTGATTTTAATGTGTCGTTTTATTTTGTTTCTGACAATGCTATAATATGGGTTTATGTTGTTGAGAAAACGATAATATTTTTATTTTTAAATAAAATATAAATTTGAAGATATTAAAAAATATATATATCAAATTAACTATTTAAAGGTTTTATTTTTTATGTAATTTCTATAATTCAATTTTATATTATAATTTAAATTAAGTTTAATAATGAATTAATTTGTTTTTGGTTCAATGTTATAATTTTTTATAACGATAATTATTAAGTATTATGTTCGAACTAAATGATTATCTTAATTATATTTTAAATTTTTTGATTTAAAAAAAAATGTTTATCATGTACTTGATTATGTTTATCTGCAGTAAGTACATGAATTTATACATATAACTTTAATAAGTTATACTTACGCACATTTTACTTGTAATCTTCAATTTTAAGTAATATGCATCGATAAACAGTACTTAACGTATAAAAAATAGTTTTTAAAAAATTTTATCAAATATTTTATGATAGGGAAAAGTATAATAAAAACCAATGAACTTTCTTGTTTGGAATGATTAAGTCCTTGAACTTTTTTTTGGAACAAATAAGTCCTTG
>NC_037530.1:19360661-19367058 GCF_001531365.2 Cynara cardunculus var. scolymus
TAATTATTTTTTTGTAAATGTAAGTACTTTTTTACTATTTTACCACTTTATCGTTCAAAATATGAATGTTCATTGGGTTTTTTTCGAGATTTTTTTCCCACTATTTTAGTACTTTAGCTAGTTGTATAAGTCATAAGAATGTATCCAACATGTTTTATAAAAGTTCAAAAAGTTATTTAACATGTTTTGGATTGTTCAAAGACTTATTTGTTACAAAAATTGTCCAATGACTTGTTTAACATTTTTTAGAATGTTCAAGGACTTATTTAACATATTTTGGAATGTCCAAGGACTAATTTGTTCCAAAAAATTGTACAAGGACTTATTTAACATGTTTTGGAATGTTCAAGGACTTATTTGTTCCAAAAAAAAGTTCAAGGACTTAATCATTCCAAACAAGAAAGTTCATTGGTTTTTATTGTATTTTTCCCTTTATGATATGGTATAGATAGTTAATTTAATACATTTACACAAAATCTATTTCCTCTATTGAACATTAATTTCAAGGGGTTTAGCGTCGGTGAGTAATAAAAAAAATTCTAAACATTTAATTTTAGAAAATTCTGAAAATTTGAAATATTTTACCATCTCTAATTCTCCGGTACTTGCTCCATAGGTGGAGAAAAAAATAGTTTGAAATCTCCAAAAACTTTAATTTATTTATTTTGAAGAATTTGTTAGAGATGCTGATATAATTTTGAATATGTGAAAGAAATGCTTCATCTCTTTTAAAATAAATGTCAGTTTTCAAAAGTAATGGGTTATTTATCAAACGCTTACTTGGTAGGTGCTTATCGAATAAATTTATTTATCGGATGAACATGACAAGGGCCAAAAATCTTATCGGGTAAGAACGATGAGAAGAATGGAGAGTCACCCGGTAAGTGAAGATTACGACTCTTACCCGGTAAATTGTTGCATTCAATACGTTTTGGTGTACTAAAAATTTTACTTATCAAAATAAATTATAGTATTGACTTCTATATGTAAGCACTTACCGAGTAAGCATTTAGGTAAACAGCTCCTAAGTCATACATTTAAATTCTACTCTTAATTATAAAATGAAATTAATTACTATAATTGTTATTAAAAATAACATTATTATTTAATTAATTAAAAAATATAATTATATATATATATATATTATCTATACTATCTTATTAAACAAATTTAACAAAAGTCTTAAAGTCTTAAAATTTTAAATGACCAAAATACCATTTATACTCATATTTTCACTTTTTCACCCCTTCTCTCCTCACATACTCACCCCCTCACATACACTCACCCTCTCACAACCYATTTTTTTAAAATTATAATTTTAAATTTACACTTTATACCCCTATAATTAATTAATTTATTTATTTTACGTTCTTTACTTTTAAATGTTTCATTTTAAACTTTTATCAAATTAACATACATAATCGTATATCAATTAAAACATGTTTAAAAAATACATTTTTATTTTAACAAGTTACAGCATTATAATCGTCTCGTTARTACCTTTGAAATGAGTCCAATATTGAATAGTTTTTGACTTAATTATATTATTATATAGTATATATATTGTGAAAAATATTTTTAATATTTACGATTTATACTTTTACAATTATTTATTTATATATATACTATATATTTTGGGGTTAGGCCGTCCAAATTATATTGTATAATATGTTTTGAATTAATATGTTCTTGGGTTTTTTTTTTTTTGAAATATATATATATACATGTATTAATTCAACCTTAGTCTGAGTTTCTGACAAAAAATGAGGGTAAACAGTTGAAATTTCATCCTAAAACTCATCTTTTTTTGTTTTTTCATGGCTTATGATCTGTCAAATTTGTAGTTTTCTTTATTGGTTTTGAGTGTTTATCTTAAAACTCAAGTTTCTTGGTTTTTTGCTCTTGGTGTAAATCAAATACATTTGTGGAGTCGTTTAAATATGTTGGATTTTAAATAAATTGGATTTTAAAATGTCATACAATTTTTTTCATCGATNTTTTAAAATGTCATACAATTTTTTTCATCGATAGTCTGTAATTGGAACCATAACTCTTATTTATTCAAATTGTATTAATATGTAAAGACCAAGTGTAACATATATCATCGTTAAATCTTATTTTATAAAACCAGTGGAACTTCAAAATCGTTAAAACTCATGGCTCTCACCGCATTGCGCGAGTACACAACTAGTATATATATATATATAATATATATATATATATAATTATGGGATTAATACAAAAGGACCAAATTAAAAAATTTCATGTTCCCAAGATACTTTTGACATATTTTACTCATGTCTTCACTCTTTCATACATCTATGTCTTCTCTCCATCCCCCAATGTGAATCAATGTGAAATTCAAACTGATATTCACCATGAGTTATTAAAAGTTCTTTCATTCATCTTCCCTTCAATTGCTCTAGAACTCTCGGTCTTGCTCTTGATCTCTTGATTATTTGCCCTTGGTGTAAATTGAACACATTTTTTGAGTCGTTTAAATATGTTGGATTTTAAATATATTGGATTTTAAACTATCATACAATTTTTTTCATCGATAGACTGTAATTGGAATCATAACTCTTATTTATTCAAACTGTATTAATATGTAAATTAAGACCAAGTGTAACTTATATTATCATTAAATCTTCTCTAATAAAACCAATAAAACTTCAAAATAGTTTAAATTCACGGCTTCCGCCGCATTGCACGGGTACACAAGTAGTATATATATAAGATGTTTAAAATACGAGGTCGGGTTCAATGGGAAGAGAAGTGAATATCTCCAAAGAAAATTTATGTTTATTTCTAACTTCTCCATTCTGGAAATACAATATGAATTATATTATTAAAATATTCAATACTTTTATAAAATTATTTCCCTCTACTATACATTTAATTTTAAAGATTCTCATTAGATAAAAATAATAGTTTCTCTTTCAAATTATTCATTTTTAGGAAGTCCTTCAAATTTGAAAATTTTAACCTTCTCTCCTAATTTTTCAATTTTAGAGAAAGTTTTGAGTAATCTATTGGAACAAAAATATTTTAAAATCTTTGTTTTGGAGAATCTATTGAAAATTGTACAAACCAATCAATTAAAATATTTATAAAAATGTTAGAGAATTCATTTATTGTGATTATACATATGAAAATGATTAAAATTTATTAATTATAATTGATGCTTTATATTAGAAAATAAGTAAAATGTTTATGAAAACATATATTTATTAGAGTACATAAAATGTGGAGATTTGTTTATATATATATATATATATATATATATATATATATTTTAAATGTTTAATGTATATATTAATAAAAATTCAACAATCATATTAAATCCAATAAATAAAAGAATACCGGGTTATTGAATTGGATTAGGTTCAAATAATAGTAACTCAATATCAATCTAATACATACGATTTGAATATTCTATTAGATATCCGATGCTTCAAGCTGAGTTGGATGGGCTTGAATTGAATTGAATTGAGTTGATCCGGTTTATAAGGCCACTAATAAAAAGGAGTAAAAAGACAATGAATGAGAGTAGAAAAGAAAACCTGAAAAGAGAGACTTGGACAAGAGAACTAGGCCACCACATGTGTGCAGGGTCCACAACGTATTTTCTCAAAACACCTGCCCACCCGTATCCAAGTACCTGCTCCATGCCATCATTTCCATTTCAATCACCTCTATTAAATCCCTCATTCTTTATGATATTATATTTCTCTACAATTTTCAAAACATAATTAATTCAGTTTCTATTTTGGGTATCCATCTTTTTTACAGGTTTAATTTTGTGTTTAAAGTAAAAAAGAAAATTATAATTTTTTTAAATTTTTTATTTATAAAGTTATAATATATTAATTTATTTATTTTTGGTAACCAAATTACATTATCTTACCTTAATTGCATCCGAAATAACTTATGGGTGGACTTGGCACAGTATCAATTTTTTTCTCTAATATCATGTACCAACCAATTATAGTTGATATACGAATTCTATATCATATACTAACTAATTGTATTTGTTACCAACTCAATTGGGACCGATTTTTCTCGGTTGACAGTGATTTTGTACCAACTTCAAGTTAGATATACCAAGACTTGTCATTTTATTCAAACCTTGAGTTATATTTTGAATTTCTAGATGCCACATATGATATTTAAACGCCTTTTTAATTACAAGAAATAAATTTTTAGGTATTTTTCATTTCTAGATATAAAAAGATAGAAAATTAAAATACCTTCTATACAACCAGATCTTTTTTGAATAATACTTTCTATAGAAGCAGGATTATAGGATTAATTAATTTTATTTAAAAGGCAAATAATTAATACTTATCTTATTCTGTAAACAAGTTGTATATATGACTCGTATTAAATTTATATAAATATATCATACGGAATTAAATTTTCAGAAAACATAAGACCATTGCTATATTATTTGTGCTTTATTTTTTTTAAATAATTCTTAAATAAAGAGATTAAATGGTCGTTTACTAAACGTTTACCTGTTAAGTGTTTATCGGGTAAATTTCCTCAACGGATGAATATTGTAAGAACCAAAAACTTACACAGTAAGAGCAATGATAAGAATAGAAAATCTTACCCGGTAAACGGAAGTGACGACTCTTACCTTGGTAAGTTATAATGTTGACTCCTACTGATAAACGCTTACCGGATATATAAGTATTTGGGTAAATGATTCTTAAGCTTAATGTAAAGAAGGAAAATAATAATATTTATGGATGTATATTCTTATTTTATATAAAAAGAAAGTGTATTGAACTAATAAAATCATAATATATTTTAACTTAACTCGTTTTGAAATTCCAAAGTATACGTAGAATTTATGACATAATAATACGGGTCCTTACTAAATATTAACCAGATAGGTGTTTATGACAGATAAGAGCCGCTTAACAACAAATTTTATTATGTAATTTTGATAACTCATAATCTACTTGGTAAGGTAAATAAGGTTATCCGGTTAGCGTTTATTGGACATAGACATTTACTGATAATTTTATTGTATCATTTTGATAGTTGATAATCTTACTCGATAAGTATTAGCGTTATCACAAATTAAAAAAGAAATTAGGGTTTATCTGTAGCGTACGGACCTGAGTAGTGATGACAAGAATCCAACCAGCTAGAAAGGAGATTTTCCGATGATAGAAAGCTCTTATGATATCGACGATCCCTACGGCATAAGCTGTTCCGCTTCCAAAAGCAGATCCAGCATTTGCGAATATCGAAATAAGAACATGTTCTTTCATGTTAAACGGCCCTGGATTCAGGAAAAATTCTTGCCCCAAAACAACAAACTTGTTCGTCGGAAGAGCCGACGCCATGAACCGCCCCAGCGGAAGAGTGGCGACTTGAACGGAAATCATGGAGATTATCAGAGGTTCAGTTCGGTAGGCGAAGAATGTGTTGAGAAACGACAGGATTGCGCATGAAAGGATTCCGAGGAACCACATTCGGAAAGTCCATACCGGCAGTGTTGGATCATCCGTGGTGGCGACGGTTAACCGGACTTGTTCGATCAGTACTGAATCTTCGTCAGAATCAATCGGTTGTGCACTCTCGGTTTCCATGGTGACTTACGGGAGGAGTATGAAAGTTGTAAAGAATATACGAGGAATTGAAAGAAGTGGGTTGCTATTTGCACCTCCTTTAGAACATCTTCAATGGATTCTTCAAAATTTTTCTAATAACTGTTAATATCAAAATCTGATTAATTTTTGCATTGAAAAATATAAGAAATGAGTTTTAATATTGATGTGTATTCAATAATATATAGGAGTCAAATTAATCCCTTGTAAAAATCTGTGAAAATATGAAGGAATCTGTTTAAATAATATGATTTTATATTTTAAAAAGATAGGGTTGGCTTAAATTCGTCAACAAAATGGAATCTGGAAAAATAAACAATATTAATTGAATTAAGGGTAAACTAGGAATTTCGTCTATGTGGTTTTTTGGAAAAAAAAACATTTTTTGTCCATATAATGTTAAAATTATAAGATGGTTATCGTGGTTTGTAAAAAGTTTGAATTAATCCATATCTTTAATAGTTGTTAAAAAATACCGTTAAATGAAGGATATTTTATTCTTTTAACGCAGTTTTTGTCTTTTATTAAATCAAAATTGATTTTATGATTTTGGTCTTTATGGTTTTTATTTGGTTAAAGACAAAAAAATCGGTAAAAGAATAAAAATGTCTCTGATTTAATAAGATTTTAAAATGGTCGTTAAAGAAAAGACCAAATTCAAACGTTTTTGTAAATTATTTTTATAATGTATCAATTTATTTTTTTAAATTCCTTTCAAAAATAAATTATTTTTTAAATCTATATAAAAATATTTAATTATTATTTCTATTTTA
>NC_037530.1:19367260-19369003 GCF_001531365.2 Cynara cardunculus var. scolymus
AATTAATATATCATTAAAATATTTAATAAATCATTAACTTTTCTCCTAAAGAGTTAATTTCAATATTTTTTATTGATGATAATAATAGAAATTTAATTTCTTTACCATCTCCACCACACAATCTATAAATTCTATAAAACAAACTACTAAAGGTTTGATGGAAATAATTAAAATAATTTTTTATTTAAAATAATAATACATATAAAATAATATTCTCCTATAAATAATTACATGATATATCGGTCAAATTGCGTCCAAAAACAGAAGAAAATAAATGCTCATTGTACTAATTGAGAATATATAAATAGAGAGAGAAGGGGGTGTTATCATGCAACTCTTATATTTGTATAAGTAATATAATTTAATCTCAACCATTTATTTAATTTGATAAATATGTGATCTTATAAAAGTTTAGATTATTTCATAATATAAAGTATTGATCATAATTAATGAACTATATTCATCTTCTATAAATATTCAAATTATAATAAATGAACTTTCATCATTTTCATAAATATCTCAATTTATTGGGTTGTATTGATTGTACAAATATGATGAATTGTATTTGAAATGTCCTCTTTCTCTATATATATAAATTATATATCATACTAAATAAAGATTAAAACAAAATTTATTATATTTTGATTGATTTTGATGTTTAGTCCATTATAGAAATTCCAAATATTATTTTGCTTAACCGAGTAATTAATTATTTTTGACATCTAGAATTTTAAAACTAACACACGAAAGAATTAGTCAACTAAGACATATTTTTTGAAGTATATAATATTTATATACGTTAAATAGAACAAATAAACTCACACACCTTCCTCACTTTTGGTGAAGTTTGAACCATTGACCTCTTAGGAGACTAATGACTCACATACCGTTAGACCAAAGACCATTTGATTAGTCAACTAAGATATTACTTTCAACGTTTTTACTAAACCAACAACCATATTGTATTTGAGAATTTTTTGTCTTTCTAAAGTTTGAATACACACCAAGATGAATATTTTTTTTCTTTTTTTGTTTATTATTGTTTTAATAGCTATAAAGATTAAAATCAGTAACAAGAAATCGAAATAATTTGAATTGAGTTTGACCACACGATCGTTTGACAACAGACGAAATGGTACATGTCAAATGAATTGATAATCTGATATATGTTTGTTTGGTTCGTAAAATTTATCTTCAAAATTAAAATGAAATAAAAATAAATGATCAAGATATACCCTTTTATGGTATTTTTGTAATTTCTTGTTTAAATTATAAAACTAGTAAAATAGTAATTTAATATTTAAAAGTATCATTTAATATGATTATGAAATAGAAATAATAATCTTATTATTAATAATTACTTGTGCATTCGTGAGATGCTTGATACTAAACATATGCATATTGGTGTTAATTTATATAAATATTATAAAATTCACTTTTCTTGTATTATTTGTCATGTGTTTATCATAATTTAAATTTTTTGAATTTAATTGAAGATGTAATTATTTTAAGTTTTAATTATGAAGTGTTTTTGAGATAGAGATAATGATGAATTATTAATAGGATTCAAGTACAATTACTCTAAACATGATTTCTGATTGATTATGGGGAGTGCTAATGACACCCCTTAACAGGGGTGTAAAATATATTGGAATTTGGAGTTGCTTTATGTTCCCATCAAATGTCAAAATCAACAATAATATATTATTTTTTTTATTTTTATTGTTTTATACATATATATAT
>NC_037530.1:19369913-19380719 GCF_001531365.2 Cynara cardunculus var. scolymus
AATATATATTTATTAATAATTTATATTAATTAAAATATAATATAAATAAATAAAAAACAAAAAATAAAATAAATAATATATATTAATTAAAATTTTCTTTAAATAATAATAAAATAAAAAGTAATAATAACAAAAGGACAAAAAAAAACACAAAAAACTATAAAAAAAAATACGATTCAAACCTACTTAAGGGTGTCAATGGCAATATATAGGGGTGCCATTAGCCTTCCCCTTGATTATTTGTTAGTTTTATTGACACTAAGGTGCCGTTTATCAAACGCTTACCCGAGTAAGTGCTTACCAATTCACATTAATTTACCGCATGAATATAGCAATGACTAAGAATCTTACCCGATAAGACCGAAGACAAGAATTGAGAGTCTTACCCGGTAAGTGAGAACGAAGACTCTTACCATGGTTAGCTCTTACCGGGATAAATTGTTACATACGCTGCGTTTTATTGAATAAAATGTTGTCCGGTAAATAAACGACAATGTTGAATTTTACTGGTAAGTGCTTACCGGGTAAGTGTTTAGGTAAACGGCTTCTAAGTAACTTTAAAAAAGTTATTTATGTGTAATAATTAATTGTAAACTTTAAACTTAAAATATTATACACTTAAGCAATACGTAATGTTTAAAAAACTGTTCCACGGAGAGGATGGGATTTGCCGAAGAAACAATGTCGAGGGAGGTACCATTTTGGACATCAAAACACGAAAAATACTACCAATACATTTTACGAACTGTAAGAATGTAAACTAAAAAGCAGCCATAGATGAAGGACCAAAAAAGCAAATCACACTAAATTTAGTCATGAAAAGATGAAAATGTCCCTCACTTGACTAACTTAATAGAGTTTTTTTTTGTAGAGACCAAAACAAAAAGACAGTTATAGACGGGAGACCAAAAATGTAATTAAGGGGGTGTTTGGGATTGCTTATTTGAAACAACTTATGCTTTTCTACAAAAGCACTTATCAACTTATTACAAGTCAGAAGGGTTTAACTTCTTCAAAAACTCCTTATTATCGGTTTGACACCGGTATAAGTTGTTTATCCAAACACTCAAAAGTGCTTATTACTGGTACCACACCGGAATAAGTCAATAAGTTGTTTTTATAAGCAATCCCAAACACCCCCTAACTCTTAATACTATCATTAATATAAAATAATATGTTAATATTAATATAAGTAATAATAATAGTTATCATTATTAATATCTAGAGTAAACCTCAATTTTGGTCCTTGTGGTCTCCGTTTACTATTTATATTTGTTATTATACTAGTTGTGTACTCACACAATGCGGCGGGAATCGAATATATAAACGATTTTGAAGCTTGGGCTCTTTAAAATAAGAGTTATGGTTCCAAATTGAAGTTGATCAATGAAAAACAAATAAAATTATTGGTTTGCTACTTTGATACGCCATTTCCGATAGGGCACAATTCCTTCAACGGTAGAAGAATTGCTACTTTGATCTGCTATTTCGAAAGACGATCCTTTCATCTTCTTCTCTAGTTGAGGTTTCATTTCCAAATGCGATGACCTAAGGCTTCTTGATGCATCATCATGTTAATGCTTTGAACCTTGTATTTTTTACACCTTAGATTTGAAGGCTGAAAGAACGAACATGCCTGAAAAAGTTTAAGAAGTGCTAGATGATGCAAAAGTTGAAATCAAAAAGCTCATATCATAATATTATGTGAAAGTCAATCTTTGTGACAACTTGAACATACCGTATGGTGAAACAGTGGTTGCAAACCTGAATTCATGTGAAAGCAATCTCTCCCAATTTGAAAAAGTGGTTGCAGACCAGAATTCTTGCAAACAGACACAAGTTAGAAAGTAAAGAGGCCCATTTCAAAGAGATCACAACAATACTAAATGATTATAACTCTATGATTTTACAATTAACAATAGAGAAAGAAGAAAGCCTGAAGGTTGTAATTTCTTAATTGCATACTCCAAATTACAGTTAAAAACCAACTTTAAAAGATAATTATTTTGTTGCATAATAACTTAGGGGACGTTTACTAAACACTTAACCGGTATGCGCTATCCGGATAAATATGATAAGGGCTAAAAATCTTACCTGATAAGTGCTTTGACATAGATCACAACAAAACTAAACGATTATAACTCTATAGTTTTATAATTAATAATAGAGAAAGAAAAAGCCTAAAGGTAGTAATTTCTTAATTACATACTCCAAATTAAAGCTAAAAATCAACTTTAGAAGACAATTATGTTGTTGCATAATAGCTTAGGGCCGTTTATTAAACACTTAACCGGTAATGCGCTATCCGGATAAATATTATAAGGGCCAAAAATCTTATCCAAAAAATGCAAAATTTTACCGGGTATGGCCATCAAGACAATAACCAACCAGTGGAACAAAACCATACAAACATAAGTTTGTGATGCCAAAGGAGCACCCACAAACATATATCAATTTTCCAGCACATCAAAACAATAATCTTTTAAAAACATCAAAACTTTCATTTAGCTATTAATCAGAATATTTAAAACAACCCTTTAATGGCCGTAACATTGTCAAAATTACAATTTGGATCACAAAAGCATTATATTTAATCAAAAGAAAAGAGTCGAACAAAAAGGCAATATCAAACACACCTTATGAAAATCAGGATGAGAAACCAAAGGAGCACCCACTTATGAACTCATCGTCAGCCCTACCTACACATGTTTATCATGTTTGAAACTTATGTCTATTGGCCTCATAGTTTTTCAAGGACTCCACACAATCTTTGCTTTTAAGACCATATAGTTGTTATGGATATGTTTACCTTCAACCAATTAAAAGGTCAATAAAATAATTTCTTGTTTTGATATGTAATCACCAAAAGTATCTAAGAGTACATTTGTCTCTAATAAATAAAATTCATTTGCCATATATGAAAATTTTGACCTACTATATGCAGAACTTGATAGAAAATCAGTTTAACACCAAAATTTAATTACATAATATCAATGATTATGAGAAGAACATTTGTTGTTGCACCCCAATAAACATCTTAATAACACTAAAAGCAGGATTTAAATTTGGTTAAAGTATTGATAAAACCGAATGGCTTGGTTAATTTCGAAGAAAACAAAAAAGCCAAAAAAGAAACAGAACAAAAAAGCAAGAAAAAAAAATGCTAGTAATTATGAACATAGATTTTACTAAATATCATGAATAAATAATAATGCACTACTAAACAGCTTGTTATCATGACTTTTTATTTTGTCAACAAGGTGCTTTGCATGTATTTCAACCATTGGAGCCAAGTGTATGTATTTGTTATGGCATATTGGCAATGAAAAATGTGCAGCAATACAATTGCAATCATTGGTTACACAACATTAAATGGTCTTAATGGCATCAATGGAAATGGATGAGCGCATGAACGCCTTCAAGTTGAGCATGGATCGCATTCATTAGATATGGTCCTTGTTAACACATGTGATGTACACACAAACTAAAATATGACATCTAGTGGAATGTCTTTGGGTCTCCCAATTTGAATCTTTGAAGATCCTCGAAGCAAAATAAATAAGATTGACAAGAAATTTGGAAACAAGATATTGAAAATAAAAGAATAATCAAATAAATAAGTTTATATGATGATCAACCAAACAAACTGCTAGAGCAAAATGAACATTTGTAATCATTTTTGGCAAACCAGAAAATAGTTCATGTGATTAACAAAGTAGATTGCAGAAACCATCTATGAACTACCATAACATAAAAATCTCCATAAAATATATCCAACTTTGTGTTTAGAAGACTGAGAAAGAATAAATTATGCATAAGCACATTTTTACTCTTGTTCCAATAAGGTGAAGACTTGTTACCTCTGGTGGTGCAGCAGAAAGCATGTAGAAGCAATGATAATTTCTTTCGAGATGTGATAGTTAACAAACACAAGATCTTTCCAATAAGTACGTTCTTATAGCAGCCCCTGAAATCCTTCCCTTCTGATCAAACTGAATCTTCACAAACTTGCCAAAGCAACTGAAATGGTGGCAATAGATAAGCATTACTGAAAATGATTAATGTAGAACAGATGCAAGACTGTCCAGGGAATTGCAAATGGAAGTTCACCTCACCTTGAGTTATTATTTCTCACAGTTTTCGCATTACCAAAAGCTTCTAAGACAGGATTGGACTACAACATATAAGGCATATGAACAGTTTAAGTGATCTCAATAAGATTAAATGTGTCATCAAAGACATCAAATAAACACCCCCTAAGTGATAAACACTCTTTCGATACGACATATATAAATTTCAAATTATTGTAGTTAGTTTCTCATTGCAAACCACAATAGTAAAGCTTATATATCTCGGATTAGCTAAAAACACGTTAGCTACAACCTTTGCACATTCATTGTGGAACCATAGTAAAGCTCATACACATAAACTGATTTTTGAGAAAGAGTGTTTACTTGCAAATGAAAAAACCATATGTATAACAACCAAACAACCCTGTTTTGTTGTTATTTTCTACATAAGTAAAGGGCTGTATAACAACCAAAACAGCCCTGTTTGAGAAAGAGTGTTTACTTACATTAAGCACCTAAGATGACTTGAGGAAGACTTTGACAGTTATATATCTCTGATTAGCTAAAAACATGTCAGTTACAAACTTTGCACATTTATTGTGGAACCATAGTAAAGCTCATACATATAAACTGATTTTTGAGAAAGAGTGTTTACTTGCAAATGAAAAAACCATCTGTATAACAACCAAACAACACTGTTTGGTTGTTATTTTCTGCACAAGTAAAGGGCTGTATAACAACCAAACAACCCTGTTTGAGAAAGAGTGTTTACATACATTAAGCACCTAAGATGATTTGAGGAAGACTTTGAAAGTCATTATATGGGGTCTTTTTCTTATATTTTCACTTACTTCCCTCGATTTTATATGCATGTATGCCTATCTCCATGTACACACACATGTGCATTATGTCAGATATATCTCACAATCTCTTCTTGATAAGTTGATATGATTATAATAAGAAAAATTTTCTTTAACAACATACTTCCTACTAAACAACGTATCAAGAAAACATACCAAACAAATATAAATTCTAAGTATTAAGTAGAAGGTTCGAGAAAAACTTACATCGTTAAATCCCTTTGAAAGGAATCGATCAATGTATATGAATCAATCCCTTTGATAAATTGCGGATGAAAAATCTGCGGATGACAAATTGCAACAAAAACAGATTAGTTTGGTTTTATGCAGGAACAATTATAAAACCAAAGATGGTGGTTATAAAGAACCCTAACCCTAATTACAAAGGGACAATGGAGCAATTCCAGTAGAAGGGTCAATTAGCTCGATTCCAGAAGACGAGCGATTCAAGTAAATGGGCGATTAGTTAATACTAGAGATGTACTGATCGATAAAACAAATGGAGAACTAACCATGATAAGCAGTGAATCGCTACCTAAAATGGAGCGATTCCAGTCGATTTCAGAAGAGGAGAGATTCAAGTAAGTGGGAGATGATTGAGAGTAGAGATTGATAGAAGAATAGAGAACTAGCCTTGATGAAGGGATCAAGAACGTGCATCGCTGCCTTGCCTGGAGAAGGAATCGTTGCCTGGGAGAAAGGAACCGATGTCTTTGGGAAAGGAATCGATGTGTTTGGGAGCCGGGAGTATAGATTGAACAATTGTAAGACTTTATGTATAATCGATGTGTTTGGGAGCCGGGAGTATAAATCGTTGTCTTGGGAGGGACGATTTTCTGCAACGTCGTCTTGGCGAGGGGGAGCCGGGTAAAGGAAGCGACGTTTTGGGGGTAAAGGGGGAAGGGTTGAAAAGTAAAGGTAAAGTAAAGGGTATTTTGGTCATTTAAAATTTTAAGACTTTAAGACTTTTAGTGAATTTGCTTAATAAGGTAGTATAGATATAAACTAGTATGGATTCCACGTGTTGCACGATAGTGATAATTTTTTTATAAGAATTATATATCCGAATGGAGATAAACGTAATTTCCCAGTTAACAACTAATGAGATTAAATTTAAAACAACGAATGTATTTTTCATAAGTGGTTAATTTGCATATATTGATAATCGTGTATTGTTATGTTAACTTAAACGACATGTTCTAGAACCATATCAGTATTGTTGTTACTTGTTACAAAGAGTACGAAGATTTTTTTTCTTCCAAAAACAGGGTCGGCCGACCCTCTAAGTTGTTAGTAAAAGGACATAATCTCCTCTTGTCAATATATGCTAACGTCTTTCATACAGTTTTTCATCTTATTACAAATGTGGGATAACCAAAGTCACTGCATTTCTCAAGATTTAAAAAATATTTATTTCTCATGATGTCACCTCATTATCTATGGTTATACATATTGATTATTTGGCCCAACCATATCATTACTGTTGTTACGAAGAGCTTGAATATTTTTTCTTCCCAAAAATGGTCGGCTAAAATTAAGAGTCAACTCAATATGAAATGATTGAAACAATACCACAATGAAAGATTTGATAATACGCAAATCTCATAATGCCACCTCAAATACTTTTCATTTTTCATTTTATATATATGAAGAAAGAAAGATAGCGACATAATTCTTTTTTCTGTTTATATATATATATATATATATATATAAAGATTTACCTTATGTTTTATAAGAACTCTCTATTGAGGGTTGGTAAAAAGACATTTGTATATATATATATATATATATAAAGATTTACCTTATGTTTTATAAGAACTCTCTATTGAGGGTTGGTAAAAAGACATTTGTTTGTAACAAAGGGTGATACAAATAAGACAACGCTATGAGTCAAAACTCATGAGTTGACGTAATGTCATTGATTTATATTCTCACCAATGTAAGACAACCAAATTAACACCTAGAATTTTTGTATTAAATTTTAATATTTGAAAAAAATGAGATCCGTCAAAAGTAACCAACCCTAGAAATTGTAACAAACTCTTTTAATTTTTAAAATCATTCCTTCTTCCTTTTATATACACACCTCGGTCTTTCTATTATCTTCACATCAATTTGGGACAACCAAAATAATACTACAATTCAATATTTTAGAATGTGATAAAATGAGATTTTAGAATACTAAAATCTCATTTTATCACATGTTTGGTTTTTTTTCTTCTTCCATTATAATTAAAAAGACATCCCCTCTTTATTTCATATACACACTTCTTTCTACCCTTCTATTATCTTTACATCAATGTCGGACAACCAAAGTAATAGTACAATTCATGATTTAGAATACTAAAATCTCATCGGGTCACATTATTGGTTGTAGTTCTTTCTTTATAATTTCAGTTCATCATCTCCTTTGATATTGATTGATATTTTGAATTTCAATTTATTATTTCTTTCTTTAATATACTCACTAACATTTGTTATTATATAATATCTATTAACTAGTTTTTGCCAAAAACTATTGCGAAAATGAGCCAAACTATTGATTTTTAAACAAATATATTTTTGTTAATAAGACGGTGTTTAAAATTTACATTTAACCAACCGAAACATTTCATATATGTCAATTTGTGTTCATAATTAGCAAGACACTCGCTTTGATTATTACTTCACTTCTCGATCTCGAGCTCCGACTGTCACCATAAACAATTTTAATCTTCTCAATGTCGTCGTGTTGTTTTCCAATGTCTTTATCCATAATTGTCTGAACAATAATAAACACTTTACTAGAGAATCTCCTCCACCAACCACAAACTTATAAATACTAAAAGTGGAAGATCAATATTAAATATATAAAAATCACAAGATCAATATTAAAAATGCAAAAATCATGAGATGTTATGGATCTTGTAACTCCCAATTAATGATATAAGAATTACAAAAAAATTACCCATATACCCTTAACATTAAATTCTTAGATAATGTAAAACCTAATACTAAGATGGATTGTGATTGGTTGAAAATGTTCATAAAGCTAACACAATAATTTGGGTTAACATTTGAACTAAGCGTTCTCTCTCTCTATCTCTCCATATATATATATATATATATATATATATATGGGTCCATTCAGGGGAGAACTGATTAGTTTGTGGTAACTGTGAGTTCCAATTTCAACCACAAATCAACGGATAAATTAGGAAATTAATAATTATTATAGTTTGAGTTAAAATTATAATCAGAGAGCATTTTAGGTATTTTTAGAAAACTCCTCTCTCCTCTCTCATCTCTCCGACTACCAATCTCCAGCCTCCGGTGAACAAAAATCTTGTAGGTACCAAGTAATCACAAAGATACACGATATGATACCCATTGTGATATACTGTGATACCATTGGGGTACCACTGTGTACCACAGAAAAGGAGTGGCACATCTTCAGAGTTACATCTCCAACGAGATCTGGTTTACATCTCCGGCAACACCTGTGCTACATCTCCTATGAGAGATTGTTCTTAAAACCCCTTCCCATATGTATTTTACCCCCACTCCAATCGCACTTATTGATATAACAAATGGTTCACCTATCGTGGGTCTTGCAATGGGAAGTTTAAAGACTCCATCGTCAACGTGTTCGAAGAAGAGGATGATGATTCAGAACACCCAATCAAAACAAGCCATGACTCCTGGATCTAGAGAGTCTTTATTAAGAGGCCAAGTGAAAACCCTCATACAAAAAAGTCGAAGAAGAAGGTCTGATCTCAAAGATTTCTTTCGAACACAACCCTTTGATCCATAAATGTTTTATGAAATCTCCAGTTGCTGTTCTTGCTCCAACGCCTGCTAATACGCCTCAAGTTTATGACTTTTCAACTAACAACAATGCTTCTGAATCCTTTAATGGAGGGTTTGGGTGTTGTAGTGGTGTTGAAGCTGTTGTTTTTTATGTAAGCCTGGAGGACGGCTCTTTCACGATGAAGGAGAAGAGTAGGATTTTATGATTATAAACATTACCAATTTATCATTTATGTTATTTTAGGATATAACATTAATTATATAAATGATTGGCTCACATTGGACCTCACAGTTACTACAAACTAATCATGTTCTCATTTGATTAGGCCCCTATATATATATATATATATATATATATATATATAGTCAATAACATTTGTTAAACTTTCTTCTCTCCGTTAGTGTTGGTCAACCAACTTAAACTCATGTTTCAAGATTTGAGAAATTCTCAAACCTCACAGTGTCATATCATACGCCATTGGTTGTTCTTTTAATATATATATATATATATATATATTAACATATAGATTAATTATTTTCTCCTTTAATATACTCACTAACATTTGTTATATGTGTATATATTAACCTCTTTTTTTGCAAAAAACTATTTGGCCGAAATAAACCAGCTATATATTTTTAAACAAATACTTTTTTTGGAAAAAGATGGTAGTTAGAATTTACATTTAACCCACTCAAACATTTCATATTTCACATTTAGATTCATCATCTTCTTCTTTTATATAGTCCCTATAATAAGATTTGTTTTGTAAAAAATAAGGTCATTAAGATAACATTATGAGTCAAGCCATGAGTTGACACAATGACTCCCATCATTCTTTCTTATGCACACTTTCTTATTTCAATCTTTCAGTCTCTCTCCAACGTGGGATATCTCAAACTCAATCATAGTTCACCTACACCTCAATACTCAATTCTCATGATGTCACATCATTTTTCTTTGTTATTCCGTTAATATATATTGATTGCTGGTTATTTGTGTTAGGTTTATGTTAGGACCTGTAAACTCAGTTTTGATATTAACCAAATACTCTGGATGATCTTTAAGAACAATAACAGAATAGCGGAAACAGTATAAGAACAAACAGAGTAATTAATCAAGAACACACAGTTGATGAATATGAAGAACMCGAGAGAATAGCTTCAAAGGTTTTTCAATTGATTGAAAATAAGACGATTACAATTCGGAAGCACATTGAATTACAAAGGCCTAGCTGCAATATATACTAGTTCCTAACGACCTTTCTGACATGACCTAGACAAGTGAAATCATCCAAGCCGTCCAAATAAAGTCGATTACAGACCTAGTCACGTGAGAGGCACGTGCAACTAACTAACCAAAAGATAAACCCTCAGACCCTCTGTGAGCTATTCAAGAGGCTCTGCTGCATTTGACTTGTAAGCTTTTGTTGCCAGAGGACCAGTTTCCAGAACCTATGTGATAGACAACAGAGGTTCTGTCACTCTTGACTTGTACGATTGAACATCTTCTGTTGTTGGTCCTCTGTGGTCTTCTGTGGAATGAACCCTTCTGTCAACACTTGCAGAAATCTTTTTCTTACTTTTACAATAATGAAAATGAGAGCTAACAATCTCCCCCTAAGTATGAAAAAGTAAAAATTGAAAATTGAATGCAAGAAATGACTAATAAAAAGAATTACAAGAGGAGATTAAAAAATTCATCCTCTGAAAAGAATTACATGATGAAAAAATTACAAAATTGTGTTGCATAGGCCAATACTATTACTGAGGTTTATCACACAACAGATTCTAGAAAGTCGTTTACGGCATATAACATGTCTTCCTTGATGGTTCTGTAGACATTGAAAATCCATTCTCTGAATTTGATTTGTACTTTGATTGCTTCCAGAATGTCAGACACTTCACCCATCCTTAGATGCCTTCTTTGCACCTCTGCCGCTGCTCTGTTGAATACCCATTCAAGGGTCTCTGTGGAGTACTTGTTCGATTCTGTTGGATCAAAGAACCTTAGGATGTCATCCTTGTCCAAGAACACAAACCCAAAAACGGGGTTGTGGATAATGGAGTTTGGATGATACCTAAGTATC
>NC_037530.1:19380819-19382165 GCF_001531365.2 Cynara cardunculus var. scolymus
GTACAAGTCAAGAATGACAGAACCTCTGTTGTCTCTCACAGAGGTTCTGGAAACTGATCCTCTGGAATCAAGTGCTTACAAGTCATATCCAGCAGAGCCTCTAGGATGGCTCACAGAGGGTCTGCAGTTTATCTTCTATGAAGAACCACTTCTCACTGCTTTACTTAGGTTTGTTAGCTGCACGTGCTTATCACATGACTAGGTTTGTAATCTTCTTTATTTGAACGGCTTAGATCATTTCACTTGTCTAGGTCATGTCAGAAAAGCCGTTAGGAACTAGTATAAATAGCAGCTTAGGTCTTTGTAATTCCGTGTGCTTCCCGTATTGTAATTGTCAATAGTTTCAATAGAATTGAAAATCATTTGAAGCTATTCTCTCGTGTTCTTCATATTCATCATCTGTGTTCTTGATTGATTAACTACTCTGTTTGTTCTTATACTGTTTCCGCTGCACTGTTATTGTTCTTAAAGATCATCYAGAGTATTTGGTTAATATCATAAGCTGAATCTAAAGGTCCTAACAAAAGCAATGGTGGTAGAATCAGAATCTGAAGACGAGTCATCTGAATCAGATGATTATATCAATGCCTTTGCTAAGTCTCTGGCCTTGATTACAAGACAGTTCCAAAAGAAGTTCATCAAGAGACCCCATAAACGAAGAGATTTCAAGAAGGAGAAGTACCAGTTATACCAAGTGAAGAAACCATCGAAATTCTATCAGAGGGAAGAAAGAAGAGATGAAAGAGAAGAGAGAGAGAGGACAAAAGGGAGGATAAGAAGGTAGATAAAAACGGATGGAAAAATGACCTTCGCTGCTTCGGATGCGGGAAAATTGGTCATTTTTCAAAAGAGTGCAGAGGACGATTGGTGAAGGATGCCGATTACTACATGAATAAGTACAAGTACAATTCAAGAGAGCGAAGCCTAATGGCTGAGAAAGAAAATTGGGTATCCGACTCTTCATCTGATGAAGAAGATAAAGCACTCATCTGTTTGATGCCCAAATCTGCAGCAGAATCCACGTCCGACTCTGATTATCAGGTATGTGAGTCTACTTCCAATAAAACCAACTCTGCTCCATCTGAGCTAGAGTTAAGGGTGATAAAAATTTCAGAGGATTTCTTTAAATTGAAAGAGAATTAAATTTTGAAAAATCTGAAAGACTAAAAACAGAAAAAGAAACAAGTTTCCACAAAAGAGAAACTGATCTTCTAACCGAAGAAAAAGCCAAACTTGCTAAGGAAAACACTCGCATCACCACACTTAAGAAATCAGAGGAAGAAAAACTTCTGGAACTAAACAAATGAATAACTAAGGACTTAGAAAAGAAAACTAAGGCCTTAAAA
>NC_037530.1:19383585-19385664 GCF_001531365.2 Cynara cardunculus var. scolymus
AGCAAAGTGGCTTATGTTGAAGGTTTGAAGCACAACTTACTAAGCATAAGCCAGTTCTACGACAAGGGTCTTGAAGTCAGGTTCCGCAAAGGTTTTTGTATCATAGAGACAAAGCTCAGTCAAACCATTATCAAGGCCAAGAGAGAAGGGAATCTCTATCTTCTGGATTTTCAATCCTCTGAGGTACAAGACACCCTTTGCCTTGTAACTCATAAGAGCGATAAAAATTGGCTATGGAACCAGAAGTTCTCACACCTGAATTTTGATGTCTTAGGAAAGCTAGCCAAACAGAAGCTGGTCAAGGGGATTCCTGATCTCAACTTTGAAAAAGATCATATATGCTCAGCCTGTGAGATGGGAAAGCTAAAACGGGCCGCTCACCGAACAAAGTCAGAAACCTCCTGCCCCAAGCCCTTGGATATGATCCATATTGATCTCTGTGGGCCCATATCTACACAAAGCCTCTCAAAAAAGAAGTACATACTTGTATTTGTTGATAAATATTCCAGATACACCTGGGTTGAGTTTATAAAGAAAAAACCAGATGTTCCTAACCTACACATTGGAGTGATAAAAAAGGCTCCAAGTCCTTCTACAACGAAAACTCATTAAAGTTAGAAGCGACAATGGAACTGAATTCAAAAATGCCAGAATCGATGAATACCTCATCAGTGAAGGCATTACACAAAACTTTTCAGCAGCAAGAACTCCACAACATAATGGGTCGTGGAACGAAGGAACAAAACCCTCGTGGAAGCAGCAAGGACAATGATTGCTACATTGGAGTTACCCATCACATTCCGGGCTGAAGTTATTTCCACTGCCTACTTCACCCAGAATCGATCAATCATCAACAAGAGGCACTAGAAGACACCTTATGTGCTCATCAACCAAAGAAGACCAAATGTCAAATATTTTCATGTCTTTGGGTGCAAATGATTTATACTCAACGATAGGGAATATCTTGGCTAGTTCGACAAGAAAGCTGATGAAGGGATCTTTCTGCGCTATTCTCAAACTGCCAAGGCCTACAGAGTCTCCATCAAAAGGACAAGAATTGTCATCGAAAGCATCAATGTGTCCTTTGATGATTCCACMCCAATGACTTCTGAACACAATAGTTCAGGACTCGGACTTCAAAGGAGAGCATCTGATTCATCACTTGGCAAACCCAATGAATCAGAGTTAGCTTAATTATTTGAGGACATCTTCGACGAAGAAGTAATCTCTGGACATGCACAAAATGCAAAATCTATCTCCAGAACTGATGATGAACATGAAGTCTCCAATGCTAACGGTACACCTCTTACTGAAACTCATGTTACTTCATCTTCTACTTCTTCTGTGTCTTCAGATCAAGATCAAGAACCAACGTCTAACTCTGGAGATGATCTCTTCGAGGGGGAGCAAGCAGTCCCATCAGTCGATGAAGAACTGCATCCTGTTGCTCCAGAACCCCAATCAAGCACCAAATGGACAAAAGATTACCCACACCACCAAATCATTGGTGATCCAACATCTGATGTCAAGACGAGATCTGCCACTGCCAATGAATGTCTCTTCGCCAACTTTCTGAGTATGATAGAACCAAAGAAAATTTCAGAAGCCCTACAAGACTCAAACTGGATAGATACAATGCAAGAAGAATTACTCTAATTTGAAAGAAACAAAGTATGGTCTCTTATGCCTCTACCCAAAGGGAAGACGGCCATAGGAACCAAATTGGTCTTTAGGAACAAGAAGGACGAAGATGGCATAGTCATAAGGAACAAAGCCAGGCTTGTTGCCAAGGACTACTGTCAGGAAGAAGTGATAGACTATGATGAAACATTTTCTCCCGTCGCAAGACTTGAGGCCATCCGGATATTCCTAGCCTATGCAGCTCACAAAGGCTTCAAGGTTTATCAGATGGATGTCAAGTCCGCCATCCTAAACGGTAAACTTCAAGAAGAAGTATACGTGCAGCAGCCCCCTGGGTTTGAAGATCCTAAACATCCAGATTACGTCTACTTTCTGGACAAAGCTCTCTATAAGCTGAAGCAAGCACCCAGGGCCTGGTATGAAACACTATCCACCTTT
>NC_037530.1:19385824-19394205 GCF_001531365.2 Cynara cardunculus var. scolymus
AAATCAAGCTTCAGAAGGAATTTTCATCAATCAGTCCAAATATGTGACTGATCTTCTAAAGAAATATTCTCTCTCAAATTCATCATCGATGAGAACACCTATGGCTACAGGAGCTAAGTTATTTGCTGATCCATCAGGCAAACCTGTGGATGTAACAACCTATAGAGGCATGATTGGATCACTCCTGTATCTAMCTGCTAGTAGACCAGACATTATGTTTGCTACATGTCTTTGTGCAAGATATCAATCAAATCCTAAAGAATCTCATCTCTCTGCAGTCAAGAGGATCTTTAGATACCTCAAGGGAACTCTCTCATTGGGTCTCTGGCATCCAAAGAACTCTGGCTTTGATCTAATAGCCTACACAGATGCAGATCATGCAGGTTGCAAGCTTGATAGAAAGAGCACGCCTGGAAGCTGTCAACTCTTGGGGGACAAGCTGGTAAGTTGGACATCCAAAAAACAAAATTGTGTCTCAACCTCTATAGCAGAAGCATAATATGTTGTTGCTGCTAGTTGTTGTTCACAAGTTCTCTGGATGAAGACTCAGCATAAGGACTATGGATTCCATTATGATAAAATTCCCATCCTCTGTGACTCCAAGAGTGCCATACCAATCTCTGCAAACCCAGTGCAACATTCCAAGATCAAGCACATCGATGTAAGATACTATTTTCTGAAAGACAATGTTGAAAAAGGTAATATAGAAATGTACTTTGTTCCTATGGAGATCCAACTTGATAACATTTTCACAAAAGCTCTTGATGAGAAAAGATTTTTATTCCTAGTCAGCAAGATGGGTATGCTGAATCTCACCACTTAAAGGCAATAAATATTCTTAAATCAGAGATTCTCTATATCTCATGGTTATGCCTACAAGTGATACATAGCAAGAAGCTATAATCAATAAGTACTCCAGACCAGCGTCTCTGGTTCTAAAGACCAGAGCCTCTAGCCATGAAGAAATCTTCCAATATGGCTTAAAGTTTTTCATCGCCTTTGGAMCCAGAGACCTCTGGTCCAAAGCATATACTTAGCTTTTATTCACTAAATATTGCCTTCGCAACCAGAGCCTCTGGTTCTATAGACCAGAGTCTCTAGATTCTCACTCTTTAAGACCAGAGCCTCTGGTTCTATAGACCAAAGCCTCTAGATTCTCATCCTTTGAGACCAGAGCCCTTTTGGACTCCATCGCATATCATCATTAATGTAACCAGAGCCTCTGGTTCTAAAGACCAGGGCCTCTGGTTTCCAAGTCCTTTGCAACCAGAGACCTCTAGTTTCGAAATAAGGCTTGGCATGCTAAATTTGCCAATCATTCATCTTTAATAGCATATCCAAGACAACCAGAGTCTCTGGTTCTAAAGACCAGAGCCTCTGGATTCATACTCTTTGTAACCAGAGTCCCTCTGGACCCAAAGAGTCCTCCCTCCTTTTTCTCACTTACATACACTTAACCATATTTTCATACTTCTTTTCATCGCCTTTGTAACCAGAGCCTCTGGTTCTAAAGACCAGAGCCTCTGGATTCATTGTCTTTGGAACCAGAGCCCTCTACTCTCAAAGACCCATTCATATGCGCATCCATTTGCAGTCTTAGACTTTTTTCATACATCTTTTCATCTTCATTCATAACCAAAGCCTCTGGTTGTATAGACCAGAACCTCTGGTCACCTCAATCCACATGGTTATTATTTCTAGGGGGAGTTTTCCAACACTCAAATCTTATCTACATGCATCATTTGAGGGGGAGCTATTCATTCTTTATGAATCTCCGTTGCATAAATATGGATTTTCCATACCAAAGCCTCTAGTTCTACTATCCAGAGCCTCTGGTTCTACTATCCAGAGCCTCTGGACACTTAAATGCTACATAATACACCATGTGTATATAACCAGAGCCCCTCTGGTTCTACATAATGGATTACCCATGATTAAACAAAGCCTTTGGTTTGTCATCCAAGGCTTTTCTATCATACAATCCAACATTTCATCGATGAATTCATTCATCAATGATCAACCAGAGCACCTCTGGTTCCCCATCAAAAAGGTTATATTCAACCAGAGCTCCTCTGGTTACATGACAATTTTTTTTTCAAAAACCCATCTCTAATTGCAAAAATTTTAAGATTATACAAATTTGCAGCTTTTGTTCCTAAAAACTATACAACATGGGTTTTTAGAAGACCAAAACTTCGTAATTAGTATTAATCTTACAATTAGATGGAATTTTAAATATAAATTGTTTTTCGGATTAATATTTCAAGAGATATTATTTGGAAGAATTTTTAATTACTCCAAATAAACCAAACGTCATACTCCCATGCGCCTGACACCATATACATACGTCATCCTCCCACGCACCTGACACCATATACAGCCTGTTCCCCATGAACCGTTTCAAATTATCCTTCCCTATCCCTGCCTTAACACGTGTCCGCCAACATTAATGGCACGTACAATCAAGACGGCTTACAATCCCCGAATCAACTCACCTTTTGCCAAACGCCTTCACCTTTCATGATTATTTAAATATAATAATCAGAAAACCGTTTCATGTTCTCCTCCCCCCAACTATATATACCCTTCTTCTACCTCCATTCACCCTTTACACTTCCTAAAACCTGCAAACAGACTTTGACGAACAAACTTACCTGCAACTTCATTTGCAATGGCTTCCTCTGTATCACACGAGTCCAACAACAACGATAGCCGTGTTCAATCCATTGGCATCGACAGCCGCGCCATAGTGTTCCTACTAATGAAGCCCAACAACCATGCCATCGAACTTCGAACCACCCTGTTCAACGACAGGTTTGCCGTGATGATCGAATTCTTCCATAACTGCATGCTACTCCAAGCTTTGACTCTAACCGACAATGGCGTACTTTTAAAGTATGTCCAACAATACTGGCAGACCTGCGAGTACGAACCTGAAAGCCATGGAATAATGGGGGACATTGACGCCCCAAATGACATGATTTGCTCGCTCAAGATCTCGCAGGCAAAAGTTTCTAGGGTTCTGTGCATTCCCACCCGCTGAGAGCTCGGCATTGAACAATATGCCGACCAACCCGCCACCTCCGACATACTCCGATTCATTCAAATGCTAGGTTATAATCGTGACCAACGCAACGCGTCCAATTTCACAAGGCAGTTTTTGCCGCCAATGTGGAACATGTTCTTTTCCATATTGAACAGGGCCCTCACCTGCAAGCTAGGGTCGATGGATCAAGGCAATATAAACATAATGACAATTATGTACGGAATCTTCTTCAACATCCCTCTTGACTACGCTTTCCTCATATACAATGAGATCCACTCAGCGGTAGTCAAAAAGTGCAAGCTCCAGGCTACCTGCAAGCCCTTGACTTCTGTTTTGTTTCCTCGTTTCCTATCTTTCTTCATAGGGGATGCGATGAGGAAACATAACCTACCGACCGAGGAACCATTCACTCCCCTCTTCAAGATGCATGGCCATCGACTTACACTCTCGAAGGAAGGATACACCATCAACAGGCCAATCTCCAGAGTCGTGCTCAGTGTCATTCTAGAGACATCTGAGATCCGAAGAACTTACGAACGCTCTCTGCTGTCCCATGAACGAAGGGCAGCTACCCCAAAGTGAATAGAGCCGTCCCCTCAGTCAAGCGAGGGAGCACAGGAGCCATCTTCATCAGATGATGAAGATGATGATGATGATGACTCTCCTTGTGCATCCCCCGGCCCTTCACAAACAAATTCCCCTCCCTCATCCTAAAGGGCAACCACCACCTCTACCCCTGGCGATCAAGGCCAAAGGGGTATTGAACAAGGACGGCCCAGTTCAAACCAAACCCAAACCAGCCATCCGGAGGCCATTCTTCGGGCCTCTAGAGATGATTTAGCTGAGGAACCACAACACCCATCGCCCCTCTCCCAACAGAGAGGCGATGCAGATATAAGAGCCACATCGCCTCATGGCTCGACACTACCACCCACACACCTAGAAGCATGTGTTGTTTCTGATATTGATGCACCCCAAGATCGTTCAGAGCGGTCTCCCATTCGTGCACAAAACCCCCCATTTGATACTTGATCTAGCAAAGGGGAAACACTTATTTCTCCTATCCTGACGAGGAAGTAAAAGAAGTTGCAACATCAGGAGATAGCTCCTCACTTGAGGGCTATCAAGGACATGATGGAAGTTCTTCACGGCCTATATTTTCACAAGGCAATGAAGGCGCCTCTGGAGCTGAGGCTCAACCTGCAGCATCCGTTGCTGTAGGGGTTACCCCCATGAACGATCTGGTAGCTGAGTTCCAAGCCTTTGTTGACTCAGTTCAGCGGTCCTTGGAAGACCTAAAACTCATCATCCAAGGGATTGTTGAAAACCCACCATCCATCGATATCACTACCCTTCAACAATCCCTTGCCACCCTTGCAACCCAAACCCGAGACAATACAACTCGTCTCCAAATACTGCAACAAACCGTAACCCAACACCACAATACCTCCTCCTCCCTTGCCACCCAAAGAAACCAACTCCTCATTCACTCCATCGTCGCCCTCACGGCCCAGGCAACTGCCACCGATGAGACCCTAGCCTCCATAACCACCCACATAAGCACCATCTTCCAAACCCTCAATGCCCTACCAGCCACCATAATCTCCCAAATCCCTCAACCAACCACACCTCAACCAACTTCATCAATCGATGAAAACCTAGCCACTTTCACCAACCAAATAGCCACCATCCAAACCACCCTAACCCAACTCCCAGCCACTATATTAGCCCAAATACCTCAACCACCCCCTCTTCCACCTCCCTCTGTAGGCCCATCCTTCGATGCAGCCTTCTCCTCCTTCACTGCAGAGGTGAGAAATCTCATCGCTAACCTTCCCATACCTCCATCTACATCCACCACCACCTCTATGCCACCACAAGCTTCATCATCAAGCACGGAGTTTGCCACCAGAGCCGATCTCAGGGCTTTGTCCAAAGCACTAATCTCATCCTTTAATGAGATAAGTGCCAAGTTTGCTGCTCGGTCGGTTGAGTCTACCAATGCGTTGAAGAAGAGTCTCTTACAATAGCAAGATCGAATGAACTCTCTTCTTCGCTCCATGGAACTATGGCGCAACAAGGATTGAGTGCGCACATTGGCCGATCACATACGGATATAGAAGAAAAATAGGACCAGGGCTTCCTGCTCATCAAGCCGCCCCCTCAAGAGATGAAGGCATGAGGATCTAGACCCCGATGAACATGGTCTTGGTCCTCATGAGAGGGAGAATCAGGCCACCGCTTCACAACCAATAGAATCCGCTGCACCTTTATCATCCCAAAACCAAACACAAAACCCACCTTCATCACCAAACCAAGGAACCCAAGCAAGGGAACCAGAGGCTCAGCCCTCTGAAGATGTATATAATGTACATGTTCCCCTTGCTACCACACCTGAACCCATCGTGTTGAGTTCCTCAACCGATGAAAATCCATCAACCCCACCAACAAAAACCAACCCACCTTTCACTCATCACCAACAACAAGCCTACCATTAACCCCATCACCAACTCCTCGCACCAAAGAACCCTTCATCACCCTACCCAATGAACCCGATCAAATAAACATCCAACCCTCTTCACCTCAACAACCTTAAGCCCAAACACAACCCGATGAACCTGAGTCAACCCAACATGAGCCAACCCAAGAAACCATCCATCGCCAACCGATACACAACCCATGACCGAAACTCAACCCCCAACTGAACCACCTAAGGTGCAAGCGGACATTCCCTCTTCATCAAGGCACCCTCCGCAGAGCTTAGTCGACAAAATTATTGAGAACATGGAGTCGCTAAGGAGACGTCCGGAGATACCACCAAGGGAACCCATTATGATGGAGAATATCCATCAGTACCTATACCACGATCGCGATGAATGTTTGACTCTCAATCCTCCAATTCTATCGCCAGAATCCATGGACCTCCTACACCATAGGTTTGTTAGACAGACCACCCAACCACCACCCAAGCTGTCTTGTCAAACAATGGGATAAGGATGGTTATGGACATAAAGATGAGGACCTTCGCTAACAGAGCTATAAAATATATCGAGTACACAGTGGAGAGAGCCCATGGTTAGGTTAGCGTCTTCAATGACAATGACTTGATCAATCTCAATCCCTATGACTTGATCGACCTCTATGCGTTCACAACTCAGCGACAGGATCGAGGCATAAGATTTGGGATGGCAAATAGAGCGATTGTGAAGACGATGGAGACCCTGGTGAAGCATCGTGCCTAGAATGATTTTCATATTGCTCTTTATTTAGGCATCAAAATACTCTCCTACACTCCACCTGATGAAGACTTTCCTGGCTTGCAGGAGAAGAGATCTGCTTCTGTCTTGACTCAACCTGAGCTTGGATTTGTCTTCAAAAATGAGTTTGGGGTAAAGAAATTTTTTGGACTAACTGCAGCATTCAAGTATTCAACCGATACACTTGAGTGGTTTCAGAAAGTCATCAGAAGAGACTGGGTAGAACTCATGTGCCAAGGGAAGAAGGGAAACAACTCATTCATGAGATATCTACAGTCATCAGCTATCGAAGACTACTACTGCGATTCTGGGAAATATCTCAAGGTAGATCATGAATAGAGTTTTAAAATTTTTGCCTTAAATTGAAATGTCTTTGCTTCCAGTACTGTAAGAATTCATCATCCAATGAAAATTTGGAAATTGATGCTTTTCTTTAGATTAGTCTCTGTTCTTTAATATTGTTCATAGATTAGTTTATGTTTGTTCTTTCATTACTTATGGGGAGATTGCTAGACCCCATAATTTATAAGTGTAAAAGTAATGAAGAACAATAAGTGATGAAGAACCATAAGACTGATGAAGTCGTTAAGGCAGAATTGACCAAGTCTTAAGAACAACCAGAGGGTCGATGAATCGACCAGAGATGCGATGGAAAGAGCATCTTCATCACCCCCGTGGTCATCAACACTTAGAGTTTTCTTCAGCAATTCAACCAGAGGCATACAATGAAGATATGAAGATGAGGTTGAATCATCATCCCATGGAAGACAGCTGGAGATAACTAATCGACAGCTGGATTTTATGTTTATCTCGATTTATTGTTTATCCATACTTTAGATAAACATTATCTTTCCTAGACGATTGGCTAGATAGTTATACTAGATAGTTATCTTCTTATCTCTAATATAAATGGGTGATTAGGCCTATTGTAATCATAGACTGCTTTAACGTTTCATATTAATATTGATTAAAGTGAAATCATTGGCACTCAAGATTGTTCTTTGAATGTTCATACATTGTTTTTGAGTGTTCATCATATTGTTCATAAAAACACTATAATTTGTCTATTGAGCGATTTATCTCTTGATCGTACATTGACATTGGTGTTGAACGGATTTTGACTTTTGATCCATTTAAATCTTTGACTTTTGATCGATTTGTTTTAGAAGGACTTATTCGTACTTTGACTTGTTGACTTTTTACGTCCGATTTTCATTTTGGAATTTTGACTAAGTGTTGAAAACATCCGATTTGAGAAATTTAATTCAAATTGATTTTTGTGCCTTATCCGCATTGCATTTTGCTTAATCCGCATGAATTTTGCTTAATTGTATAAATTTGGTTAAGTGTTGATAAGTGATTTTTGTGCGATTTAGATTTGTTTGTTGTCCGGACTTCTAATCCGGATAACTTATTGGAAAGTTTTATCTTTGTTGACCGGATTCCTAATCCGGATAAGTATATGTGCTTAATTTCTCTAAGTGTTGAATGAGTGCATATTTTTTTGGAGATTATCAAATATATTTTCGTAAACTGATCCTTTAATTCAAACTTTGAACTGCAGTTGATCCTATTTCATACGAACTGATAATATGAGTTCACGGGAAGCAATGGCTATTGGTACTGATACCAAGCCACCAGTTCTGTTTCGCGGAGATTATAATCAGTGGAGAGATAGATTTTTGAATTTCATTGAGAGAATGAAAGAAGGAGATCTGATTATGCAATCTTTGATGGAAGGTCCTGCTGTGTTCTTCCTAGAGATATCTGCTGATCTAGTAGAAGGCATACCTGCTCAGAAAGTAATCAAAGAAAAGCATCAATATACAATTGAAGAAAGAGAAAGGGCATATGCTGATGTACTTTGAAAGTCTTATATGATGCAAGCACTGACTAATGATATTTACACTAGTATTGACAGTCATAAATCATCAGGTCACAGCATGTGGGTTCAAATTGAAAAGATGATGATGATTTCGAAAGTAGGAACTCAGCTGAAGATTACTAACTGTATTTCAGCATATGAAGAGTTCAAGGCTAAAGATGGTGAAAGTCTTGATGATGTTTATGATAGGCTT
>NC_037530.1:19396400-19397988 GCF_001531365.2 Cynara cardunculus var. scolymus
TTTGATTTTTCAAATAATTTACCCAGTCATGAAAATTTCATTGTTAAAAATAATATGACTGAGGATTCTGATTTAACTTCAGATTTTGAAAAGAATTTTAATCAAAAATCTGTTTCTGAGGATGTTTACTATAAAAAGAATAAAACCAAAAAGAATTCAAGGAAAAAGAAGAAGCTTACCAAGAAAAAAAAAAGTTCGACATTCAAGTAAATCTGATAATTTTCTTTTTCCTTTTTCAGATAATGCGTTGAAGTTTAAGACAATTTGGAGAGTAAAAGAAGAAGAYAAATCATCWACTCAACTGAAGAAGAATAATTTTACTAAATCTGTATTAAATGATTCGACATTGAATAATTCTGTAATAAGATATTTAGTTGATGAATTATTTGATATTGGAAATAGTAAAAATAGTTGTTCTCCGTGTAGAGTGAATGAATTACTTAAGTCTTTTACTTCTTTTAGACCATATCATTTCATGCATTATGTGATTTATTCTGTATCTAAAAATCTGAAGCTTAAAGAACGTTGGTTCGGTACGTATAGTATACTGCCGATGAAATATGTTCTTAAAGGTCCAAAACTAAAATGGGTACCAAAACCCAATTGATTCATTTTTGCAGGTTAACCGACATGTGTGGTTCTTACACTCCGGATGTTCTAAGCACATGACTGGTAGAAAAGAGTTATTATCGAACTTTGTTGAATCTTTTGGAGGTACGGTAAGATTTGGAAACAATCAATACGCGCTATCCTTGGATATGGTGACGTAATTTTTGGAAATTTAACTATTAAGAAAGTGTCGTTTGTCGAAGGACTTGGACATAATTTGTTTAGCATAGGTCAATTTTGTGATAAAAATCTAGAAGTCTATTTTAAAGCTAACCAATGCTGCATCCGAACTACTGATGGTAAGGAGCTCTTAACTGGATTCAGAAGATCAAATCTCTACACGATTGACCTATCAAATACACAAGTGGATACTGATGTCTGCTTGATATCCAAGGCCTCCTTGAAGGAAAATCTGTTATGGCATCGGCGACTTTCACTCTTGAATTTCAAGTATCTAAACAAGTTGGTTTGTGACAACTTGGTCAAAGGAATCCCAGAACTGAAGTTTCATAAAGATCATGTATGCGGTGCATGTGAGATGAGCAAACTGAAGAAAGCTTCTCATAATCTAAAGACAGAGTTCAATACTGAACGTCCTCTACATCTACTTCATGTGGATCTTTGCGATCCTATGAGAATTCAAAGCATCAATGGTAAAAAGTATGTGCTGGTCATAGTCGAAGACTATTCCAGATATACTTGGGTTCATTTTCTGCGGTCTAAGGATGAAGCAACCGAGACAATTATTTCTTTCTTGAAGACAGTTCAAAATAATCTGCAACTTCAAGTTCAGAAAATTAGAACAGATAATGGAACTGAATTCAAGAACAACACACTCGGTTCATTCCTTGAATCCATTGGTATTTCTCATACATTTTCGGCAGCCCGGACACCACAACAGAATGGTGTCGTTGAACGAAAGAACATAACGTTGGTGGAAGCGGCATGGACATTGCTTACATGTTCCAGTCTTCCTTTA
>NC_037530.1:19399863-19405806 GCF_001531365.2 Cynara cardunculus var. scolymus
TATCTTAAAGGGACTGCTAATCTTAGACTCTGGTATCCCAAGGGTACTGGTTTTGAACTGACAACGTATTCAGATGCAGACTATGCAGGCTGTATGTTGGACACGAAAAGTACAACATGACATGTATAGTTTTTGGGAGACAAACTAGTCAGCTGGGCATCAAAAAAAAGAACTTCATTTCCATTTCCACTACCGAAGCATAATATGTAGCTGCTGCAAGCTGCTGTTCTCAAGTGCTATGGATGCAGACACAACTTAGAGACTACGAGTTTTATTTTAATAAAATTCCAATTTACTGTGATTCCAAAAGCGCTATTGCTATTTCATGTAATCCTGTTCAATACACTAAAACCAAACATATAGATATCTAGTATCATTTTATTAAAGATCATGTAGAAAAAAGAACTATTGAACTGTATTTTATAAATACATAATTTCAATTAGCTGAAATATTTACGAAAGCTTTAGATGAAAAACGCTTTAACTTTCTTGTATCTAAGTTAGGTATGTTAAATTTGAAAATTTAAATTTTTATTAAAAACAGTTCAATTTATTGAATTGTATTTAATTCAAATTCATTTAGTCAAATATCTGTATTTGTTAAAATAAAAGTCAGTGTTTCAATTTTTTTATCTGATTTTAAATTTCTTGATCGTGGGAATCTATATTTGAGGGGGAGTGTATTTTTTTTATCTGATCATATTTTGAGGCGGAGTGAAATTTATCTGTTTTGAACTAACAATTTATACTTTTCTTACAGGTATTTTGAGTATTATCTAATTTTTGAAAGATGTAAAGTTTAGAAATATAAGTGTTTGGCCGATTTATAGTTTAATCCGGACAACACTTGTCCGATTTTTTACAAATCCGGACAACACTTGTCCGATTTAAACTAATCCGGACAAAAGGCTATATGATAAACTCTTATCCGGATAAGATTAGATATACTTTACAAGGGATTGAGTGGATTGTTAAATCGTTGATTTCATTTGATCGGACTCCTAAATCGTTTGTTGATTTTATTTTTCAAGTCCTTAAATCGTTCAACTCTTGAGCGGTTTAATCCTTATCTTGAGCGATTTAGCTTTCTTTGTTGAGCGATTTGTTTCTAAATCGATTGAACCTTGAGCGATTTATCCTTAAACCGGACAAGTCTTGATCGGTATTCTTCTAAATCGTCTATGCCTTGAGCGATTTATTGTCCGGATTAACACTTAGATATTTCATATTCCATAAACCGGACACCTCTTGACCGATTTATTCTAATCTGGATAAGCCTTGAGCGAAACGGTTTTTGACTTTGACTATAAATATTCGTCTCATTTTTACTTTTCACTTTTTACTCTAATTCACTATTCATCGTCGTCTCCGGTCATTCATCTGGTTTATCGCTCAACATTGTTCTTGACTCTACACTGTTTCATCCCTTTTCTTATCAAGGTTTATTTCGTTTGATTATCTTATTCATATTCCTTGATCGTATTGGACATATTTGGACTGGTTGGACTGATTTTATTGATTATCATTGTATCGAACTTAAATTGATCTTAAAAGGAACCATAAAAGGCATAATAATAAAATCGGTTTTATCTTTGTTATTTGTTTGTGTCTTTTTGATTTTGTTTAGTGTGTTAGTATTTTTTAGTCTTGTGTTTGTTTTCGACCGGATTTCTCACCGGAGAAGATGATCGGAGTTTACTCCGATCAAGCTTAATCCGGTCGATGTTTGTCCGGATTAGAGTTTAGACTTAGTATTTTTGGTTGATTTTTCTTTGTTGTCCGGATTCCAAATCCGGTCACCAAAATTATTTTTTTTAAGTGTTGTTTTTCTTTGTTGTCCGGATTTCAAATCCGGTCAATATATTTTTTTTCTTCTAAGTGTTTTGGCTAAGTGTTTTTTTTAAGTTTTGTGTTTTTAATTTTTTTTTAGTTTTTGTAAGTTTTTTTAGTTTAATTTTTTTTTTGAGTTTATTTTTTTAATATTTTTTTGTTTTTATTTTTGTTGTGTTGTTATTTTTTTAATTCAAATTTGTTGAATAAAATGGGTTCTAAATTTTTAGAATTTTTACAGGTTAATGGCGGATCAGAGACATCAATCTGACGAGGAATCTCACGTTCCTTCTGTCAGATCAAACAATATTCCAATTCATTTGCCTAACCAACCCATTCCTTCCGAAACATTATTTCCATAGATAAATACCTAGATATAAATCCGAATAACCATGTATTCTCTTTTGTTATGCCAGCCGAATACCCCATTATCCAGGAAATTCTGAAAGGACATCCCATAGCATACTCTTTATCAGCCAATACACCTGTTCCAATGGTGTATTTACAACAATTCTGGAGTACACTTATTTTGGAAAAAGACGGTGATACAATTTATTTTGAAGGAGAAGTTGACGAATATGTCAGTCGTCTGACATTGAAACGACTAAGAAGAATTCCCCGTCTGCCAGGACCAGGCTCAACTGGTTTTGAAGATTTTGTATCTGATGAACAACTGTGCTTAGATATCAAACGGTTAGGATACTCGACAGAGTTGAATAACCCGACTCAATTCAAAAGATGATTCCTACCATAAATATGGCATTTGTTGTTCTCAATCATGAACAGATGCCTGACGTCAAAGACAACGGGCATAGATACTTGCAGCAGCTCGTTTCTCAAATTTTTTCATGGAATTGTCTTCTCGAGAAACTATGACTATGCTGTAGTCATATGGAATGAATTGGTGGAGATGGTCAATGCAAAAAGATTCCCGTCTAAAGCTCGGAAATTTGTGCCCTTTAAGAGGTTTCTGCAACTTTTTATTAAGGCAATGATGGATGCTAATGAAGACATTCCGGTCAGATCAAATTCTGAAAAAGGCCCGACATTCGTCATGACCAGAATTCGACAGCATACAGAAGTAGAAGATTTGGATTCTATAATGGCAGTACCACCAGAACTAATTTCCTTAGCTGATCAGACTGCTCAGTGCGTTATAGATTATAGGAGAGTGATAGATCCTATAGCTCAACCAGAACCGGTTGAACTTGCCCAAGGATCACCCCATGCCTCAGYTGTGAGAGAGGAGTTAGAGATAGAAGAGAGAGTTCAAGAACAGCGGTTACCTGAACAGGGAAGTGTGCTGAGGGAAAAAGAAATAGAGAGGGGTGAACAGGCGGAGGGAGCGTCTAATCGGCAGAGTACTTCATTTGACAGTACTTCTACAACTTCGTCAAGTTCGGAAGCTACTGAAACCAATAATGAGGCAGTTTCTGGTGATCATGATGATGATGATGATGATAATAATGATGGTAGAGCGGAAAAACGTGTCCAAACTATTCTTTCTCAGAATATTCCAATTGGAACACTGGTTGATGACATAGATGACATTTTTCAAGAAAATTCAACTCAACAGCCTTGTCCGAGCTTACATTCTTTGTCATTCAATGTTGATGATTATGACTGTATTCTTCAAGATCTTTCTAACGTAGAAGGAGATGAGGGAGTTACAGTTGAAAATGTTGAGAGATTGAGTGAAAGGGACGTAGAAGAATATGGAGAGGGTGAGAGTGGAGCAGAAAAAGAGTATCAAGCTCATTTCCTAGCTGAAACACATAGTCGGGCAACCACATCTGCTACTGACATTCATTCGTTGAATGTTGGTATTGAACAAGACATAGCTAGCCCAGCTATACAAATGCACACCCCACCCATCCACTCAACTGGTTCTCAACAACAAGTTGTTTCAATTGAACACGAGGATAGAGCACATCTGCTAACTACTTCTCATTTGGAGAATGTAGTTATTGAAATAAGTAGGCCGTTGCCCCAGCCTACGATATTGATTTTGTGCACCTTGAGTCTAGAGCCGATACACATAGGTACACATGAGTCTAGAGCATCTGTTGCTCCAAGTGCAGTTCTTAGTGAACTCGCGGGAACGACCGGAGTAGTGTCATTTGACATTTCACAAGGACAGGTCAAAAGTCCTACCAATGCTAATATCATGCCAACATTGAACGTAGGCACAACAGTTTATTCAACTGTTGTTACAACTGGTAATCTAAGTGATCCAGGTGTGAGTTTACCCGACTTTGTGTCAAGAGAATATCTGGATGGCGCTCTAAAGGCTGTTCAAGAAAATATGGATGCACAAATGGCCAGTCTAAAAAGATTACTGAAGGGGAAAGAAACAGTAGAAGAAGAGCAACCATCTGCGCCATCACCACCACATGTACCTGAGCCGTCAGTACAAGAACAAATGATAGATGAACTTAAATCATTGCTATATGCAAAATTGATGGCATCTCAAAATCCCGACGCTGAAGATGCAGATTTGGTTGGCCTCTTGAGACAACAACTGGACGTTAACCCTTTTGTTCAAGCCTTAGAGTTTTTGGCTTTCCAAGATTTGGTTACTTCTAGCTTCACCAAAGTTAGCAAGTTAATCACATCCAAAACCCAAGATCTTAAAAGTTCAATGGATGCCCTTGTTGAACGGGTATCTACTTTGGAAGAAACTTGTAGATCTCAGGCCATCTCTCTTAAACGAAGGCATGATGATCCGAATGATCCAAATAGTCATGAGGGGGAGAGGAAGAGATAGAGATTGGCTGAGACATCTGAACAAGCTGCAAGGGTTGGAGATGAGCCATCTACTCAAGACATAATTGCTGAAGCTTCTGCCCCGGAATCTGTTCGGGAAAGAACAATTGAAGCCATTGAGATAGAATATGAAGAAGAAATGGAGACAAGTCCTATGATCGAGCCAATAGTTGAAAAGCCGACGGACTCCACAGTAGGAACAAGGATGTTATTGGACTTGTCTGCCAATGTAGGTTTCAATGATGTGTTCTCTACTATTCTAGGTGGAGAGCAAGATTTTGGAGAGGACATTGACAACATTGACGAGTCAACTGGGATTTACTTTGATTTTGAAGCTGATATAAATGATGTAGATCCAGTTTTTCCTGTTCAAGATGACCATCAGACTATTCCAGAATCTTCCACTGCAGATGTACCTGATGTATCAGACATCCCTGCTCCAAGAGAACATGTTGATCCTACTGAAATCTTCACCAAAAATTATGTGCCATTTCATATCAGAGCGAATTTTCCTGGTTACGATAAAGCAAGAATCCGAGAGCCATACTTAGAAGATGTCTACTTTGGAATTTTTATCCGTCATCGAAAAGTTCTGAGCAGTGATAAAGTTCTAGATATTCATCGGCAAACCAAAGACTATCGCTTAGAATACAAACACCTTTTGAAAGCCAAGCGCTTACCTATAAGTGAAGTTCGTACCCAGCATCGGATTATCACGATCAAGCAGATTGATGCTCAAAAGCTTCTGAGGATCTGGTATCCTGTGTTTACTGTGACTAGACAGGATGGTCAGATCTGGAGATTCAGTGAAGCAGATTTTTCAAGCTTATATTTGGAAGATCTAGAGTATATGTACTTCGAAATCAAAAACATGACAAACAGGAAGAAGGGAGAACTGATTGCTCTTGATGCTATTAAGAGATTTATGTGATGTCATGTGAAGCTGGCTATGGTCATTGATGTTCAAATGGGTCTCGAAGACAATCAAAGGATCATCAATCTGAAAAGACCAAATCAAGACCTAAAAGATATTGATGTTTATCCTGTCTACATGATCCTTGAAAAGCCAGAGTTCGGGGTCATATATTTTGCTCAACTTCAAGTGAAGATATTCATGAGATTCAGTGAGTTGAACAAATATTCAGATGGTACGATAAGGTTGGTGAGAAGGGCGCTTGATTTGAAAAGGGTAAATAATGACAGAGCTGCAGAATCACAGAGGATGAGTTCCAAAGAAAGATATATGTTGATCAATGCTATAAATCTGCTCGAGGAGAAGATTCAATACAGGAACGCTCTAAGGAGATTAGAGAAAATTCTTGGACTTCGAAAGACAAAATTTACAAG
>NC_037530.1:19409163-19411091 GCF_001531365.2 Cynara cardunculus var. scolymus
CTATCTTCGTGGCTAAGAAACCTGGGCATGGCTCTTGATAAAGGTCTAGGGCTTCTGTACCCTTGCTCATTCTCAGTTGGGTGGAATTCCTTGAACGGGTACAGTCTTGCGTTTGGTTCCACAGAGGGTAGTTTAGCTGCTAACAGATCTCCAAAGACAAGACCAAGGAACCATTGAAGAATGAGGTTGGGTTGGTTCATGTCTTCCTTGGCCTTCTTCTGTGCTTTGACCTTGGATTTTTCTCCCCTTTGACTCGAACATTTCTTTTTGATCAAACCAACCATGTCCTCGAAAATTAGTTGAGCATAGTCGAGTGGCAGGTTGAAGTAGATCCCATAGACAATGGACATCATCGCGTGCGAGGTCTGGTCGTGGCTTCCCACTTTCCCTGTCAAGCAGCAGTTGACTATTGAAAACAGGGTATTCCAGACTGGGGGTAGTCCTTTGCGCTTGAATTGGGTTTGTTTTACGATTGGGGTCGCATAGGAGTGGAATTCAAGGAATTGAATAAATTCCTCGTCAGTGGGGGTTGCAGCAAATTCATTCAGATTAAGGGATTCCAGTGTGGGTAAACGCAAGGCAGTTCGCAATATGTCCATATTAAGTTCCAAAGGTACCAACGATTTATTGATGGGGTGTGAGGCGTATCCAACAATGGTCAGTCTAGAATTGTCCAAAGTTGTTATGTAAGAACTCAAGAGAAATTAGGTTATGTAGGATTCAGGGGTAGGTTTCGTAGCAGATAGGGCAAAGAACAGGGGATGATTTCTTAGAATTTCAAGTAATGGAAAGGTAAATTCAGGAAAACCTGTGGTTGAAGGAACGAAGAAGTAGTTGTTTGGCTTTTTGACGAGCACGACCTTTTCGTATCTGTTTTGGACGAAGGACAGTGCGTGGGATGTCAATGCTTGAGCCTGCATCACTTCGTTGTCGCTCGAAACATTGACGGATTGTGCAGATGCGGAGGAGGAAGACATTTTGCAGGTTTTTGCTTGAGAAAATGCAAGTTGCAGGTTCGCCGGAGTATTTGAGAGAGGTAAAGGTTTTTGATTTGGGGGGAAAGGGGTATTTATGGGGAGGGATTTTAAATTGAACCATTTTGTTGACGAAAGGTCGTAATGAGTGGTTTTAGGTTGAAACGGCTCAAAAAGGTATGACACGCCGTGTTGGGAAGACGCGCGATTGAAGACGTGCGCCCCCTTTTCTGACACGCGCGTGTAGGTTCTAACCCTTATCCACAGAACCACGCGCACCATATCAATAGACAAGAACTATTAAGAGAGTTCTATCAGAGGCTTAAGGGTAACAGAGCCTCTGTGATATGTGTCGGGTCTTCTTATAATGTTACACCTTTTTATTACCTAAACGGTTTTGAAAATCCACARAGAGATGAGTACTTGCTCAGCTCAAACTTACAGAGCCTCTGTTAGAAGCACCAGAGGTTCTGATGAGTTGACCTCTGAGAACAAGATACTTCAAAAGTTTTGGCACCTTCTGTGGTTTGATTTTTATTGAAAACACTTCCCCTCTGAGCCAGCTTCCTTGGCTCCCCCTAGAATAAAAACCATTTAAAATCCTAAGAAGAAGTGTCTACAGAAGATCCGTTCATAGAGCCTCTGTAAGCAGTCACAGAGGTTCTGTGAAAAGACTTCTGCGATTAAAAACATTTTTCTTCTTCAAGAGGTTTTATCATTTAAAAACACAKACTCCCCCTTGAACCTTGCAAGCCTCTGCTAGGTTTAAACCTGTTGAACTAAAAAATCAAGTGAAAGGTTATTCAGGAAATAAAAACTCTATACAAAAATTAAATTTAAAAGAAAAAGCTATATACAGAATAGAATAAAGAATTAAGACAACCATCAACTAGGACTCTGGACATGTCATTCTAATTTTCTCTATAAGGAAATTAAACCTTTTCTCATCTAGGG
>NC_037530.1:19411229-19420282 GCF_001531365.2 Cynara cardunculus var. scolymus
AGTTCTGCTTCTTTGACGACCAACTTACTAGTTTTCCTCCAAGAAACTGGCAGCTCCCAGAGGTGCTCTTTCTGTCAATCTGGCATCCACCATAGTCTGAATCCGTATACGCCACTAGGTTAATGTTTAAATAACGCAAGCCTGCTAGCAGTTAAATATAAGAGAGATCCTATTATTCCTCTATAGAGCTTGCACTCAACAGGTGGACCATTAATGTCCTTATTAAGTTAAATATAAGAGAGATCCAAAATCGATTAACTTAGTTTTGGATATTAATCAAATACTCTGGATGATCTTTAAACATTAACAGTGCAGCGGAAACAAAAAGAACAAACAGAGTAAACAATCAATGAAGAACACAGTTGATGAATGATGAACAATGAGAGAGTAGCTTCAAATGATTTTCAATTGATTGAAAATGTTAACAATACAATATGGAAGCGCACTGAATTACAAAGGCCTAAGCTGCTATTTATACTCGTTCCAAACGGCTTTTCTGACATGACCTAGACGTACAAATTCATCTAAGCCGTTCAAATAAAGTAGATTACAAACATAGTCACGTGATAAGCACGAGCAACTAACTAACCTAAGTAAAACAGTAAACAAGTTCTTCACAGAAGATAAAACTGCAGACCCTCTGTGAGCCATCCCAGAGGCTCTGCTAGATGTGACTTGAGAGCACTTGATTCCAGAGGATCATCATTCAGAACCTCTGTGATAGACAACAGAGATTCTGTCATCTTAGACTTGTACGCTTTGTTTACAGAGGACCAATTTCCAGAACCTCTGTGATAGACAACAGAGGTTCTGTCACTCTTCACTTGTGTGATTTGAACATCTTCTGTTGTTGGTCCTCTGTGGTCTTCTGTGGTAGAACCTCTTCTGTCAACACTTGCAGTATTTACTTTTTCCATACTTTTACATTAAATGAAATGAGAGCTAACATTCAAGTTTCTCCTTAGTCTACTTGTCTTTGTAATAGTGTAGCTTTTCTATTTCCTTAGTATAAATAGTATTTTCCTTGTAATTGTCATTATCAAGTCATTAGCAGATTGTAATCAGATTAGAGCTGTAATTCTCTCTCTCAATCAAACCAATTACATTTGATGATCTATTCTTTCTACTATTACATTCATCTTGTTCTTGAAGATTTTATCATTTTTGTATGAATCTTGGACTCCACAAAGTCCTTCCCCTTTGCCGCCTCCTGGCACTTCTTTGCAATAGTAGCCTTGAACTCCGTGTATAAAATCAAAGTGTAGTCCAAAGAAAGGTCAAAGAATATCCCATACATGATTTGTAGGATATTTGTTAAACACATGTCAAGACTTCCAATCTTCCTTGTCAAGGATCGGTTCACCAATGTGAACATTGTGTTCCACATTGGTGGTAGGTACTGTCGTCGGTATTGGGAAGGATATTAAATGGCCTTGTTGTATCCCAAGAACTTCAAGAAACCTACCAGCTCATCCCCGGATGGGAGAGGGGCATACTCACTTAAACCAAGATCCGTCTTTGTTGGAATCTGAAGAACACGTGAAAACAGGGACTTTGAAATCCTGACAGTGACGTACTCCTTGGAAGAGGGTACGTAGAATTCTCCAACAATCTTGCGTTGGGATTCGGTTACGGAACAGATTTTCCAAACTCTTGGATGAAATGCTTAGGGACAAGATCATCGAAGTTTGTAAGTGCAGGGTTCAAGAAATGGTGTTGAAGAATGTCAATGACAGGGTGAACTTTTGGGTCAAAACTGCCTAAAGTGAGATGAAGAGCATGATTGTTTGGTTTTAGTGGAAGTGGAACCACGTTTTAGCTGGTTTCTTCCACTGTTTTGAGGGTTGTGGTGTGAGTTTGAGAGTTGGCTGAATCGGATGAAGACATTATTGCAGTTTGATGGAGGGTTTTGAAAAACTAGGGTTTTGAAAGAATCGGTACTTGATTCTGTAAGAAATCTGGAGCAGGGTTTGATGAACTTAATTGGAGAAAGATCTTGGACGTTTCCACCACAGATTACATTTTAGAAAGCTTTTTGAACATCGTCAATGGCAGTTTGAGAGCTTGAAGACGATGATATTTCTTGAGAATATTTGAAGGCGTATAAGAAATTTGGGGAAAATGAATTTGTTTAAATAGGAAAAGATTAAGCACTTGAGTGATACAGGCGGTAACGCTTTTTTTGGTGATAGTCTAATATAAAATATTGACAAATAAGAACTATACGCCTTCCTTTTTAAAATAATATATTTTAAAAAACATAATAAGAATTGGACGAGCATTCATACTCTGGTTTGAACAAAACAAACAAAAATGTGACAGAAGCTACGTATTTGAATATAGAGTTATTGTCTTTAGATTGTTCAAAAGATTTTTGAGAAAAAAACCAGAGTATTTATAGAGTGAAAGTTGACATACCTTAGGATCTCATACATAGACTCTTGGTTGGACTATACATGTCCTCTGTCTAACAAACTTGTTATGTTTAGAGGCAGAAGCTCTGTATAGTACATATAGAGGCTCTGTCTTATAATCATGAAAGTTTTTAGAGACAGAGGCTCTGTATAGTACATATAGAGGCTCTGTATGATGCATGATCTAATGCTGCCCCACAACTTTAGCTTTGCTTGAATTTCTCCCCCTTGAACTGTGCTTGGATCATAAATGATAAGTAATGCATAAGCATGGTGAACAAGGTACAGAGGCTTTGTATGTACCATACAAAGGCTCTGTATAACAAGACTATCCAGACTTGAGCAAGAGACTCTGCATGTACTATGCAGAGGCTCTGCATGTACTATGCAGGGGCTCTGTCTCATGGATCAAAACTTAAAAAAAACAGAAGTATGCTCAGGAGGGATGCAGAGGCTCTGTATAGTACATACAGAGGCTCTGTCTTTGTTAGTGAAGATTGAGCATACCCAACTTGCTAACCAAAAAGTTGAATCTCTTTTCATCAAGAGCCTTTGTAAAAATGTCAGCAAGTTGATGATCTGTACTTACAAAAAACATTTCAATCGTACCTTTCTCTACATGGTCTTTGCTGAAATGTTAGCGTATGTTGATGTGCTTTGTCTTAAAATGTTGCAAGGGATTGGCTGTGATCGCGATGGCACTCTCTGAATTACATAGAATTGGAATCTTGTCAAACTCAACGCCATAGTCTTTCAGTTAAGTTTTCATCCAGATTACTTGGGAACATCAGCTGGCTGCGGCTACATATTCTGCTTCAGCAGTGGAGATAGATACGCAGTTCTGCTTCTTTGAAGTCCAACTTTTAAGCTTATCTCCGAGTAATTGACAACTCTCTATCTTCGATCAAGTTTCCATCCTCCATGATCAGAATCTGTATATGCAATAAGATCAAATCCAGAATACTTTGGATACCAGAGACCCAGAAATTGAGTTCCTTTTAGGTATCTAAAGAATATTTTCATGGCTGATAGATGAGATTCCTTAGGATTTGCTTGATATCTAGCACAGAGACACATAGCAAACATGATGTCTGGTCAACTAGCCATGAGATACAGCAGTGATTCAATCATTCCACGGTAAGTCTTAACATCCACCGGTTTTCCAGATGGATCTGTGTCAAGCTTAGTTCCCGTTGCGATTGTTGTTCTCATTATGGAAGAGTTGTGTAGTTGGTATTTCTTTAATATGTCAGAGACATACTTAGCTTGGCTAATAAAAATACCATCCTCTCTCTGTTTTACTTTCAAGGCAAGGAAGAATGTTAATTCTCCCATCATGCTCATTTCAAACTCGCTTTTCATCAAAGCAGAGAACTTTTCACAGTGCCTCTGGTTTGTTGATCCAAAAATAATGTCGTCCACATAAATCTGGACTAGAAGCATCTCACTTTTATACCTATTAATGAACAAAGTAATATCGATTGTACCTTTTTCAAAACATTCGATAAGAGAAAAGACGAAGGATGTTCATACCAGGCTCGAGGCGCTTGCTTAAGTCCATACAGAGCTTTGTCCAAGAAATAGACATACTATGGATGCATGGAGTTTTAAAACCCCGAAGGTTGTTGAACATAGACTTCTTCCTTTAGCTTACCATTCAAAAAAGCTGATTTGACGTCTATTTGATAGACTTGGAATACTTTATGTGCAGAGAAGGCTAAGAATAAGCGTATAGCTTCTAGCCTTGCTACTGGCGCAAAGGTCTTGTTGATTTCAGATCTCTCAATAACACTAATAATCGTGTTAAGAATAACCAAATTATAATGTTTTAATGAACAAAATGATGAACACTCAAGAACAATGTTTGAACATTCAATGACTAATCTTGAGTGCCAATGATTTCACTTTATTCAATATGAAAAATGTAAAAGCGACATTTTTAACAATAGACCTAATCACCTATTTATACTAGAAGGATAATTAGAAGATAACTATCCAATGAGACTATTTAGCTAATCTTCTACTAACAGATAAAGTTTATCTAAACTATGGATAAGCTATAAATTAAGATAAACTAGAAATCCAGCTGTCGATTTGTCATCTCCAGCTGTCTTTCATGTGATGATGATTCAACATTATCTTCATATCTTCATCGTATGCCTCTGGTTGAATTGCTGAAGAAAATTATAAGTGTTGTTGACGAGAGGGGTGATGAAGATGCTCTTTCCATCGTATCTCTGGTTGTTCATTGACCCTCTGGTTCTTCTCCAGACTTGGTCAATTCTGCCTTAATGTCTTCATCGGTCTTTAAGTTCTTCATCACTTATTGTTTTTCATTACTTTTACACTTATAAATTATGGGGTCTAAGAATCTCCCCCTAAGTAATGAAAGAACAAACATAAACTAATCTATAAACAATTTTGAAGAACAGAGACTAATCTATAGAAAAGCATCAAATTCCAAATTTTCATTGGATGATGAATTCTTACAGTACTGGAAGCAAGACATTTCATATTAAGGCAAAAAATTTACAACTCATCATGATCTACCTTGAGATATTTCCCAAAAGCACAGAAGCAGTCTTCGATAGCTGAGGACTGTTGATATCTCATGAATGAGTTGATTCCCATCTTCTCTTGGCACGTGATTTCTGACCAGTCTTTCTCTGATAACTTTCTGAAACCACTCAAGTGTATCGGTTGAATACTTGAATGCTTCAGTTAGTCTAAAAAATTTCTTTACCTCGAACTCATTCTTGAAGACAAGTCCAAGCTCGGGTTGAGTTAATACAGAAGCAGATCTCTTCTCCTGCAGGCCAAGAAAGTCTTCATTAGGTGGAGCGCAGGAGAGTCTTTCAATGCCTAATTGAAGAGCAATATGAAAATCACTCTTGGCTTGATGCTTCACCAAGGTCTCTATTGTCTTCACTATCGCTCTGTTTGCCATCCCAAATCTTATTCCTTGATCCTGTTGCTGAGTTGTGAATGCATAAAGCTCGATCAAGTTGTAGGGGTTGAGATTGATCAAGTCATTGTTGTTGAAGACGCTGACCTAACCATGAGCTCTCTCTACCGTGTACTTGATATATCTAATAGCTCTATTAGCGAATGTCCTCATCTTTATATCCATTACCATCCTTATCCCATCGTTTGAGAAGACAACTTATGGTGGTTGGGTAGTCTGTCTAACGAATCGATGGTGTAGGAGGTCCATGGATTATGGCGATAGAACTGGAGGATTGAGAGACAAGCTTTCATCGCGATCGTGGTATAGATATTGATAGATGTTCTCCATCATGATGGGTTCCCTTGGTGGTATCTCTGGACGTCTCCTTAGCGACTCTATGTTCTCGATTATTTCATCGACTCGGCTCTGCGGAGGGTGCCTTGATGAAGAAGGAATGTCTGCTTGCACCGTGGTTGGTTCGATTGGGGGTTGAGTTTCTGTTATAGGTTGTTTATCGGTTGGCAATAGGATGGTTTCTTGGGTTGGCTTATTTTGGGGTGGTGTTGGTTCATCGGGTTGTGTTTGGGGTTGAGGTTGTTGAGGTGAAAGTTGGATGAGTGTTTATTCAGGTTCATTGGGTAGGTTGATGAAGGCTTGTGTTTCGTGAGGAGTTGGTGATGGGGTTAATGGTAGGTTTGGTGCTGAAGATGGAATAAAAGGTGGGTTGGTTTCTGTTGGTGGGGTGGATGGATTTTCATCGGTTGAGGAACTCAACACGATGGGTTCAGGTGTGGTAGGAAGAGGAACATGTACATTTTGTACATCTTCAGAGGGCTGAGCCTCTGGTTCCCTTGCTTGGGTTCCTTGGTTGGGTGATGGTGGATTTTGTGTTTGTTGGTGGGATGATGAAGGTGCAGCGGATTCCGTTGGTTGTGAAGCTGTGGCCTGATTCTCCCCCTCATGAGGACCGAGACCTTGTTCATCGGGGTCTGGATCCTCATGTCTTCATCTCTTGAGGGGGCGGTTTGATAAACAGGAGCTCCTGGTCCTATTTTTCTTAAATAGACGTATGTTCGGTCAATGTGCGCACTCGATCCCTGCTGTGCGGTTGTTTCATGGAGCGAAGAAGAGAGTTCGCTCGATCTTGCTGTTGTAGGAGGCTCTTCTTCAACGCATTGGTAGGCTCAATGGCCCGAGCAACAAACTTGGCACTTATCTCATTGAAGGATGAGATTAGTGCTTTGGACAGAGCCCTGAGATCGACTCTTGTGGCAAACTTCGTGCTTGAAAATGAAGCTTGTGGTGGCACGGAGGTGGTGGTGGATGTAGATGGTGGTATGGGAAGGTTGGCGATGAGATTTCTCACCTCTACAGTGAAGGAGGCGAAGGCTTCATCAAAGGATGGGCTTGCAGAGGGAGGTGGAGGGAATGGTTGGGGTATTTGGGCTAATATGGTGGCTGGGAGTTGGGTTAGGGTGGTTTGTATGGTGGTCATTTGGTTGGTGAGGGAGGCCAGGGTTTCATCGATTGATGAAATTGTTTGGGGTGGGGTTGGTTGAGGGAGTTGGGAGAGTATGGGGGCTGGTAGGGCGTTAAGGGTCTGGAAGATGGTGTTTATTTGGGTGGTGATGGAGGCTAGGTTCTCATCAGTCGTAGTTTCCTGGGCCGTGAGAGTGGCGATGGAGTGAATGAGGAGTTGGTTTCTTTTGGTGGCAAGGGAGGAGGTGGTATTGTGGTGTTGGGTGGCAGTTTGTTGAAGCATTTGGAGATGTATTGTATTGTCTCGGGTTTGGGTTGTAAGGGTGGAAAGGTTTTGTTGAAGGGTGGCAAGGGATTGTTGAAGGGTGGTGGTGTTGATGGATGGTGGGTTGTCAACAATCCATTGGATGAGTTTAGGTCTTCCAAGGACTGCTGAACTAAGTCAACAAAGGCTTGGAACTCGGCCTTTGTGACAAGTTCGGCCATGGGGGTAACCCCCTGCAGCAACGGATGCTGCAGGTTGAGCCTCTGCTCCTGAGGCGCCTTCATTGCCTTGTGAAAATAAAGGCCATGAAGGACTTCCATCATGTCCTTGATAGCCCTCAAGTGAGGAGCTATCTCCTGATGTTGCGACTTCTTCTTCTTCCTTGGCAAGATAAGAGAAGTAAGTGTGTTTCCCCAACGCTAGATCAAGTATCGAAGGAGGGTTTTGTGCACGAATTGGAGACCACTCAAAACGATCTAGGGGTGCATCAATGTCAGAAGCAACACATGCTTCTGGGTGTGGGATTGGTTGTGTTGAGCCTTGAGGCGATGGGGCTCTTATATCTGCATCGCCTCTCTGTTGGGAGAGGGGCGATGGGTGTTGTGGTTCCTCAGATAAGTCATCTCCAGAGGCCCGAAGAATGGCCTCTGGATGGCTGGTTTGGGTTGGCTTTGGACTGGGCCGTCCTTGTTCAATACCCATTTGGCCTTGATCGCCAGGGGTAGATGTGGTGGTTGCCTTTTGGGAAGAGGGAGGGGGATTTGTGTGAGTAGGGCAGGGGGATGCACAAGGAGTGTCATCATCACCATTATTTTCATCATCCGATGAAGATGCCTCCTGTGCTCCCTCGCTTGTTTCTGGGGACGGCTCTATTCTCTTTTGGGTAGCTATCCTTGGTTCATGGGACAGCAGAGAGCGTTCGTAGGTTCTGCGGATCTTAGATGTCTCTTGAATGACACTGAGCATGGCTCTGGAGATGGGTCTGTTGATTGCGTATACTTCGATAGAGTGGGTCGATGGCCATGCATTTTGAAGATGGGAGTGAATGGTTCTTCGGCCGGGAGGTCATGTTTCCTCATCACATCCCCTATGAATAGGGATAGGAAACGAGGAAACATAACAGAGGTTAATGGCTTGCCGGTCACCTGGAGCTTATATTTCTTGACTACCGTGTGTGTGGATCTCATTGTATATGAGAAAAGCGTAGTCGAGAGGGATGTTGAAGAAGAGTCCGTACATGATTGTCATGATGTTGATGTTGCCCTGGTCCATCGACCCTAGTTTGCAGGGGAGGGCCCTGTTCGGTATGGAAAAGAACATATTCCACATTGGCGGTAAACACTGCGTTTTGAAGTCAGAGGTGTTGCGTAGGTCACGATTGTAACCTAGCATTTGGATGAACCGGAGGATGTCGAAGGTGGTGGGTGGCTCGACATATTGCTCAATGTCGAGTTCTCGACGGGTGGGAATCCATAGAACTCGAGATACTTTTGCCCGCGAGATCTTGAGCGAGCGAATCATGTCGTTTGGGGCGTCAATGTCCCCCATTGTACCATGGCTTTCAGGGTCGAATTCGTAAGTCTGCCAGTACTGTTGGATGTACTTTAGTGGTACGCCATTGCCAGTGAGGGTTAGGGCTGGTAGAAGGATGCAGTTTTTGAAGAATTTGATCATGACGGCAAACCTGTCGTCAAATAGGGTGTGTCGTAGTTCAATGGCATGGTTGTTGGGCTTCAGTGGGAAGAAGACTATTGTGCAGCTGTCGGCGCTGGTGGATTGAACGTGGCTGTCGTTGTTGTTGGACTCGTGTAATGCGGAGGAAGCCATTGCGTAGGAGGTTACATGTAAGTTCTTTCGTCAAAGTCTGTTTGTAGGTTTTAGGAAGCGTAAAGAGTAAATGGAGGTTGAAGAAGGGTATTTATAGGTGGGGAGGAGGTGGGGGGTGGGG
>NC_037530.1:19420592-19424389 GCF_001531365.2 Cynara cardunculus var. scolymus
ATACGAATTATGAAGTTTTGGTCTTCTAAAAACCCATGTTGTATAGTTTTTAGTCACAAAAGCTGCAATTTTGTATAATCTTTAGAAAGTTTTTCAATTTTGATTGGTTTATGGATGAAAGTGATTTTGTCATGGAACCAGAGGAGTTCTGGTTTCACATAACCCCTTTGATGGGGAACCAGAGGTGCTCTGGTTGAACATCGATGACGGAATTCATCGATGAAATGTTGGATTGCATGATTAAGAAGCCTTGCATGACAACCCAGAGCTTCTGTATAAGCATGGGCAATCCATTATGTAGAACCAGAGGGGCTCTGGTTAAATAAACATGGTGTATTCATTTTTTATGTAGCATTTATGTGTCCAGAGGCTCTGGATAATAGAACCAGAGGCTCTGGTATGGAAAATGCATGTGTATAATGGAGTTTCATGATGAATGAGTAGATCCACCTCAAATGATGCATGAAGATTGGTTTTGAGTTTTAAAAACTTCCCCTAGAGCCAATAATAATGATGATTGAGGTGACCAGAGGCTCTGGTCTATACAACTAGAGGCTCGGTTGTGAAGGATGATGAAAGAAAGGTATGAAATGTGGCTAAGTATGCAAATGGATATGCATATGAATGGGTCTTTGAGACCAGAGGGCTCTGGTTCCAAAGACAATGAATCTAGAGGCTCTGGTTGCAAAGGCGAGGAAAAGGAGTATGAGAAAATGGTTAAGTGTATGTGAAGTGACAGATGGGGGGAACTCTTTGGGTCCATAGAGGCTCTGGTCGCAAAGAGAATGAATCCAGAGGCTCTGGTGTTTTGGACCAAAGGCTCTGGTTGGCTTGGAGATGCTATTTTTGATGAATGAAAGGTGAAGTGAACATGCCAAGTCTTATATGGAAACTATAGATCTCTGGTTGCAAAGGACTTGAAAACTAGAGGCTCTGGTTACATGAATGAGGATATGCGATGGAGTCCAAAAGGGGTCTGGTCTCAAGGGGTGAGAATCCAGAGGCTCTGGCTGTGAAGGTAATACTTAATGAAGAAAAACTAAGTATTTGCTTTGGAGCAGAGGTCTCTGGTTCCAAAGTCGATGATTTTTTTTTGAGCCATATTGAAAGATTTCTTCATGGCCAGAGGCTCTGGTGTTTAGAACCAGAGACACTGGTTTGGAGTAATTTATTGATTTTGGCTGATTTCTTTGTATCACTTGTAGGCATAACCATGAGATATTGAGAATTTCTAATTTAAATACTTATTGCCTTTAAGTGGTGAGATTCATCATATCTTGCTGACTAGGAATAAAAATCTTTTCTCATCAAGAGCTTTTGCGAAAATGTAAGCAAGTTGAATCTCAGTGGGAACAAAGTACATTTATTGCCTTTTTCAACATTGTCTTTCAGAAAATGGTACTTTACATCGATGTACTTGGTCTTGGAATGTTGCACTGGGTTTGCAGAGATTGCTATGGCACTCTTGGAGTCACAGAGGATGGGGATTTTATCATAATGGAATCCATAGTCTTTAAGCTGAGTCTTCATCCAGAGAACTTGTGAACAACAACTAGCAGCAGCAATATATTCTGCTTCTACTGTGGAAGTTGAGACACAATTTTTTTTTCTGGATGTCCAACTTACTAGCTTGTCCCCCAAGAGTTGACAGCTTCCAGACGTGCTCTTTCTATCAAGTTTGCAACCTGCATGATCTGCATCTGTGTAGGCATTTAGATTAAAGCCAGAGTTCTTTGGATACAAGAGACCCAATGTTGGAGTTCCCTTGAGGGATCTAAAGATAATCTTTACTGCAGAGAGATACGATTATTTAAGATTTGATTGATATCTTGCACAAAGACATGTGGCAAACATAATGTCTGGTGTACTAGCAGTTAGATATAGGAGTGATCCAATCATGCCTCTGTAGGTTGTTACATCCACCGGTTTGCCTGATGAATAAGCAAATAACTTAGCTCCTATAGCCACAGGTGTTCTCATCGATGATGAATTTGAGAGATAATATTTCTTCAGAAGGTCAGTCACATATTTGCACTGATTGAAGAAAACTCCTTCTGAAGCTTGTTTTATTTGAAGACCAAGGAAGAAACTTAGTTCTCCCATAATGCGCATCTCAAATTTGCTTTTCATCAACTCTGAGAATTTTTTGTAATGTTTTACTTTTGTAGAACCAAATATGATGTCGTCCACATATATTTGAACAAGTATGATATCACCTTTGTGCTTTTTGAGAAAGAGGGTTGTATCGATTGTACCTTTTTCAAATCCATTGTTGATGAGAAAGTTAGATAGTGTTTCATACCAGGCCCTGGGCGCTTGCTTCAGCCCATAGAGACATAATCTGGATGTTTTGGATCTTGAAACCCAGGGGGCTGCTGCACGTATACTTCTTCTTGAAGTTTTCCATTTAGGAAGGCAGGCTTGACATCCATCTGATAAACCTTGAAGCCTTTGTGAGCTGCATAGGCTAGGAATATCCTGATGGCCTCAAGTCTTGCGACGGGAGCAAATGTTTTATTGTAGTCAATCCCTTCTTCCTGGCAGTAGCCCTTGGCAACAAGCCTGGCTTTGTTCCTTATGACTATGCCATCTTCGTCTTTCTTGTTTCGGAAAACCCATTTGGTTCCTATGGCCGTCTTCCTTTTAGGTAGAGGCATAAGAGACCATACTTTGTTTTTTTCAAGCTGGAGTAATTCTTCTTGCATCGCGTCTATCCAGTTTGGGTCTAGTAGGGCTTCTGAAATTTTCTTTGGTTCTATCATGSWYAGAAAGTTGGCGAAGAGGCATTCATTGGCAGTGGCAGATCTCGTCTTGACACCAGAGGTTGGATCACCAATGATTTGGTGGTGTGGGTGATCTTTTGTCCACTTGGTTCTTGATTGGGGTTCTTGAGCAACAGGATGCAGTTGTTCATCGACCGATGGGACTGCTTGCTCCCCCTCGAAGAGATCATCTCCATAGTTAGACTTTGGTTCTTGATCTTGATCTGAAGACATAGAAGAAGTAGAAAATGAAGTAACATGAGTTTCAGTAAGAGATGTACCTTTAGCATTGGAGACTTCATGTTCTTCATCGGTTCTAGAGATAGATTTTGCAGTTGGCACATGTCCAGAGATTACTTCTTCATCAAAGATGTCTTCAAATAATTGAGCTAACTCTGATTCATTGGGTTTGTCAAGTGATGAATCAGATGCTCTTCTTTGAAGTYCGAGTTCTGAACTGTTGTGTCCAGAAGTCATCGGTGTGGAATCATCAAAGGACATATTGATGCTTTCTATGACGATTCTTGTCCTTTTGATGTGGACTCTGTAGGCCTTGGCAGTTTGAGAATAGCCTAGAAAGATCCCTTCATCAGCTTTCATGTCGAACTTGCCAAGATATTCTTTATCGTTAAGTACAAAGCATTTGCACCCAAAGACATGAAAATATTTGACATTTGGTCTTCTTTGGTTGATGAGCTCATAAGGTGTCTTCTGGTGCCTCTTGTTGATGATTGATCGATTTGGGTGAAGCATGCAGTGGAAATAGCTTCAGCCCAGAATGTGATGGGTAACGCCGATGAAGCAAGCATGGTTCTTGCTGCTTCCACGAGGGTTATGTTTCTTCGCTCCACCACTCCATTCTGTTGTGGAGTTCTAGCTGCTGAAAAGTTTTGTGTAATGCCTTCACTGATGAGGTATTCATCGATTCTGGCATTTTTGAATTCAGTTCCATTGTCGCTTCTAACCTTTATTAGTTTTCATTGTAGAAGGACTTGGAGCCTTTTCATCACTCCAATGAGTAGGTCTGGAACATCT
>NC_037530.1:19424564-19426464 GCF_001531365.2 Cynara cardunculus var. scolymus
ATAGGCCGACAGAGGTCTATATGTACCATGTCCAAGGGCTTGGTGCAGGAGGTTTCTGACTTGGTTTTATGTGAGGCCCGTCTTAGCTTTCCCATGTCACAGGCTGAGCAAAGATGATCTTTTTCGAATTTGAGATCCGGAATTCCCTTGCCCAACTTCTGTGTGGCTAGTTTTTGTAGTGCATCATAGTTGAGATGTGAGAAATTTTGATGCCATAGCCAATTTTCATCGCTCTTATGAGACACAAGACAAAGGGTGTCTTGTCCCATACAGGATTCAAAATCTAGAAGATAGAGATTTTCTTCTCTTTTTGCCTTGATGATTGTGTGACCGGGCTTTGTTTCTATGATACAGAAACCTTTCCGAAACCTGACTTCAAGACCCTTGTCACAGAACTGGCTTATGCCTAGTAAGTTGTGCTTCAAACCTTCAACATAAGCCACTTTGCTGATGGAGATGTTGCTTTTGATGAGAGTGCCATATCCCTTGATTGTACCCTTGCAGTTGTCTCCAAAAGTCACAGAGTCTCCAAATTTTTCAATGGAGGAGGTCAACTGACTTTTATCACCAGTCATGTGCCTGGAGCAACCTGAATCCATGTACCATGGTTGCACATGCTGGTCCTGCAAGACAAATTAAGGGGTTTTAGGTACCCATTTCTTTATGGGTCCACGTTTATTAGTAGGGGGTACCATTCTCTTTTCATTTCCCTTAGCCTTTACAGGCTTAGGTTTATTAGTATTTCCCTTGCCCTTGGGTTTGGGCTTCTTCATGTTTTCATTGGTTTTAACTTTGTACCGATAAACGTGTTGGGAGAATGCGCAGCGATGTGTCAACATGTGATTCCTCAGGTTTTGTAAAAGAGTTAAACATTGACAGTTATGATGCTTTGGATATATATGTATAACGTTCTTTTTATTCGATGGAAACAAAGAAGTAAATGCAGATGTAAATCCTGTCCTAGCTTCGGTTGTTTTTAAAAACTTCCTATCTAGTTCAGATTTTTTATTTGAAGAGGTCTTTGGCTTTACTTCTTTTCTCCTGAGGAAGGTATGCTTTTCTTCAGCTGAATGAGAGGAAAAGTGGTGGKTAGTTTTCTCAGAGGCAGGCCACTTCTGTTTTTGCTCACGAGTAAACTTGTTGAACTTGAAGGATATACTAGGGCCTTGTGAGTTATCTTTGGTAGATTTGCTATTTCTCAGCTTTCCCTTTCCTTTGTCTGAAGATTTCATCAATGATGGAATAACAGTTTTCATTGAAGATTTGAAGTTTTTAAGCTTTTTATCCTGAATGATTTCTGATGATTCACAGATTATTTCAATGAATTTTTGTGGGAGGAGTGGGTTCAGAGGTTGATGCTTCAGAGTGATCTGTTTGAGGTTCCATCGATTCTGACTTAGATGAACTTCCAGTTTTACTTGGATAGTTCATCGACTCATCAGCTGATGGTTCCTGATTAGGATTCTCCTTTTTATCAACAGTACTTACTGATGAAGTGGGATTAACAATGAGAGACTCTGGTTTGACCATAGGGTTTCCATCGGTCTCTGATTTGGACGTGTCATTCCTTCCATCAGAATTCTTACTTGTACTATTCTCGTACACCACATTCTCAAAATCCTGTCTTAAAACGATAGTTTTTCCATCGACTTTAACTCTTTTAAAGGTTCTTTTTGGTTTTGGGAGAAAGTGGATTCGAGGGTGGATTTCATTGATTCGATGAAGGAGTCCAATTCATTGAATCCAATCCCTTGAGTGTCCGTTTGACCATTTAATTTTTCATAAACATCTTGGGCATCTCTATACTTCTTCATCAGAAGTTCATTGGTTTGAAGCTTCTGGTGAAGGATTTCCTGTTCCTTTTGAAAGAAATCTTTAAGAGCAACTGAATTTAGTCTCT
>NC_037530.1:19426521-19464063 GCF_001531365.2 Cynara cardunculus var. scolymus
TTCTAGAAGTTTATCTTCCTCTGATTTCTTAAGTGTGGTGATGCGAGTCTTTTCCTTAGCAAGTTCTGCTTTTTCTTCGGTTAGAAGGTTAGTCTCTCTTTTGTAGAAACTTGTTTCTTTTTCCGCTTTTATTCTTTCAGATTTTTCAAAATTTAATTTCTCTTTTAATTTAAAGAAATCCTCTGAAAGTTTATCACCCTTAACTGTAGCTCAGATGGAGCAGAGTTGGTTTCATTGGAAGTAGACTTACATACCTGATCATCAGAGTTGGAGGCAAATTCTATATTGGACGTGGCCATCAGACAAATGAGTGCTTTGTCTTCTTCATCGGATGAAGAATCAGACACCCAGTTTTCTTTCTCAGCCATCAGGCTTCGCTCTCTAGGATTATACTTGTATTTATTCTTGTAATAGTCAGCATCCTTTACCAGTCGTCTTCTGCATTCTTTTGAAAAATGACCGAGTTTTCCGCAACTGAAGCAGCAGAGGTCATTTTTCCTTCCATCCTTGTCCTCTTTCCTCTCGTCTCTTCTATCTTCTCTTCTTTCTTCTCTCTCTTCTCTTCCATCTCTTCTGTCTTCCCTCTGATGAAATTTAGATGGCTTCCTTTCATAGGATGACTGGCACCTTTCCCTCTTGAATTCTTTTCGTTCATAGGGTTTCTTGATGAACTTTTTCTGGAACTGCTTTGTAATCAAGGCCAGAGATTTGGCAAAAACTTTAATATCATTATCTGATTCAGAAGTTTCGTCTTCATATTCTGATTCTACCACCAGTGCTTTCTTTCCTTTCTTCTTATGTTCTCTGGTAGGGGTCTTTGATATTTCCTTTTCATCGGCAGCAAGAGCTAGAGGTCCACCGATTGATACCTTCTTATTCATAATGTCGTTCTCTTGTGCTGCAAGCGTTCCATACAGATCATGAAGTGACCAGCCGTCTAGGTCCTGATTTTCTTGAAGGGACATCGACAGCTGAGTCCATTCATCGCCTAGACTTTTTAGGAATAAAACATTGTTTTCTTCCTTAGTTCTGGAGATATCGTTTCGACGACATTGATTAATCAATGTGTTGAAACGATCGTATGTCTTCTGAATCGGTTCATCAGGAAGAGCCTTGAAGTTGGAATATTCGTTGAGACATATGCTCTACGATTCTTCTTTGTTTTTGCCTCTCTTTCTAGTTGGCTTGCCAGTTCATCCCATAGTTCCTTGGCTGTGGAACATGCATCAAGGGATTGGAAGATTTCATTGGGTATGGCCATGATTATCAGTCTTTTGGCCTTCTTGTCGGTCTCAACCCGTTCTATGTSRTYTYCATCCCAATTCTTCTCATCCTTGGGCATGTAGTAGGCAGGGATTTCAGCTGTGGTATTTGTTCTTGGGACTCTTGGGACAAGAGTCTGTGGAACATAAGGACCCTTCATTACAGATCGTAGGAGGTTCCTGTCCATTCCTTCCAAGAACTTTACCATCCTTATCCTCCATTGCGGGTACTCTTCTCGTTGAAGAGTTGGAGGCTTGGTGAGGCAGCCAACACCTATACGCATAATTCCAGTTGGCCATTGAGGATTTTTAGAAGAGAGAAATTTTACGTTTTTGGTAAAAAAACGAGAATTGAGAGATTTTGGATAATCGTTTGATTGGAAAAATAATCAATTGGCTCTGATACCAATTGTTGATCCCAGATCTCTCAATAACATTAATAATCGAGTTAAGAATAACCAAATTATAGTGTTTTAATAAACAAAATGATGAACACTCAAGAATAATGTATAAACATTCAAAGAATAATCTTAAGTGCCAATGATTTCACTTTATTCAATATGAAAAACGTAAAAGCGACATTTTTAACAATAGACCTAATCACCTATTTATACTAGAAGGATAATTAGAAGATAACTATCTATTGATACTATTTAGCTAATTTTCTACTAACAGATAAAGTTTATCTAAACTATGGATAAGCTATAAATTAAGATAAACTTGAAATCCAGCTGTCGATTTGTCATCTCCAGCTGTCTTTCATGGGATGATGATTCAACCTTATCTTCATATCTTCATTTCCAGCTGTCTTTCATGGTTGTTCATCGACCCTCTGGTTCTTCTCCAGACTTGGTCAATTCTGCCTTAATGTCTTCATCGGTCTTCTAGTTCTTCATCACTTATTGTTCTTCATTACTTTTACACATATAAATTATGGGGTCTAACAGGTCTCGTCATAGTCTATGCCTTCTTCTTGGCAATAGCCTTTTGCTATAAGCCTGGCTTTATTTCTTACAACGATCCCATCCTCATCCTTCTTATTCCTGAAAACCCATTTACAACCAATAGCAATTTTATCCTTAGGTAAGGGCCCAAGAGTCCATACCTTGTTTCTTTCAAATTGTTGGAGCTCTTCTTGCATGGCATCAACCCAACTTGGATCTTGTAGGGCTTCATGAACTTTCTTTGTCTCTATCATACTTAGAAAGTTTACAAATAAACATTCATTTGCCGTGGCAGCTCTTGTCTTCACACCGCTTGAAGGTTCATCAATGATCTGGTGAAAAGGATGATCTTTTGTCCATCTTGTTATTGGGACAGAGACAGAGGTCGGGGTTATTTGATGACGTTCCATAGATATATTTGGCATTTGGCTCATAGATGGTGAAGAAGGTTCTGCATGCTCCCCCTCGGATGATGGTATAGAAGAACCATGCTCAGAAACAGAGATGTTATGCTCTGTCTCTATAGGGCTAGGCTCTGATCCAGAGCTTGTCTGCTCTGGTTGTGGAGTCGCATGATCACCAGAAGAAGTAGAGGTGTGTGAAGGACCAGAGATATATTTGATTGTAGTAGAGTAACCAAGAAACTTACCTTTATCAGCTTTCTTATCAAACTTGCCAAGTTGATCATGGTCACTTAGGATGAAGCATCTGCAACCAAAGACGTGTAAAAATTTAACATTAGGCTTTCTTTGGTTAATCAATTCATAAGGTGTCTTGATGTGCCACTTTACCATCGTTGCTCTATTTTGGATAAAACACATGGTTGAAATGGCTTCTACCCAAAAGTGGGTTGGAAGACTATAGTCTACTAGCATTGTTCTTGCAGCCTCAACCAATGTGCAATTCTTCCTTTCTACTACACCATTTTGCTATGGTGTTCTTCCTGCGAAGAAGTTTTGAGATATGCCCTCCATGTCTAAGTAAGCATAAATTTTTGTGTTCTTAAACTCAGTTCCATTGTTACTTCTCAGCTTTTGAATTTTGCCCTGTAGAAGAACTTGAATCTTGGTCATTAGGTTAATCAGCAGCTCTGGGACATCTGATTTCTGTCTTACAAACTCAATCCAAGTATATCGTGAATATTCATCAATTAGTACAAGGATATACTTTTTACCAAATAAGCTCTGCATAGAGATTGGACTACAGAGATCCACATGAAGCATATATAGAGGTCTGACACATGACACATCTGTCTTTGTTTTGTGGGATGCCCTTTTGAGCTTTCCCAATTCACATGCAGGGCAGAGATGGTCCTTTTCAAACTTTATGGCAGGAAGTCCGTCAACCAGATTGTTCTTCACAAGCTTCTATATTTTGGAAATTCAAATGAGACAGCTTGTGATGCCAGAGCCATGCTTCTTCACACTTACGAGATACGAGATAGAGAGTCTCTAAATTATCTCTTGATGAGAAGTTCATAAGGTATAGATTACCCTTACGTTTGGCTCTTAGCAACTCATGACCTGATTCTGACATGATAGAACAAGCTTCCTTTTGGAACTTGACATTGTAGCCAGAGTCACATAGTTGACTTATTCTCAAAAGATTATGTTTAGGCCCAGAGACATAAGAAACCTTAGAGACAGAAACCTTACCTTGAAGAAGATCTCCATATCTCTTTATTTCTCCTTGCATATTATCCCCAAAGGTTACTCTACCTCCAACTTTCTCTCTGTATGAGGAGAGTAGCCTCTTATTGCCGGTCATGTGTTTTGAGCATCTGGAGTCGAGATACCAAATGTCCACATGCAGATTCTGCAAAACAAATTATAGGGATATACGTACCCATTTCATAATGGGTCCTCATTGACTAGGATTAGAAGATCGGTTTTAAACTTGGGGGAGTGGTTTTGTCTCTAGTTTGTCAGATTTGGCTTTAGGAGTTTTCTTTCTCTTCTAGTCTTCTTGGAATTTATCCTTGATGACTTAGAGAGAATGCAGTTAGGATTAGAAAAATGATGCTTCAACTGTTGCAGCAGAGAGAAACAATCGCAAGTATGAACACATTTTTTTGACAAAATGGTTTATTTGATTCATAAAACATTTTATTACAATCATTCTTAGCATTGTTGGTTCTAACGAACTTCCTATCTATATCTGATTGTTTAGACTTCTTAGAATGAATATGCTCTATTTTCTTCTTATCCCTTCTTACTCATTTGGCCTTCAGAGGCCTCTTTGAAACAAAGGAATTAAAAATAGAGTCCGCGGTGGATTTTCCTTTCTGTTATGTAGTGAACTTAATTGGTTTAGAATTAGGTTTAGAGCCCTTTGATGCAGAGGTAACAGATTTAGTATTCTTTGCCCTGTATTAAAACATTGGAGATAATTTAGCTCTTATTGTCATACTTACAAGGCCAGAACCTATAAGAATATTTTTCTTCTGTCCTAATGCAAATCCAAATTCATTGGATTTCACATTTGGAAGTTTTGCAACCTCTGGTCCTTTTGCTATAATCTCTGTCTCAACTCGCTCTTTACTCGAGTCCACCTCTGATTCTGAGTCAGACTCAAGAAAATCCTTGTGTGAATTTCGAAGTGTAGAGGTATCATTAAAAACTTAAGATTCTCGTATGCATGAACTAGAGCCTTCATCCATCTTCTGTGTTGAAAAACTTTCAAAAGTATCCGAGGAATTACTCTTTGAAGAATCTGTATAACCTATAGAAGGATAATTCAAGGCCTCAAGCAAATCTTGTTCGAAAACCAGTCTCACCATTTCTGTGAAGTCATCCAATAATTTTGGATCCAAAGTTTTAATAAAGTTCACTGTTGAAGAACTCTGGATTTCAGCTGGTTCAGGTTTAATAACATCACCATTTGTTTTAGGATGTGCAAGATTATTAGAACCAAAACAAAAGATCTCGTCTGTCTTCTGTATGCTATTTAGATCAACTTGTTGCATACTTTTTGAAGAATAAGAGATGTTTTCAAATTTTAACCTTTGAGTTTTGGCACGATTCTCAAGTTTACATCTTTTAAATGGTGAGGCTGTATGCAAAAATGGAAAATTTTGTTTTTGCATTGCTCCTATCCCGACTTTATCCTGTTGAGAATTAATCTTTTTGTACACCTGCTGAGCATCTTGATATTTTTTAATCAAGAGTTGTTTTCTTTTTAAGCTCTGGTGTAGAAATTCCCTTTCCTTTTGAAAATAATTTTCAGGGCTTCAGAGTTTAGTCTGTCACATTTCTTTTCTAAAAGCTCTTTGTTGATCCCGGATCTATCAATAACACTAATAATTAAGTTAAGAATAACCAAATTATAGTGTTTGGATGAATAAAATGATGAACACTCAAGAACAATTAATAAACGTTCTAAGAATAAGCTTGAGTGCCAAAGATTTCACTTTATTCCAATGATGTGAAAAACATAAAGTGTCAAAGATTACAATAGACTTAACCACCTATTTATACTAGTAATCTAATAAAAAGATAACTATCTAGTGAGACTATTTAGCTAATCTTCTACTAACAGGTAAAGCTTATCTAAATCATGGATAAACATTAAAGCAAGATAAACTTTGTAGAATCCAGCTATTGATTGGTCATCTCCAGCTGTCTTCCATGGGGTATGAGTTCAACCTTATCTTCATATCTTCATTGCTTGCCTCTGGTTGAAGTGGTGAGGGAAACTCCAAGTGTTAGTACCCAGAGGGGTTATGAAGATGCACTTTCCATCGCATCTCTGGTNCGACCCTCTGGTTGTTCTTCAGACTTAGTCATTTTTCCTTGAAGTCTTCCATCGGCCTTCTGGTTCTTCATCACTTGTTTGTCTTCATTACTTCACACATAATACTTATGGGGACTAACAATCTCCCCCTAAGTAATGAAAGAACAAACATTAACTAATCTAGGAATATTCAAAGTATAAGTGAAGAATAAAGGTTATTCTAAAGAAAAGCATCTTTTGCCAAATTTTCATTGGAACAAAATGATGAATTCTTACAACGATGAAATGAAAGAAATTACAAGACAAAACATAAGTAAGACTACATTCAAGGTCTCCCTTGTGATATATCCCAAAAGTGCATAAATAGTCCTCTGTATTGGACGATTGTAGATATCTCATGAATCAGTCTCTGTCCATCGTCTATCGACACATGAGGTCTGCCTAACCTGTCTCTGATGGCTTTCTGAAACCATTCAAGTGTTTCATTTAAGTACTTGAAGGCCTCAGTCAACCTAAAGAATTTCTTTGTACCGAACTCATTTTTTTATACCAGACCCAGTTCTGGTTGAGTAGGGACAGAGGCAGACCTCTTCTCTTGCAGGCCAGGGAAGTCTTCATCGGGTGGACTGCAGGAAAGTCTGTGGATGCCAAGCCGAAGAGTAATTTCAAAGTCACTCTTGGCTTGATGCTTCACCAAGGTCTCCATTGTCTGCACGGTCGCTCTGTTTGCCATCCCGAATTGTATACCCTGATCCTATCGCTGATTCGTGTATGCGTAAAGCTCGATCAAGTCATAAAGATTGAGATTGATCAAGTCATTGTCACTGAAGACGCTGACCTGACCGTGGGCTCGCTCCACAGTTTGTACTCGATATACTTGATGGCTCTGTTGGTGAAGGTCCTCATCTTGATGTCCATGACCAACCTTATTCCATCGTTTGAAAAGACTGCCTGTGGTGGTTGGGTAGTCTGTCTAACAAACCTACGGTGTAGGAGCTTCATGGATTCTAGTGAAAGAATTGGAGGATTGAGAGTCTAACCGTCATCGTGATCATGATACAGATATTAATGGATGTGTTCCATCATGATTGGCTCCCTCGACGGCACCTCTAGACGTCTTCTGAACGGCTCTATATTGGCGATGATTTCATCAACGACCCCTTGAGGAGGGTGCCTCGATAAAGAAGGAACATCCGCTTGCACTTGGGTTGGTTGGGTTATGGGTTGTGTTTGGGCTAAGGGTTGAGAGTGGGTTCGAGATTGAATGGTTTGGGTTGGCTCTGGTTCATTGGGCTCAGGTGGGGTGATTTCTGGTTCATCGAGTTATGTTTGGGTTGGAGGTTGTTGTGGTGATGAAGGTTGGATGATTGTGGGTTGTCGTTGTATGGGTAGGGTGGTGAAGGGTTCTGATATGCGAGGAGTTTGTGACAGGGTTAAGGGAAGGTTGGGAGTTGGTGATGGGATGAAGGGTAGGTTTGTTTCTGTTTGAGGTGTAGATGGTTCTTCATCGGTTGATGAACACAGCTAGATGGGTTCTTGGGCGGTGGTGATGGGAACATGTACATTATGTACATCTTCAGAGGGCTGAGCCTCTGGTTCCCTCGCTTGGGTTCTTTGGTTTGAGGGAGATGGTTGCTTTTGAGTTTGAGGTGAGGGTGGTGGTGCAGCGGATTCCACATGTTGAGCAACCGCGGCATGGTTCTCCTCTTCATGAGGTCCAAGACCTTGATCATTGGGGTCTGGGTCCTCATGTTGTGGCCTTTTGTGCGGGCGGCTGCTGGAGCATGATGCTCTGCTCCTCTTCTTCTTTTTCTCCTTCCTGAAGGACGCAAGATACGCCTTCAGGACTTGTTGTCTTCGACTCTCCTCCATCGAGTGAAGGAGAGAGTTGGTGCATGCTTGTTGATCGATAAGGCTCTGGAAGAGAGCCTTGGTTGGTTGTGCACCACGATGAATGAATTTTGCACTTATCTCATTGAAGGATGAGACAAGTGCCTTCGACAGGGCCCTTAGGTCAGCCCTGGTGACGAACTCCATGGTGGATGTGGATGCAGGTGGGGGCATGGAGGAGGAGGTGGATGTGGATGGAGGAATGGGAATGTTGGCGATGATGCAGTGAGGGAAGAAAAGGCTTCATCAAAAGATGGGACTGCAGAGGGGGTGGAGGTGGAAGTGGTTGGGGTATGTGGGCTATGATCGTGGCTGGGAGGGAGGTTAGGGTGTTTTGGATGGTGGCCATTTGGGATGAGAGGGAGGCTAAGGTTTCAACGATTGATGAAGTTGGGGTTGGGGTAGGTTGAGGGATTTGGAAGATGGTATTTATCTGGGTGGCGAGGGACGCTAAGGTCTTATTGGTCGCAGTTTCCTTGGTCGTGATGGTGGCGATGGAGTTCATCACAAGCTGGTTTCTTTGGGTGGCAAAGGTGGAGGAGGTATTATGGTATTGGGTGACAGTTTGTTGTAACATTTGGAGACGGGTTGTGTTGTCTGAGGTTTGGGTTTTGAGGGTTGCAAGGGACTATCGAAGGGGGGTAAGATCGATGGATGGAGGGTTGTCGACAATCCCTTGTATGATGAGTTTTAGGTCTTTCAAGGACCGTTGAATCGAGTCTACAAAGGCTTGGAACTCAGCCTTTATGACCAGATCAGCCTCACGGGTAACCCCTGCAGCAATGGATGCTGCAGGTTGAGCCTCAGCTCCAGAGGCGCCTTCAATGCCTTGTGAAAATATAGGCCTTGAAGGACTTCCACTAAGTCCTCGATAACCCTCTAGTGAGGAGCTATCTCTTGATGTTGCGACAGCTTCTTCTTCTTCCTTGGTTTTAGAGGACGGATAAGAGAAGTAAGTGTGTTTCCCCTTCGCTAGATCAAGTATCGAAGGGGTGGGTTGTGCACGAATAGGAGATTGCTCTAAACGATCTTGTGGATCATCAATGCCAGAATCAACACATGCTTCTGGGTGTGTGAAGGGTAGTGGCAGCCATGAGGCGAAGTGGCTCTTATTTCTTCATCGCCTCTCTGTTGAGAGAGGGGCAATTGATGGTGATGTTCCTCGGCTTCATCATCTCCAGAGGCCAGAAAAATTTCCTCTGGATGGCTGAATGGGTGAGGGATTGGACTGGGTCGTGCATGTTCAATAGCCCTTTTGCCTTGATCTCCAGGGGTAGTGGTGGTGGGTGCCCTTTGGGTAGTGGGGATGGGAATTGTACGTGAAGGGCCAGGGGATGTACGAGGAGTGTCATCATCATCATCTTCATCATCCGATGAAGACGACTCCTGTGTTCCATCGTTGATGTTTGGGGATGGCTCTAAGTACTCTAGGATAGCTGTCCTCGGTTCTTGGGACAGTAGAGAGCGTTCATACTTCTGCCTTATCTCAGACGTTGCTGGTATGTCGCTGAGCATGGCGCGTGAGACTATCCTCTCTGTGGTGTAGCCATCCTTGGAGATCGTTGGTCGATGGCGGTTCATCAGAAACTGTGGAGTATACGGTTTATCGGTTGGCAGATCATGTCTCCGCATCGCATCCCTTATGAAGAGAGCGCGAAGTCGAGGGAAGAGAACGGAGTCCAATGGTTTTCCTGCGGCCTTGAGCTTACACTTCTTGACTACCACTGCATGAATCTCATTATAGATGAGAAAGGCATAGTCCAGCGGTAGGTTGAAGAAAAGGCCGTACATAATCGTCATTATGTTGATGTTGCCTTGATCAATCGACTCCAGTTTGCAGGTAAGGGCTCTGTGCAATATGGAAAAGATCATGCTCCACATTGGGGGAAAGAACTGCTTCTTGAAGTGGGAGGCGTTGCGTAGGTCACGATTGTAACCTAGCATTTTGATGAATTGAAGGATGTCGAAACTTGTGGGTGGCTCGGCGTAGTGATCAATGCTGAGTTCTTGGCGAGTAGGGACACAAAGGACTTTAGAGACCTTTGCTCAGGAGATCTAGACGGAGCAAACCATATCGTTTGGGGCGTCTATGTCCCCCATGATTCCACGGCTTTGGGGATAGAATTCACAAGTTTGCAAATATTGTTGGACGTACTTGAGAGGTACGCCATTGTATGTTGGTGTCAAGGCGGGTTGGGGGATGTTGTTTTGGAAAAACTCGATCATAATGGCAAACCTGTCTTCAAACAGGTTGGTGTGTAAGTCGATCGCGTGATTGTTTGGCTTGATAAGAAGGAAAACCAGTGCACGAATGTCTGCACCGGTTGATTGCACGTGGCTATCGTTGTTGTTCGATTCATGGGAGGCGGAGGAAGCCATTGATGTTTGAAGTTGCAGGTTTTTTCGTTTTTCAATTCGTCTTAAGGAAGTTGTAGGTTTTGGGAGCGTAATGAAGAAATGGTTGAGGAAGAAGGTTATTCATAGGTGTAGAATGGGAAAGGTTTGGAAGGAATATTTTATTAAAAGGTTAATCATTAGGGTGGGAGACGTTTGGCAAAAAGTTGATTTGGTGGGGATCGTGTGCCGTCTTAACTGTAGTGTGCCATTAATGTTGGAGGACACRTGTCAATTTRGGGAGGGKGRWKGGKWAWWWKRARRGGTTTATGGGRAACAGGYTGTAAAGATGKMASGCTTTTGTGTAAGATGACGTTTGGATTATTTGGAATAATTAAATAATTATTCCAAATAATATCTCTTGTAATATCAATCCAAAAAAAATTATATTTAAAAATTCCATCTAATTGTAAGATAACTACTAATTATGAAGTTTTGGTCTTCTAAAAACCCATGTTATATAGTTTTTAGTCACAAAAAAAGCTGCAATTTTGTATAATCTTAAAAAAAATCAATTAAGATGGGTTTTTGGATGAAAAAGATTTTGTCATGGAACTAGAGGCGCTCTAGTTGTTCATGACTCTTTGGGTGCGGAACCAGAGGTCTTTGGTTGAGAGTGATGAATAAGTTCATCGATGGAATGTTGGGTTGTATGAATAATGAGCCTTGGTTAGACCAACCAGAGGCTCTGGTTAAGCATGGACAACCCATTTTGTAGAATCTGGTTGAATACACATGTTTTATTCATCATTTATCTACCATTTTGGTGTCCAGAGGCTTTGGATAGTAGAACCAGAGGCTCTAGGATGGAAAATGCCTATTTATGCAATGAGAACTTTTTATGATGAATGAAAAGCTCCCCCTCCAATGATGCATGGGGATGACCAAAGGCACTGGTCTATACAACTAGAGGCTCAGGTTTTGAAAGATGATGATAAATGATATGAAATGTGGCTAAGTATGAGAATGGACATGAAAAATGAGTGGGTCTTTGAGACCAGAGGGCTCTGGTTCAAAGACAACAAATCCAGAGGCTCTGGTTGCAAAGGCAATGAAAATAGATATGAAAAAATTGGTTAAGTGCATGTATGTGGGTGTATAATGGATGTGCCTTTGAGACCAGAGGGCTCTGGTCCCAAAGGCTTTGAATCCAGAGGCTCTAGTCTTTAGAACCAGAGGCTCTAGTTGAGAAAAGAGTACTTAGTGAAAAAAATTCACAAAGTATTGGCTTTGGACCAGAGGTCTCTGTTTCCAAAGGGTGATAGAAAATGACATGGTTACATGCATGAATGACCAAGGAAGTCCAAGTTTGAAACAAAAGAGGCTGTGGTCTCAAAGAATTGGAATCCAGAGGCTCTGGTCTATACAACCAGAGGCTCTGGCTTGGTGGGAAATACTTGGTAAAAAATACCAAGTATTTGCTTTGGACCAGAGGTCTCTGGTTCGAAAGGCGATGAAAACTTTTGCCAAAAATTAATCAAGTGTTTCTAAATGGCTAGAGGCTCTGGTTTAGAGTACTTGGAGTTTATGGCCATTATACTATATATCACTTATAGGCATAACCATGAGATATTGAGGATCTATGGTTTCAAACTTATGATTGCCTCTAAGTGGTGAGATTCAGCATACCCATCTTGCTGACTAGGAATAAAAATCTTTTCTCATCAAGAGCTTTTGTGAAAATGTCAGCAAGTTGAATCTCAGTTGGAACAAAGTGCATCTTTTCAACATTGTCTTTCAGAAAGTGGTACCTTACATCGATGTGCTTGGTCTTGGAATGCTGCACAGGATTTGCAAAGATGGCTATTGCACTCTAGGAGTCACAGAGGATTGGTATTTTTTTTCATATTGAAAGCCATAGTCCTTAAACTGAGTCTTCATCTAGAGAACTTGTGAACAACAACTAGCAACAGCAACATATTCTGCTTCTGCTGTAGAGGTTGAGACACAATTCTATTTTCTGGATGTCCAACTTACCAGCTTGTCCCCCATGAGTTGATAGCTTCCAGACGTACTTTTTCTATCAAGCTTGCAACCTGCATGATCCGCATCTGTATAGGCTATTAGATCAAAGACAGAGTTCTTAGGATACCAGAGACCCAATGAAGGGGTTCCCTTAAGGTATCTAAAGATCCTCTTGACTGTAGAGAGATGAGATTCTTTAGGATTGGATTGATACCTTGCATGAAGACATGTAACAAACATAATATCTGGTCTACTAGCAGTCAGATACATAAGTGATCCAATCATGCCTCTGTAGGTTGTTACATCCACAGATTTGCCTCATGGATCAACAAATAACTTAGCTCTGTAGCCATAGGTGTTCTCATCGATGATGAATTTGAGAGAGAGTATTTCTTCCGAAGGTCAGTCACATACTTGGACTGATTGATGAAAATCCCTTCTGAAGTTTGTTTTATTTGAAGACCAAGGAAGAAACTAAGTTCTCCCATCATACTCATCTCAAATTTGCTTTTCATCAGCTCTGAGAATTTTTCGCTATGTTTTGCATTTGTAGTGCCAAATATGATGTCGTCCACATATATCTGTACAAGTAGTATGTCACCTTTATGCTTCTTGAGAAAGAGGGTTGCATCGATTGTACCATTTTCAAATCCATTGTTGATGAGAAAGGTGGATAAAGTTTCATACCAGACCCTGGCTGCTTGCTTCAGCCCATAGAGGGCTTTGTCCAGAAAGTAGACATACTCTGGATGTTTTGGATATTCAAACCCAAGAGGCTGCTGCACGTACACTTCTTCTTGAAGTTTTTCGTTGAGGAAGGCAGACTTGACATCCATCTGATAGACCTTAACGCCTTTGGGAGTTTCATAGGCTAGGAATATCCTGATGGCTTCAAGTCTTGCAACGGGAGTATATGTCTCATCGTAGTCAATACCTTCTTACTGGCAGTAGCCCTTGGCAACAAGCCTGGCCTTGTTCCTTATGACTATGCCATCTTCGTCCTTCTTGTTTCTAAAGACCCATTTGGTTCCTATGGCCGTCTTCCCTTTGGGTAGAGGCATAAGGGACCACACTTTGTTTCTCTCAAATTGGAGTAGTTCTTCTTGCATCGCGTCTATCCATTTTGGATCTTGTTGGGCTTCAGAAATTTTCTTTGGTTCTATCATGCTAACAAAGTTGGCAAAGAGGCATTCATTGGTTCTTGTTGATCTCGTCTTTACACCAGATGTTGGATCACCAATGATTTGGTGATGTGGGTGGTCTTTCTTTAATTTCGTGCTTGACTGGGGTTTTGGTGCAACAGGATGCAGTTCTTCATTGACCGATGGAACTGCTTGCTCCCCCTCGAATAGATCATCTCCAGAGTTAGACTCTGGTTATTGTTCTTGATCTAAAGACACAGAAGAAGTAGAAGGTGAAGTAAAATGAGTTTCAGTAAGAGTTGTACCTTTATTATTGGAGACTTCATGTTCTTCATCGATTTTGGAAGTGGATTTGGTATTAGGGGCATGTCTAGAGATTACTTCTTCTTCGAAGATGTCTTCAAATAATTGAGCTAACTCTAAATCATTGGGTTTGCCAAGTGATGAATCAGATGCTCTTATTTGAAGTCCGAGTCCTGAACTATTGTGTCCAGAAGTTATTGTTGTGGAGTCATCAAAGGACACATTGATGCTTTCTATGACTATCTTTGTCCTTTTGATGTATACTCTGTAGGCCTTTGCGGTTTGAGAGTATCCCAGAAAGATCCCTTCATCAGCTTTCTTGTCGAACTTGCCAAGATATTCCCTATCATTGACTACAAAGCATTTGCACCCAAAGTCATGGAAATACTTGACATTTGGTCTTCTCGGATTGATGAGCTCATAGGGTGTCTTCTGGTGCCTCTTGTTGATGATGGACCAATTCTGGGTGAGGCATGCAGTAGAAATTGCTTCATCCCATAAGGTAATGGGTAACTCCGATGAAGCAAGCATGGACCTTGCTGCTTCCACGAGGGTTTTGTTCTTTCGTTCTACCACTCCATTATGTTGTGGGGTTCTGACTGCTGAAAGGTTTTGTGAGATGCCTTCATTGATGAGATATTCATCGATTCTGGCATTTTTGAATTCAGTTTCATTGTCGCTTCTAACTTTAACGAGTTTTCGTTGTAGAAGGACTTGGAGTCTTTTCATCGCCCCAATGAGTTGGGTAGGAACATCTGATTTCTTCTTCACAAACTCAACCCAGGTGTATCTAGAGTATTCATCAACTAGTACCAATATGTACTTCTTTCCTGAGAGGCTTTGTGTAGATATGGGCCCACAAAGATCAATGTGAATCTTGTCCAAGGGCTTGGTGCAGGAGGTTTTTGACTTTGTTTTGTGAGAGGCTCGTTTTAGCTTTCCCGTCTCACAGGCCGAGCATAGATGATATTTTTCAAAGTTGAGATCAGGAATTCCCTTGACCAGCTTCTGTTTGGCTAGCCTTTTTAGAAAATCAAAATTCAAATGTGAGAACTTCTGGTGCCATAGCCAATTTTCATCGCTCTTATGGGATACAAGGCAAAGGGTGTCCTGTCCCTCAGAGGATTGAAAATCCAGACGATAGAGATTTCCTTCTCTCTTAGCCTTGATGATGGTTTGACCGGGTTTGTTTCTATGATACAGAAACCCTTGCGGAATCTGACTTCAAGACCTTTGTCGCAGAACTGGCTTATGTTTAGTAAGTTGTGCTTCATACATTCAACATAAGCCACTTTGCTGATAGAGATGTTGTCTTTGATGAGAGTTTCGTATCCCTTGATGGTTCCCTTGCTGTTGTCTCCAAAAGTTACCGAGCCTCCAGATTTTTCGATGTAGGAGGTCTGTTGACTTTTGTCACCAGTCATGTGCCTGGAGCAACCTGAATCCATGTATCATGGTTTCACATGCTGGTCCTGCAAGACAAATTAAAGGGTTTTAGGTACCCATTTCTTAATGGGTCCATATTTGTTAGTAGGAGATACCTCTCTCTTTTCATCACCCTTAGCCTTTGCAGGCTTGGATTTGTTAGCATTTCCCTTGCCCTTAGCCTTGGGCTTTTTCACGTTTTCATTGGATTTAACTTTATAGTGGTAAACGTGTTGGGAGAATATGCAGCGATGTGTCAACATATGGTTCCTCAGGTTTTGTAAAAGAGCTAGACATTGACAATTATGATTCTTTGGACATGAATGTTTTTCTTTCTTTTTATTCGCTAAAGATGAATATGTAAATGCGGGGGATGTAAATCCTGTCCAAGCATCGGTTGTTTTTACAAACTTCCTATCTAGTTCAGATTTTTTATTTGAAGGGGTCTTTGTCTTACTTCTTTTCTCCTGAGGAAGGACTACTTTTCTTCAGCTAAATGAGAGGAAAAGTGGTGGTTAGATTTCTCAGAGGCAAGCCACTTCTGTTTTTGCTCACGAGTAAACTTAATGAACTTAGAAGATATACTAGGGCCTTTTGAGCTATCGTTGGCAGATTTGATATTTCTCAGTTTTCCCTTTCCTTTGTCTGAAGATTTCATCGATGTTGAAATGCCAGATTTCATTGAGGGTTTGAAGTTTGAGGCTTCTTATTCTCAATGATTTTTGGTGATTCACAGATTATCTCTTCTTCAGATTCAGAATCGAGAAAGTCTCTCGCTGATTTCTCGAAATCAAATTAGCATGGATCTTCGTGGGAGGTGTGGGTTCAGAGGTTGATGCTTCAGAGTGATCTGCTGGAGGTTCCATCGTTTTTGACTTAGATGAACTTCCAATGTTACTTGGATGGTTCATCGATTCATCAACTGATGGTTCCTCATTAGGATTCTCCTTTTCATCAACAGTACTTGCTGATGAAGTAGGATTGACAATCACAGACTCTAATTTAACCCTATGGTTTTCATCGGTCTCCGATTTGGAGGCGTCGTTCCTTTCATCAGTATTCTTACATGTATTGCTCTCGTACACCACGTTTCCAAAATCATGTCTTAAAAACACAGTTTTTTCATCGACTTTAACTCTTTTAAAATTTGCTTTTGGTTTCGGGAAAAAGTCGGGTTTTTGAATGCATCCAAGTTTGAAAGTGGATTCAAGGGTGGATTTCTTTGATTCGATGACTGAGTCCAAATCATTGAATCCAATCCCTTGAGTGTCCGTTTGGCCGTTAAACTTTTCATAAACATTTTGGGCATCCCTGTATTTCTTCATCAGAAGTTCATTGGTTTGAAGCTTCTGGTGAAGAACCTCCCTTTCTTTTTGAAAGAAATCTTTGAGAGCTACTGAGTTAAGTCTCTCTGCCTCGGATTCTTTTAAGGCCTTAATTTTCTTTTCTAGGTCTTTAGTTATTCGCTTGTTTATCTCCAGGAGTTTTTCTTCCTCTGATTTTTTTAGAGTGGCGATGCGAGTCTTTTCCTTAGCAAGTTCGGCTTTTTCTTTGGTTAGAAGATCAGTCTCTCTTTTATAGAAACTGACTTCTTTTTCAACATTTAATTTTTCTTTCAGTTTCAAGAAGTCCTCTGAAAGCTTTATTACCCTTAACTCTAGCTCAAATGGAGTAGAGTTGGTTTCATCGAAAGTAGACTCACATACATGATAATCAGAGTCGGAGGTAGATTCTGCATTGGACTTGGCCATCAGACAGATGAGTGCTTTACCTTCTTCATCGGATGAAGATCCAGACACCCAATTTTCTTTCTCAGCCATCAGGCTTCGCTCTTTAGGATTGTACTTCTATTATTCTTGTAATAATCAGCTTCTTTTACCAGTCCTCCTCTGCATATTTTGGAAAAATGACCGATTTTTCCGCACCTAAAGCAGTGGAGGTCATTTTTCCTTCTGTCTCTGTCTTCATTGTTCTCCTCTCTTCTATCGTCTCTTCTGTCTTCTCTCTCTTCTCTTCCATCTCTTGTATCTTCCCTCTGATAGAACTTTGATGGTTTCCTTTCATAGGATGGCGGGTACTTCTCCCTTTTGAAGGCTCTTTGTTTATAGGGTCTCTTGATGAACTTTTTCTGGAACTGCTTTGTAATCAAGGCCAGATATTTGGCAAAGGCTTTGATATCATCATCAAATTCAGATGTTTCATCTTCAGATTCTGATTCCACCACCAGTGCTTTCTTTCCTTTCTTCTTGTGGTCTCTGGTGGAGGTCCTTGAAACATCCTTTTCTTCAGCAGCAAGAGCCAGGGGTCCATCGATGGACACTTTTTCTTCATGTTGTTGTTCTCTTGTGCAGCAAGAGCTCCGTATACATCATGAAGTGACCAGCCGTCTAAGTCCTGATTTGCTTGAAGGGACATCGACAACTGTGTCCATTCATCGCCGAGACTTTTAAGGAACAAAACATTATTTTCTTCCTTTGTTCTGGAGATATCGTTTTGATGACATTGATTAATCAATGTGTTGAAACGATCGTATGTCTTCTGAATCGGTTCATCAGGTAGAGCCTTGAAGTTGGAGTATTCGTTGAGACATTAGGCTCTACGATTCTTCTTCGTTTTTGCCCCTCCTTCCAATTGGCTCGCCGGCCCATCCCATAGTTCCTTGGCTGTGGAATATGTATCAAGGAATTGGAAGATTTCATTGGGTATGGCCATGATTATCTGTCTTTTGGCCTTCTTGTCGGTCTCTACCCGCTCTATGTCGTCTTCATCCCAACTCTTATCATCCTTTGGCATGTATAAGGCAGAAATTTCTGCTGTGGTATTTGTTCCTGGGACTCTTGGAACAAGAGTCTATGGAACATAGGGACCCTCCATGACAGGTCGCAAAAGATTTCTGTCCATCCCTTCTAGAAAGTTCACCATCCGTATCATCCATTGTGGGTACTCTTCTCTTTGAAGAGTTGGAGGTTTGGTGAGGGAACCAACACTATAAGCGGAATTCTAGTTGGCCATTAAGATTTTAAGAAGAGAGAAAATTTACGTTTTTTGGAGAAGATATTTTATGAAAAACGTGAATTGAGAGATTTTTTATGATCGTTTGATTAGAAAAACAATCAATTGGCTCTGATACCAATTGTTGATCCCAGATCTCTCAAGAACAATTAATAAACGTTCTAAGAATAAGCTTGAGTGCCAAAGATTTCACTTTATTCCAATCATAAAGTGTCAAAGATTACAATAGGCCTAACCACCTATTTATACTAGTAATCTAATAAGAAGAAAACTATCTAGTGAGACTATTTAGCTAATCTTCTACTAACAGATAAAGCATATCTAAAACATGGATAAACATTAAAGCAAGATAAACTTTGTAGAATCCAGATGTTGATTGGTCATCTCCAGCTATCTTCCATGGGGTATGAGTTCAACCTTATCTTCATATCTTCATTGCTTGCCTCTGGTTGAACTGGTGAGGGAAACTCCAAGTGTTAGTACCGAGGGGGTTATGAAGATGCACTTTCCATCGCATCTCTGGTCAGTTCATCGACCCTCTGGTTGTTCTTCAGACTTAGTCATTTTTCCTTGAAGTCTTCCATCGGCCTTCTCGTTCTTCATCACTTGTTTGTCTTCATTACTTCATGAATAATACTTATGGGGTCTAACACTCTTTTTCCTTCTTTTGTATAGCCGTTTTTAGTTCAGAGCACTCTAATTTAAGACTTATTTCAGTGGAACGTTTTGTTTGCAAAAGTTTTTCATTCTCCATTGACAATTCTTGTTTTTCTACAGTTAATAGCTCTGTCTCACGTTCAAAGAAAGACTTTTCTTTTTCCAAAGACATCTTTCTAGAATTTTCGATTTAAAGTTTTTGTTATAGATTTCTGAAATCATTGGTTAAAGCAGAGATGCTTTCTTCCAGATTGGAATGAGAATAACCAGATATAGAATATACCTGGGAGTCAGAGCCAGATCCAGACTCTTTTGTGTCATTCTCAACAGCCATTCCACATAGATGGGCTTGGTCTTCTTCTTCAGATGAGGAGTCAGAGACCCAGCTCTCCTGTTCAGCCATGAGACTCCTTTGGGATCGATTATACTTGTACTTATTTTTATAGTAAAACTAATCTTTCACTAAAGGTCCTTTGCACTCTTCGGAGTAGTGTTCCATCTTCCCGCATCTGAATCATCTGACAGCTTGCTTCTTCAGCTCAGACTGCTCTTTCTCCTTCTTGTTTGACACGGAGGGAGGGTTCCTTCCTTTGAAAACTCTGCTTCTGTTTTGTTCGCGTTGTCTTCCTCTTTTGTCAAAGGCTTTCTTCCCGAATTTCCTTTGAAATTTCTTGGTAATCAAGGCCAAGGAATGTGAAAAAGCACTAATGTCGTCGTCTTCAGAGATTGATGTTGTGTCTTCTTCATTGCTCTCCATGACATGAGCCTTCTTCCCCTTTCTCCGTTCCTCCTTTGATCTTCTTTCTCCGTGTGGTTGACTGGATCCAGTCTCTTTTGAGTCAGAGACAAGAGCCAGATGTCCACCCAGAGCAACCTTGACCTTCTACACTTCTTGCTCCTATGCTTGCAGAGTGCCGTACACATCATGAAGAGTCCATTGCTCCAGATCTTGGTACGCCTGGAGAGACATGGTCAAGTTTCCCCATTCAGCATTCAACCTCTTCAAGAAGAGCATATTGTTTTCCTCTTGAGTTCTGATCATATCACATTTTCGACATTTGTTGATCAGCATGTTAAATCTATGATAAGTCCGCTCCAAAGACTCATCAGGAAGTGCTTGAAAACTATTGTACTCATTTAGACATTGAGCACGGCGGTTTTTCTTCATTTTGATTCCCCATTCCAGTTGGTTTGCCAATTGATCCCATAGATCAACTGGCAGACTCACAAACATCTAGAGATTGAAAAGTCTCATTAGGAAGTGCCATGATCAAAAGCCTTCTGGCTTTCTGATCCACTTCCACTCTACGCTTGTCCTTATCATCCCAATCTCGACGAAGCTTGGGAACTCTTCTGGCAGGTACTTCAACCGTGTCGCCAGCAACATGAATACATGGAATTAGTGTAGTGGGTACAAAAGGGCCGTTCAAAATTGATTTGTAAAGCTCAAGGTCAAGACCTTCGTAAAAATTTATCATCCGTATTTTCCATCGGGGATATTCTTCCCTAATGAGTGTTGGAGGTTTTGTAAGAGATCCAACACTATACATGGAGTACCATGTTTGACTAGACATTTTTGTTTAAGGATTTTGAGAAGAAAAATTGCTTTGAAAGTGATAGACGATATGGAAATGATTTCCAGAATACTAAAAGCAGGCGTTTTTAAATGGATCAAAAATAAGAATGAAATTCTTTTTTTTTTAAAACGAATAATCAGAAATTAAGAGTGGTATCCTGATGAATATCTATCGACTAATCAAAGAATTTGATTAGTTGGCTCTGATACCAATTGTTAGAACCCAAATACTCTTAATTCTCAGAAAACACAGTTAATGAAGAATATGAATGAAATACGAACAGTGTACTGAATTGATCAAACAAGATATTCAATAGAAATAAGAACAGTAAAGACTTTGAATAAGGCGGATGCTTTTATTAGATAAAAATAAGAATTCTCAATCAAAAACCTATTCTCACAAGAAATGGCTATTATCAATGTCGACACTCTCAAGTAATTTGAACCTGATGAGGATGCCTCCTTATATACGCCTAAGTCAAACAAACTATGATATAATTATGACATGAAATCTGGGTCGCTGAATCTGCATCCTTATCATTGACTATCCTTGAAAAGTTGAGTGGACTAAGTCAAACCGCCTTGAATCTGTTTGACACTTGCAAGAATGTCCAGACTAAGCGTGCATTCCGTGGAGTTAGGAGACCAGAGGCTCTGCATGTACTATACAGAGGCTCTTCATGTACTAGGTAGAAGCTCTGCATGTACTATGCAGAGGTTCTACATATGCAGAGGCTCTACATGTACTATGCAGAAGCTCTGTGTCTGGAGTGTAGCTTTGCATCCAGCGCTTAAGATTTTTGGTGCTTAAGGCTTGATCATCCATGGAGATTGAGCACAGGCTCTGTATGTGAGATCCTTGACTCTTTGAGTAAGAGGTCTAGGTCTTGACTTCTTCCACATGAGAGCTTTAGTCGAGACTGCTTCTAAAGACTAAGTCCTATGGACTAGAGTAAGAGGCTTCTTACTTACATATTCACAAGATGGGGTCTAACAATCTTATTTTAAGATATGGATTCTGAAGGATTAGAAACATAATATGAATCATACACATAATTAAAATTAGCAAAAGGAACAAAATCATCCTAACCATAATTACAACAACAAATCTTTCCATTAGCTAAATGGATCAATTGATTTACATAATACTTTTGAATCAAAGGTTTTGCATTTGTTACAACTCTAGGAAAATTGTTTTTCTTATTCTTTTTAGTAGAATGACATGACTGTTAGATAAAATTAGCTCCTAATTTTATAAATGTTTTATGAAGATTTGTATTTTGGGATTTTAGGGAGTTTATGGGTTTGAGCTATTTGTCTTGTAAATGACCCTATATATAGGTGTCATGGGTAAGATATTAGGGTTGCTCATTTAATTGTAATTCCAATGAGAGTCATTTAAGAACGAGAGAGTGATTTGTAATTTCTATTTTCATGAATAAAAATTTTGCCGGTTTCATCTTCATGATCTTCATTTTTCTCTCTCAATTTCATCTTTATATCTCAATCGTAGTCAAATTGAGATCTAATTTTTGGTATCAGAGCCAATTGAAGAAACTTTTCTTCAATTAAATCATCTATGAAAACAATTGAAAAGTTAGTGAATGATTTTGTAGTTTTGGTGCTTAGAATGATTCAATCACAAGAGCCTAAACTCAAATATCTTTTATGTTATTTATATTTATGTTTTGTAATTCTTTAGGATCCACTCTGTCATTTGTATGAGATTTGGAACATCATATATAGAAGATTTTTTTGATTCTACACAAAAATTGATTATGCACTCTAGGTGTTCGATGAAATGCCTATGTAGAGATTTAATTCCATTTTGATTGTTTCTGATTAGATTAATTTGATGGGTGTGTGTATCTTAGATCCCCCTCTTCTATTGGTCTAATATCTAAGATTTTAGTTGGTAGTTGATCCATGATCCTACCATGATGGAAGCTTAAGTCTCACATTTTTTTAAATTGGTACCATGACTGTTGATCTCAGATCTGGTTATAACAACTACCAATATGAGACTTTCTTTGTGTTTTAAAATCTGATCAGTTTTTGCACTCTAATTGCTCGATGAATTGCATGAGCATGATTTGGTTCAAATTTTTGATGAAATTATGAAAATCAACATGCTAATAGGTTTACGATGTGGTAGTAAATTGATCATATCTCACTCATCAAGATACCAATTCAGGCGATTTAAAACAACCCTAGATACACAACAGACGGATCCATGTTTTAAGAATTTAGTGATTCGATCTATAGAAGATCAAGAAGTATCATTGAATTTAATTTAGTGTGCTGAAGCAAAATGTTGTGCATTGAGCCATATCTGCTTCGTAGCTGAAGAACCAAAGCATTTATGTACAGAAGGACCAAAGCTCTATATTGAAGGACCAGAGCTCTGTATCAAATAACCAAAGTCTCTATACCAAAGAACCAGAGCTCTGTATCTGTTGATCCCAGATCTCTCAATAACATGAAGATTTATGTTATGGAGAACCTAAATCAGTCGTATGGATGAATAATAGTGAAGAACAACTTAAGAATATTCAAGAGAATTATGAAGCTTCAAAGATCTCACTATTATTACTTTTACGAGAAGGAAAAGACAATTATTACAAGATATATGAAAGATATTTATGCTATCAATCTATTTTAAGAGATAACTATCTAGGGAAAAGATATCAATAAGATATTCTAGGAACAGATATCTATCTAGAAATACGGAAATTATCACAATCTTCTTAGCGAAATAGAAATCCAGCGGTCGATGAGTCATCTCCAGTTGTCTTTAGGGAAGCATGTTCAACAAGGAGGCTTTACGAATATTCTTGCTTGGATATCTCTGATTGAACTGTTGTAGAATCCTCTAAGTGTTAATAACCAGAAGGGTGATGGAGATGCATTGTTCATCGCACCTATGGACCATTCATCGCATCCGTGGTTGGTCTTGGACACTTAGGATTTCTTCCAGCTTTTCTTTCATCGGCCCTCTGCACTTCCATACTTGTACATTTTTCATTACTTTTACAATAAGAATTATGGGGTCTAACAATCTCCCCCTAAGTAATGAAAAAATAAACAATGACTAGTCTATGAAACATGAATGAATTGTAAAGAACATAAACTAATCTTGTAGAACATCCTTTTGCCAAAAGTTTTCATTGTTTAAAAAGTTGGATGATTTCTTACAATATGGTAGTAAATAAGATAGAAAATTTACATCTATCATGGTCTCCATTGTAGATCTTCCAGAAGCGCCTCATTAGTCCTCTATAACGAATGACTGTGGAGATCCCATGAATTAATTCTTGACCCTCCTTCATCGGCACATGCTCTCTGCCCAGTCTCTCTCGTATGACCTTCTAAAACCATTCAAATGTATCAGTTGAATACTTGAAGGCCTTAGTTGGTCTAAAGAATTTTTTGGTTCCGAACTCGTTCTTGAAGACCAAGCCAAGTTTTGGTTGAGTTAGGACTGAAGTAGAGCGTGTCTCCTATAGTCCAGGAAACTCTTCATTTTGAGTCATGCAGGATAATCTTTCGATGCCTAGTTCCAGAGCTATTTGGAAGTCATTCTTCACTCTGAACTTCACAAGGGTCCCCATCGTCTCTATGATCGCTCGCTTTGCCATCCCGTACCTTATCCCTTGCTCTTGTCGCTGAGTTGTGTAGCCATACAAATCAAACAAGTCCCATGGATTGAGATTGATGAGATCATTGTCATTGAAGACGCAGATCAGCCTATCTGTACTTTCCACGGTGTACTCGATGTATTTGATGACTTTGTATGTGAAAGTCCGCAGCTTGATGTCGAGGACCATTTTGATTCCATCATTTAAGAAGACGACTTATGTTAGAGATGTCGTCTGTCTCACGAATCTGTGCCTAAGCAGGTCCATCGACTTTGGTGGTAGGTTGGGAGGATTGAGGACAAGTTTCTCATTACGATTATGGTGGAGGTATGGATGGATGTTCTCCATCATGACGGGTTCCCTTGGTGGCACCTATGCACGTCTTCTTAATGTCTCCATCTATGCGACTATTTACTCAACTCGATCAATTGCTGGAGGTTGCCTTGATAAGGAGGGTATATCTGCAAGCACCTTCTAGGTGGGTTGGGTGATGGGTGGTTCTGTTTGCAGAAGGGGAGGTTCTGTTTAGGTTTGAGTTGGTTCTAGTTGGGATGAGGTTTCTAATTGTATGGGTGTAGGTTCTGGTTGACTGGTGGAGTGTTCTGGTTGAGTGGTGGGTTCTGGTTGTTTTAGTGATGGATGAGGTGTTGGTGATGGGTAAAGGAAATGGATGTTTCTGGTGAGGGAGTAGGCTTTTGTTTAGGTGGTGATGAAGAATTCACCAAAATTGGTGAGAAATCATTGGTTGGTGGTGATGGATTTATGGTACCTACGGCTGGTTGAGGAGATGCATCGATATCTACAGAGGGAACCTTTACATTATGTACATCATCAGAGGGCTGAGCCTCTAGTTCCCTCGCCTCATTTCCATCGGTTGGCTGGTTGGAAGGTCATTGAGTTGGTGGTGGTGGTGATGGTGTACTTTCCATTGGGGGGATGGATTCTTCCCCTCATGAGGACCAAGACCATGATCATCCTGGTCTGGGTCATCATGTCTTGGCCTTTTGAGAGGCCTGCTGGAGGAGCATGATGCACGACTCCTCTTCTTCGAGTGTAGTGTAGCAAGGTATTTCCTCATCGCATTTCTTCTTCGTGCTCCTTCCATCGATAGGAGGAGGGAGTTGGAGCGCACTTGTTGGCTGTCAAGGCTCTTCTTGAGGGCATTGGTGGGCTCTGCGACTCTGGATGCAAACATGGCACTTATCTCATTGAAGTTTGAGATCAAGGCCTTAGTAAGAGCGTGGAGGTCGGCGCGTGTGACCATATCTTGAGGGGTGGAGTTAGATGTGGAGGTAGGGATAGGTATGGTGATAGAAGAGATGAGGGTGCGTACCTCTACAACAAAGGCGGTGAAGGCTTCATCGGGGGTGGGTGCTGTAGAGGGAGGTGGAGGGGGGATGGTTGTAGTATACTGGCTGTTATGGTGGTGGGTAGAGAGGCAATGGAGTTGGCGATATTGGTGACTTGGGTGGTAAGGGTGGCAATGGAAGCATCTATGGTAGTTTGTGCCGAGAGGGTGGCTAGAATGGCAGTGATGGAGTCATGTCTGATTGTCATAAGGTTGGTATGATAATTGTGCTGCTGGACCATCAAACACTGGAAGGATTGGATTCTTGTTGTATTGTCCCTCGATTGAGCTTTGAGGGACAGAAGGGATTGCTGAATCGATGACAGGTCAATGGTGGGGGTGGATTCAGCAATCCTTGCTATGTTGAGTTTCAAGTCATCCAAGGACCGTTGAATTGAGTCAGCAAAGGCCTGAAACTCAACCTTTGTGACTAACTCAGCCACGGGGGTAAGACCTACAAGAACGGATGCTGTAGGTTGAGCCTCTGTTCCAGAGGTGCCTCCATTGATGCCTTGTAGAGACTGAGGCAAGTGAGGACTTCCATCTCGTCTTTGATAGCCCTCAATAGAGGAACTATCTCGAGATGTTGCGACATGTTCTTCTTCCTCATCGGATTCAGAGTCTGGTGAAGAGAAGTAAATATGTTTCCCCGTCGCTTGACCAACTATTGACGGGGTGCACGCATTAAAGGGCGACCGCTCTAAACGATCGATGGGTACTTCAAAGTCAGAAGCAACAAATGCTTCTATGTGTGTGGGAAGTGGCGAGCCTTGAGGAGAAGTGGCTCTTATTTCTTCATCACCGCTCTATTGGGATAGAGGTGATGGATGATGGGGTTCCTTACCTATATCATCTCGAGAGACCTGATGAATGGCCTCTGGATCGCTTGGTTGGGTAGGGATCGAACTGGTGGTCCTTGTTTAATATCCCTTTGGCCTTGGTCGCCAGGGATAGATGATGTAGTTTCCCGGGGTTGTGGTTGGGGAGATGGAATAGAATTAGGCATAGGGCCGAGGGAGGTGGGAGGAGTGCCATCATCATCAGATTCATCATCCGATGAAGACCTCTCTCCTTGTGATCCCTCACGAGTGTCTGGGGAGGGCTTTATGTGCTCTGGAGTAGCTAGCCGTGGTTGTTGGGCCAGCAGAGAGCTTTCGTATGGCTTACAGGTAGCAGAGGTGTCTAGAATGAAAATAAGCATGACCCTTGACAAGGGCCTCTCCGTGGGGTAACCATCTTTGGAGATGGTGGGGCGATGACCATTCATAACATATAGTGGGGTGAATGGTGCATCGCTAGGCAGCTTGTGCGCCTTCATCGCGTCCTTGATGAAGAGGGCAAGGAAGAGGGGAAAGAGCACCGATGTAAACGGCTTCCCTGCGGCCATGAGCTTGTTCTTTATCACCACGGTGGCGTGGATCTGTTGTATATCAAAAGAGCATAATCTAGAGGCAAGTTGAAGAAAAGACCATATATGAAGGTCATGATATTGATGTTTCCCTGGTCCATACTCCCAAGTTTGCACATGAGAGCTCTGTTGAGAACGCTGAAGAAGACATTCCACATGGGTGGAAGGTACTGTCTCTTGAAGTCGGAGGCATTTCGGAGTTTGCGGTTGTAGCCCAACATTCTAATGAATCGCAAAATGTCGTGGCTCGTTGGTGGTTCTGCGTATTGTGCAATCCCAAGCTCCTGTCGGGTGGGAATGAAAAGACCCTTAGAGATCTTTTCTCGGGAGATCTTGATCGAGCAAACCATATCGTTGGGGACATCGATAACGCCCATGATTCCACGGCTCTCCGGGTAGAAGTCATAGGTCTGCCAATATTGTTGAACATACTTGATCGACACCTCGTTGTCGGAGAGGGTGAGGGCCGGTTGGAGGATACAATTTTGGAAGAACTCAATCAAAATGGCAAAGCGATCCTCAAACAGTTGTGGATGGAGGTCAATGGCGTGGTTGTTTGACTTGATGGGGAGGAAGACGATTGCGCGACTGTCTGCGCCAGTCGATTGAACGTTGCTGTCGTAGTTGTTAGATTCGTGTGAGGCGAAAGACACCATGGTTGCAGGTCGAGAGTTGCAGGTTCTTGTTGTTTTAGTTCTTGAGTGTTTGGTAAGCGTAAAGGGTAAGTGGTTGGAGACGACGGGTTTATATAGTGAGAGGGAGACGAGGGGTTGTTTTTCAAAAATAATAATTAAATAGTGGTAGGGTGATGATGGTGGGAGAAGTTTGGGAAAAAGGTGAATTGATGTGTGATCGTGAGTCGTACAGACTGCTCATGATCATGATGGTGCAGGTGGGGTAGGGACACATGTCAACATGGGGTGGATGGAAGGGTAATGTGGAGGGGTGTCTAGGGAACATACTTTTGCTGTGTCAGGCGCGTGAGAAGGATGACGTTTGGATGATTTACGGATACTTATTAAAAATTAATAATAATCCCAAGGGATTACTCTCAAGAATATAATCCCAAAAAAAATTCAAATTTAAAATCCTGTCTAATTGCAAGATAAATACAAATTACAAAGTTTTGGCCTTCTAAAAACCCCATGTTGTATGATTTTTAGTCACAAAAGCTGCAATTTTGTATAATCTTAAAAAAGGTTTTCAATTACAGTTGGGTTTTTGGGAAAATGGATTTGTCATGGAACCAGAGGTACTCTGGTTGGTCATGACATTTGTAGAGGAACCAGAGGGTCTCTGGTTGTGTGTGATGAACAAGTTCATCAAGGAATGTTGGAATTTGATGAGACCGAGGCTCTGGATAGACTAAACAGAGGCACTGGGTCATCATATTAAACCCTAACAAAAAAATATACCCTTTAAAATGAACTAGATGGGCTCTAGTTGAATGCAAGGGATAAAATACTCCATAATATAGCATTTTTGGGATCCAGAGGCTCCGGATAGAGGAACCAGAGGCTCTGGGCGGGAAAATGCAAACAAAAAGAACCAAGGTATTAAACCAGAGGGTCTCTGGTTGAATTGGGATGTACAACCAGAGGGTTGATAGGTTCAATTTGGATGCTTAAGGATGATGGTATATGCATGACTCCCCCTCAAATGATGCAAGGGAATGTGGAATGAGTAAAAGCTTCCCCTAAAACCAATAAGGGAGAAGAATATGATAACCAGAAGCTCTAGTTGTGAAGGATGGGTTATATGAAAATGAATGATGATGATGAGAATGGAGGGTCTATGGGACCAGAGGATCTCTAGTTCCAAAGACTTAGAATCCAGAGGCTCTGATGTTTAGAACTAGAGGCTCTGGTTGCATGGATGATATAAAATGTAGGGAAGTGCAAGGAAAAAGATAACTAATGAGGACCAAGTTGGACCAGAGGGGCTCTGGTCCCAATGACTTGGAATCCAGAGGCTCTGGTCTTTAGCTCTTGTTGCAAAATGAATGGAAAAACTAAGTTAAATGCATGGCAAAAACAATGAGGGAAGACCAAGTTGGACCAGAGGGGCTCTGGTCTCAAATACTTGGAATCCAGAGACACTGTTCTATAGGACCAGAAGCTCTGGTTGGGAATGATGGTACTTAGTGAAAAACACCAAGCACCTTCTTTGGACCAGAGGGGCTCTGGTTCCAAAGAGAAGAAATTTTGGCGAAATATAAACAAGTAGTTTCAATTGTCCAGAGGCTCTGGTCTTTAGAACACTTGGTTATGTGGGCCATTTTAATGTATCACATTAGGCATAACCTAGAGATATTAAGAATCTATGGTTGGAAAGGATGATTTGCCTTAAGTGGTGAGATTCAACATACCCATCTTGCTGACATGAAACAAAAATCTTTTCTCATCTAGTGCTTTTGTAAGAATATCAGCAAGTTGAATTTCTGTAGGAACAAAATACATCTCTATTGTTCCCTTTTCTACATGATCTTTAAGAAAATGGTACGTGATTTGCAGAGATGGCTATGACACTTTTGGAGTCACCGAGGATAGGGATCTTTCATATTGAAACCCATAATCCTTCAGCTGGGTTTTCATCCAGCGCACTTGTGAACAACAACTAGCACCAACAACATATTATGCTTCTGCTGTAGAGGTTGAGACACAGTTCTGTTTTCTGGATGTCCAACTCACCAGCTTGTCCCCCAAAAGTTGGCAGTTTCAAGACATACTCTTTTTATCAAGCTTGCAACCTGCATGATCTGCATCTATATAGGCTATTAGATCAAAGCTAGAGTTCTTTGGATAGTAGGGACCCAATGAAGGAGTTCCTTTAAGGTATCTAAAGATCCTCTTGACTGCAAAGAGATGAGATTCTTTAGGATTAGCCTGATATTTTGCATAAAGACATATAGCAAATATAATATCTGGCCTACTAGCTGTTAGATACAGATGTGATCCAATCATGCCTCTGTAGGTTGTTACATCCACAGCTTTGCCTGATGGATCAGCAAACAAATTAGCTCATGTAACCATCGGTGTTCTCATCGATGATGAATTTGAGAGATTGTATTTCTTTAGATGGTCAGTCACATATTTGGACTTATTGATGAAAATTCCTTCTAAAGTTTATTATATTTGAAGACCAAGGAAGAAACTTAGTTCTCCCATCATACTTATCTCAAATTTGCTTTTCATCAGTTCTGAGAAATTTTCCCAAAATTTGGAGTTAGTAGAACCAAATATGATGTCGTCCACACATATTTGAACAAGTAAAATATCACTTTTGTGCTTCTAAAGAAAGAGAGTTGTGTTGATGGTACCTTTTTTGAATCCATTATCTATGAGGAACGTATAGAGTGTTTCATATCAGGCCCTGGGTGCTTGCTTCAGCCTATAAAGAGCTTTGTCCAGAAAATATACAAAGTCTGGATGCTTAGGATTCTCGAACCCAAGGGGCTGCTGCACATAGACTTCCTCTTGGAGTTTGCCATTGAGGAGGGTATACTTGACGTTCATCTGATAAACCTTGAAACCTTTGTGTGATACATAGGCAAGGAATATTCTGATGGCTTCAAGCCTTGTAACGGGAGCAAAGGTTTCATCGTAGTCTATCCCTTCTTCATTGTAGTAGCCCTTGGGAACAAGCCTGGCTTTGTTCCTTACTACAATGCCATCTTCATCCTTCTTGTTTTTGAAGACCCATTTGGTCCCAATGACCGTTTTCCCTTTGGGTAGAGGCATGAGGGACCATACTTTGTTCTGCTCAAATTGGAGTAGCTCCTTTTGCATGGCGTCTATCCAGTTTGGATCAGGTAGGACTTCAGAAATCTTCTTTGGTTCGATCATGCTTAGAAAATTTGCGAAGAGGTATTCATTGGTAGTTGTGGATCTCGTCTTGACCACGGATGATGGATCACCAATGATCTAGTGATGAGGATGGTCTTTTGTCCACTTGGTGCAAGATTGAGGTTCTGGAGCAATAGGATGCAGTTCTTCATCGGCTGATGGAACTGCTTGCTCCCTTTCAAAGAGATCATCTCCAGAGTGATGCTCTGGTTCTAAAGACACAGAAGAAGTAGATGGTGAAGTAATATGAGTTTTAGAAAGAGTTATACCTTTAGCATTGGAGATCTCATGTGTTTCATCGGCTCTAGAAGGTAGTTTGTCATTAGGCGCTTGTCTAGAGATTGCTTTTTCTTCAAAGAGGTCTTCAAATAATTGAGCCAACTCTGATTCATTGTGTTTGCATAAAGATGAACCAGAGGCTCCTTGGTTTAGCCTGAGTTTTGAACTGTTGTTTCTAGAAGTCATTGGTGATGAATCTTCAAAGGACATGTTGATGCTTTCTATGACGATCTTTTTTCTTTTGATGAATAACCCAAGAATATGCCTTCATCGGCCTTCTTGTCGAACTTGCCAAGATATTCCCTGTCATTGAGTACAAAGCATTTGCACCCAAAGACATGGAAATATTTGATATTTGGACGTCGTTGGTTGATGAGTTCATATGGGATCTTCTGATGCCTATTGTTGATGATACAGCGATTCTGAGTGAAGCAGGCAATAGGGATTGCTTTAGCCCAGAAGGAAATAGGTAGCTCAGATGAAGCAAGCATGGTTTTTGCTGCTTCTACAAGGGTTCTGTTCCTTTGCTCAACAACTCCATTTTGCTGTGAAGTTCTGGCTGCTGAAAAGTTCTGAGAGATACCTTCACTGATGAGATATTCCTCAATCTGGTATTCTTTAATTCTGTTCCATTGTCGCTTCTAACCTTGATGAGTTTGTGTTGTAGAAGCACTTGGAGCCTTTTCATCACCGCGATGAGGAGGTCAGGAACGTCTGATTTCTTCTTGATGAATTCAATCCATGTGTATCTTGAGAATTCATCAACGAGTACAAGAATGTACTTCTTCCTAGAGAGGCTTTGTGTGGAGATTGGCCCACAGAGGTCGATGTGAATCATGTCCAAGGGTTTGGAGCAGGAAGTTTCTGACTTGGTCATGTGAGAAGTGCATTTTAACTTCCCCATCTCACAGTCTGAGCAGAGGTGGTCTTTTTCGAAATTGACCAACTTCTGTTTGGCTAACTTCTTCAGGACATCAAAGTTTAGATGTGAGAATTTTTTATGCCAAAGACAATTTTCATCACCCCTATGGGAGACAAGGCAGAGAGTGTCTTGACCCACAGAAGATTGAAAGTCCAGAAGATAGAGATTTTTCTTGACCCACACAAGATTGAAAGTCCAGAAAATAGCCAATTTTTTGCCAGGCTTTGTTTATATGATGAAGAAACCTTTCCGAAATCTTACTTCAAGACCCTTATCACATAATTGACTTATACTTAATAAGTTGTTCTTCAAGCCTTCAACATAAGCCACCTTTGTGATTGATATGTTCCCCTTGATAAGGGTGCCATATCCCTTGATAGTCCCCTTGCTATTGTCTCCAAAAGTTACAGCGCCTCCAGATTTTTCGATGAAAGACGACAACTAACTTTTATCACTAGTCATGTGCCTAGAGCAACCTGAGTCCATATACCATATTTGCACATGCTAGTCATGCAAGACAAATTAAGGGGTTTTAGGAACCCATTTCATAATGCATCCTCGTCTGTTAGTCGGGGATTTGGCATCCTACTTTTCATCAGCCCTCTTGGATTTGGGCTGATTTTCTTTGCCCTTAGCCTTTGCAGGCTAGGGATTATTTTTTTGCCCTTACCCTTTGTCGGCTTGGACTTTTTCATATTTTCATGAGACTTAATATTTTTATATCGATAGACATGCTCCGAAAAAATACAGCGATGGTTTAACATGCGATTCCTCAGATTTTGTAAAAGAGTTAAACACTGACAGGTGGGAGTTTCTGAATAAGAGCGTTTAACAAATTTCTTTTTATTCGAAGAACTTGAAGTAAAAGCATAAGGTAAAGGTTATGTCCTAGCATTGGTTGTTTTTACAAACTTCTTATGTAGTGCAGAATTTTTATTCGACGGGGCAGGCATGGGTTTTACTTCTTTCCTGAGGAGAGGCTTCTTCCCTTTAGCTGAAGGGGAAGAAAAATGCAGGTTACAATTTTCAGAAGCATGCCACTTCTGATTCTGTTCAGAAGTGAACTTTAAAAATTTAAATTGAAGGGTCGGATCTTGTGAAGTTTCTTTGGCAGACTTAACATTTTTCAGCTTTCTTTTTTCTTTGTCAGAAGAATAGCTTCTAGAAGTTTAGATTTCATTGGGAGTTTCGAAATTTGTGGTTTCTTATCTTCAATGATCTCTGGTGCTTCACCGATTATTTTCTCTTCAGAGTCATAATCAAGAAAGTCTCTTGCAGATTTCTCAAAATCAAAATTTTCATGAATGTTCTTGGGAGAGAGAGGTTATGAGGTTGAAGGTTCAGAAAAGTCTTTTGGGAGTTCGATCGCTTCTGATTTCTCAGATGAATTTTCAAGGTTACTTTAATTATTCATCGACTTTCAGATGATGGTTCCTTACTAAGAATTTCCATTCCATCGGCAACAGTTGCTGATGAACTTGTGCAGTTGATAACCAGAGACTCTGGTTTGACCATAGGGTTTCCATCGGTCTCTGGTTTTGTCGCATCATCCTTTTCATCAGAATTCTTAATTGTGTTGCACTCATAAACTACATTTTCAAAATTTTGCCTCAAAAGAATGGTTTTTCCATCGACTTTTACTCTTTTGAAATTTGCTTTGGGTTTTGGATAAAAGTCAGGGTTTTTAACACACCCAAGTTTAAAAGTGGATTCAAGGGTGGATTTATTGTTCTCGATGAAAGAGTCAAGATCATTGAATCTGATTCTTTGGCAATCCTTTTGGCCACTTAATTTTTCATAGACATTTTGGGCATCTTGGTATTTCTTCATCAAAAGTTCATTGGTCTGAAGCTTTGATGAAGAATTTCCCTTTCCTTTTGAAAAGAAATCCTTACGAGCTACTGAATTTAATCGTTCTGCCTTACAGTCTTTCAAGGGTTTCACCTTCTTTTCTAAATCTTTAGAGATTCTCTTGTTCAGATCCAACAGTTTTTCTTTTTTTCATTTTTTCAGTAATGCAATGTGGGTTTTCTCTATAACCAATTCAGCTTTTTCTTCTGCAAGAAGATCAGTCTCTCTTTTGTAGAAACTAACTTCTTTTTCAGCTTTTAATCTTTCAGATTTTTCAAAACATAATTTTTCTTTTGAGTTGAGAAAATCTTCAGAAAGTTTTATGACCTTTAACTCTAACTCTGTTGGAGCAGAGTTGGTTTCATTATGGGAAGAATCATATACCTGGTCATCGGAGTCGGAAGTGGATTCTGCGTTGGACTTGGCCATTAAGCATATGACTGCCTTGTCTTCTTCATCGGACGAAGAATCGGACACCCAATTTCTTTCTCAGTCATCAGACTTCACTCTTTAGGATTGTACTTGTATTTGTTTTTGTAGTTGTCTGCATCATTGACCAATCATCATTTGCACTCCTTAGAAAAATGGTCTATCCTTCCCGCATCAGTAGCAACGAAGGCCATCTTTCCTTCTGTCTCCTCCTTCTCTTCTGTCTTCTCTCCTATCCTCTCTGTCTTCTCTTTCTTCTCTCCTTTCATCTCTCTGATGGATTTTCGCTGTCTTCTGTCCATAAGATGGCTTATATCTCTCCCTTCTATAGTCTCTTCTGCTGTCTTTTTCATAAGGCTTCTTGAAAAACATTCTCTGGAACTGCTTGGTTATCAAGACCAGAGATTTGGCAAATGCCTTGAGATCATCATTCGAGTCAGACACTTCTTCTTCAGATTCTGACTCAACTATCAATGCCTTCTTGCTCTTTTTCTTGTGCTCTTTGGAAGAGCTCCTCGTAACCTCTTTTTCTTCTGCTGCCAGGGCAAGAGATCAACCAATGGACACATTCCTCTTCAAAATATCCTTTTCTTGGGCATCAAGTGTTCCATATACGTCATGAAGTGACCAACTGTCAAAGTCCAGATTTGCTTGGAGAGACATCGACAGTTGAGTCCACTCATCACCGAGACTTTTGAGGAAAAGGACATTGTTTTCGTCTTTTGTCCTAGCAATATCAATGTGTTAAAATGATCATATGTCTTCTATATTGGTTCATCGGGCAATGCTTTGAAATTTGTGTATTCATTTAAGCATTGCGCCCTACGATTTTTCTTCGTCTTTACGCCTCCTTCCAGTTGACTAGCTAATTCATCCCATATCTCCTTTGATGTTGTGCAAGCATCCAAAGATTGGAATAGTTCATTGGGAATAGCCATGATAATCAGCCTCTTGGCCTTCCTTACTACCTCTACCCTTTCGATGTCATCTTTATCCCAGTTGCTCTCATCCTTTACCATGTAATAAGCAGCAACTTCAGCAGTGGTACTCGTTCTAGGAACTCTTGGAACAGGAGTTTGAGGAACATATGGGCCTTCTATTACAGACATGAGGAGACTTTTGTCCATCCCCTCGAGGAAGTTCACCATGCGTATCCTCCATTGTGGATACTCTTCACGTTGAGAGTTGGAGTGTTGGTGAAGGAACCAACACTGTAGGCAGAAATCCAGTTGGCCATTATAACGATTTGGAAGAGAATAAGAAAATTTTAATAATGGAAAAAATTGTGAGATTTTTAATTTTCAGATTCAAATTGATCGTTTTGATTGGAAAAGTAATCAATCTACTCTGATACCAATTGTTGATCCCAGATCTCTAAATAACACAAATATTTTTGTTATGGAGAACCTAAATCTGTTGTATGGATGAATAATAGTGAAGAACAACTTAAGAATATTCAAGAGAATTATGAAGCTTCAAAGATCTCACTATTATTACTTTTACGAGAAGGAAAAGACAATTATTACAAGATATATGAAAGCAATTTATACTATCAATCTATTTTAAGAAATAACTATCTAGAGAAAAGATATCTATAAGATATTCTAGAAAAAGATATCTATATAGAAATATGGAAATTATCTCAATCTTTATAGCAAATAGAAATCCAGCTGTCGATGAGTCATCTCCAGCTGTCTTTAAGGAAGCATGTTCAACCAAGAGTCTTCACGAATCTTCTTGCTTGGATATCTGTGATTGAACTGTTGTAGAATCCTCCAAGTGTTAATAACCAGAATGGTGATGGAGATGCATTGTTCATCGCATCTATGGACCATTCATCGCATCTCTGATTGGTCTTGGACACTTAGGATTTCTTTCATCGGCCCTCTGCAATTCCATACTTGTACATTTTTCATTACTTTTACAATAAGAATTATGGGGTCTAACAGTATCAGATCATTATACTTCTTTGACCAAAAGCTAACACGTTGAACCAAAAGTTGCTCGACAAATCTATACATCTGTGCTAAATCAATCATATATCATGCGTCCATGATCGAGAGAAGTTGAATCCAGTCACTGTGGAAAGATAACATACTAATCTACAACGTTCATATTTTAAGTTTTCCCGAACTCCAAATATTTCATGACCAGAAGATTCGTAGAAACCAGTGAAATGTTGTTAGACAGAAACCTTCGATGCGAATTCATGTATCAAAGAAGACCACGGGGATCAGAGGTGGACCAGAGCAACCATAAAATACCAGAAATTTTGTGAGCGAGTATGCCTTATTCACTGTCAAAGTCTGTAGAACGATGCTGGACCGAAAGCATTGCTTTTCACTTATGCTCATTCCGATTTTAGAATGGTGTTCACTTGTCCGATCTTCATGGATTAAAGCTACATCTGTGACATATTTAATGTAACTCTCTCCCTTATTTTCAATTCTACAGTCCGGAGCTGAATGTTTTGTGTAGCTGAGGGAAACTTGCACAACTCACTCAATTTTCATCCAAAAATGGTTGAATCAAAGCTTGTTAAGAAGCTACGAGGTTGGAGTTCAATGTGCATGTTTTATGTTTTCACTCAATCAGGCTCCTTGATGTTCAAAAACAACGATGAAATTGAGTTATGAAAGCTAGACAAAAAGTGCAAATTGTCTCGGTCTTTCAAGAATATGAGCCTGCATTTGAGGGGGAGATTGTAACGCCTTGAAAACTTGACGAGTGGCACATAAGAGCTTCTAAATAAATCAAGGGGGAGTATATATGATGATGTTTTCTCTATAAAACAAGGGGGAGATTATTAGATAAAATTAGCCCCTAATTTTATAAAGATTTCTATTTTGAGCTTTTAGGGAGTTTATGGGCTTGGGCTATTTGTCTTGTAAATGACCTTATATATAGGTGTCATTGGCTAAGATTTAAATTTGTTCATTCACTTGTAATTCCAATGAGAGTCATATATGAGTGAGAGAATGCTTTGTAATTTTTGTTTTCACGAATAAGAATCTGGCCAGTTTCTTCTTCATGATTTTCATCTTTCCCTCTTAATTTCATCTTTATATCTCAATTATTGTATTTAATAATGACTTTGTTTCATCTACTTTCATGGATCCTTTCACTTTGCAGATGCTCTTGAAAGATTGCTTTCTCGAAGGATAATCTGAAACATCATAAACAAAATCATCAGAAGAATTTTCATGATTAGTCTGCTTTTTCTGATTTTTAACAGTTCTCTTTTGTTTCTTTAAATACCTGTTAGCAACATTATTCCTATCTTGTAAAAGTATAGAAAAAGTATATTGCAAGTCTTGACAGAAGGTTAACTCCAYAGAAGACAACAGAGGACTAACGACAGAAGCCGTATGATCGCGCAAGTGAAGAGTGGCAGAACCTCTGATGTGTCTCACAGAGGTTCTGGAAAATTGTCCTCTGTCAAAAGAACACGCAAGTCATTTACAGCAGAGCCTCTGAGATGGCTCACAGAGGGTCTGCGGTTTTCGTCCTCTGTGAAGTT
>NC_037530.1:19464628-19466603 GCF_001531365.2 Cynara cardunculus var. scolymus
GTTTTGAATTCTAATTCAATTAATTCTGCTTTTGGTATTAATCTGTGATTCCTAGAACACCAATTTCTTCAGATTACCTTGTTCATGAGTACTGGATCTCAATCCAAGCCTCCCATGCTTATCCGAGAGGAATACCCACAATGGAAAGTGCGCATGATCAACTTCCTGGAGGGAATTCACCCAAGAATTTGTGAATTYCTCTACAATCCACCATACGTGCCATTGAATTTGATTCCACGAGTTCAAGCAACTGGTACAACCCCCGAAGTTCCTGAGCACTATGAGCCAAAACCAATTGCAAACTGGAGCGATGAAGATAAGGTATTTGGTTGAATTGGGAAGCAAATGTAAAAGGATGTTAATCATGGCTTTACCTCATGAGATTTTCAAATGTATTGATCACTGCCATCTGTCTATGGACATTTGGGCAGAATTGGAGAAACAGATCGAAGGAGGGAAGAAAACTCTCAAGAACAACCGAGCCACTTGTATTGATGAATATCATAGCTTCAAGGCTAAGGAGGGTGAATCCCTGTCAGACACATACTTCAGGTTCAATACCTTAATCAACAATTGCAAGAGATATGGAGTGATGAGAACTATAGAGGACAACAACTCTATGTTCTTGAAAAATCTTGGAAACGAATGGATGCAGTTGACCATGTCAATGAAGGCCACTTTGGATCTAGAAGCATGGACCTTGGCTGACTTGTTTGGTTCAGTCAAAAGTCAAGAGCCTCAAGTGCTTCAAATGAAAAAGAATTATGGTCGTCCTCTTGCTCTAGTTGCAGAAGATGGTGGCTCTGGTATGGGGAGAGAATCAAAGAAGGAAGAAAAGGAGAAGAAAAAGAAGATTCTGATCGCAGAGAGTGAGGAGAGCTCTGAAGAAGAAGTAACAATGAAAGAAATGATGAAGACTCTCTCATTGATCACCAGAGAGTATAGGAAGGGTGGTGAAAAGAAAGAGTATAGAAGTTTCAACAGAAGAAACTACACAGAAGGTGGAAGATCTGATGGAAGTGAAAAGGAGGAGCAGAAGGCTCCACAGAAGATAGTTGAGAAGAAGAAGGAAGAGACAAAAGAAGGATATTTCAAATGTGGTAATCCAGGCCACTTTGCTGCGGAGTGTTGGTCAAAAGGGCCTAAGGCTCCACAAAAGGGTCCAAGAGATGCAGCCTTCTACAAAAAGAAGGCTGAGTACTATCAACAGAAGTCTCTGCTAGCTCAAACTAGTGAGTTAGTCACTGCTAGCTCAAACTAGTGAGTTAGTCACTGATGAATCCTAAGACGAAGATGATCAGAAGGGACTTCTTGCATGGGAAGACTCAGACACAAAGGATGAGATCTTCTGTGAGATGGCAAAAATTGACTCCGACTCTTCTGACTCAAATGACCAAGAGAAGAAGCAGCATGTGTCTACTTGGGTCGTTGACTCAGGATGCTCGAGACACATGACTGGCACCTTAGAGGTTCTGTCATCATACCTAAAGCGAGAAGGAGGTTCTGTTGCATTTGGTGGAAATCAGAAGGGGAAGATCAAAGGATATGGAATGATTGTTAAAGGAGAAATAAAGATGAATCAAGTCTCTTTTGTGGATGGACTGAAACACAATCTCATAAGTGTCAGTCAGTTGTGTGACAAATGTCTTGATGTGCTCTTTAAAGTTAAATTATGCATTATGTACAAAGCTGATACACTGATAGAGGTAATGAGGGCCAACAGAAGAGGAGATATGTATCTTTTGTGTTTTGACACATTAGAAGCCAAAAAGGAAGTTTGTCTTGTGTCCTCTGTGAAGAATGAAGAGGCTTGACTCTGGCATAACAGGTTCTGTCATCTTAGTTTTCATACTCTTGACAAGCTGGTAAGGCTTAATTTAGTCAAAGGACTGCCCAATATAAAATTTGAAAAAGTCCATCTTTGTTCAGCCTGTGAAATGGGAAAACTCAAAAGGTCTTCTCATAAAACCAAGTC
>NC_037530.1:19469530-19470747 GCF_001531365.2 Cynara cardunculus var. scolymus
AATTGGCTGATCTCTTTACAAAAGCCCTTGATGAGAAAAGATTTAACTTTCTTGTTGAAAAAATAGGAATGGCATGCCTAGAGTTCTAAGTGTTGTTTGTCTTACTTTTAATAATCTCTTTTTGTATAAAGTTTTACTTCTTGGTTAACCTTCACTTGTTTTCTTAGTTAGTAGGTTTATCTCGCAGAGACATGCAAGGTTTGAGGGGGAGTATACGCTTTAAAGAATAAACCTATTGAAGAAGCAAAATGTTTTTCATCACAGAAGTCTTTTCACATATCCTCTGTGATAACTCTCAGAGGCTCTTTGAACAGGTCCTCTGTCGATGCTTCCTATATTCTTAGGATTTTAAATGTTTTTTGTTTTGAGGGGGGAGCCATGGAAGCTGGCTTCAAGGGGGAGTTTTTGAATTGAAAATCAAAACCTCAGAAGGTGCCAAWTTTTTTTGAAGTATCTTGATCTCAGAGGTCAGCTCATCAGAACCTCTGGCGCTTCTATCAGAGGCTCTGTGGGTCTGAACTGAGCAAGTGCTCATCTCTCTAAGGATTTTCAAACCGTTTAGGTATATAAAGGTGTAACATGTTATAAGACCCCGCACATATCACAGAGGCTCTGTTACCCTTAGGCTTCTGACAAAACTCACTTCTATAGTTTTCTATTATTGATATGGTGCATGTGGTTCTGTGGATAAGGGTTAAAGTTGACCACGTGCGTGTCAGAAACGGGGGCGCACGTCATCAATCATGCGTCTTCCCAAAAACACGTGACATATTTTGATTCGTCTTTCCCATAAACCACTCATCACATATATCACCAAATAAACGGTTCACATTCAAAATTCGTCACTATAAATACTTTCCCCCCATCATATACCCCTTCACTTCCGTAAATACTCCWCCAGCAAAATCTCAAGCTTTCCGACAACCTGCAAATATGTCCTCAAGCTCAGCATCCATCTCTGCTCAATCCGAAAACAACCCAAGCAATAATGAAGTGAACCAATCTCAGGCACTGACCTCTCATGCCATATCTTTTTTACAGAATCGATATGAAAAAGTGATGTTGGTAAAGAAACCTAATAACTACTACTTCGCTCCATCCCTAAATGGCTTCCCGGAACACACTTATCCACTACTGGAGATCCTTCGCAATCATCCCATCTATTACGCACTCACCGCAACAAAACCTACCCCTGAAACCTATCTCACCCAATTTCT
>NC_037530.1:19471242-19490227 GCF_001531365.2 Cynara cardunculus var. scolymus
CCAAACTTGATCTTACAGAGGTTCTTCGGCTTGGTCTTTGGAGACATGATTGCAGAGAAGCTGCCCTCTGCAGAGCCGAATGCTCGTTTATACCCAATGARGGAGTTTCATCCAACAGAGCATGAGTTAGGCTACAGAAGCCCGAGGCCATTATCAAAAGCTATGCTCAAGTACCTTAGCAAAGGAGATAAGAAGGCTTATAGACGTGGATACAGGAGGCCAGAGCCGGTCCCTGAAACCCCTCCACGAATATGTATCCCTGTAGGTGAGAAAGTGCACAAAATGAGAGTTGAGGGAAGATTGGAGGAGCCTGCAGAGGCAAGGGAGCTGAGTGAGGAAGGACCGAGAGTAGTTAGTAGTCCCCCACAAAGGCCAAAGAAGTCTAAGAAGACTCACAAGGATGTCGATACTTCTGAGAAAAGGAAAGGGAAAAAGAGATACGTAGTAGAAGAGGGTCCAAACAGTCCTCTGCCAAAACCCAAAAAGAAGAAATCAAAGAAGGCCCAACCTACAGAGGTTGAGGTCATAGAGGACAAGATTCAAGAAGGCCTGACAGAGGCTGTACCTAAGTGCAGAAGGTTGTGCAAGGCTGTTAGAGAAGAGTCCCCTATTGAGCAAATCCAAGATATAATCTTCGATCTCAAACAGAGTTTTACAGCGCCCACAGAGGTGGTAGATTTAGGGACAAAAGTCGTACTAGACACCAAAGAGGAAGAAGTGGAGTTAGAAGAGGGTGAAAAAGATGCTGAAGGCACACATCCAAGCCCCCTCCCAGTGTAACCCATATGGCTAGGGACCCTGTTCTAGAGGGAACCCTTATTGAAGAAAGCGTGCACACGCTCAACCCTGAACCAACCAACCTCGCAGAGGACATTCTTTCGTCCTTTGTCGAATGCATAAACAGGAACCCTATTCTACTCCATCATCCTCTCAAAAGGATGGTAGTTTTATCATAAGAGTCCATTCGCCCAAGGACTCGACACTATCAAGAAAGGCATCTGTTGCCCCTCCACACGTGAGTGAACCACCCAGTCATGCTTCAGAGGCATGCGAGAGAATCACCGAGGCTGCGGGTCTAGAACGCCCAAAGTCTCCACTCGATCCCTCTGCCAAGTTAGGCTCTTAACCTATTAGGCATGAAATCGACAGAACACCGGTAGGCTCTCCAATTGGGGATGTCCGAGGATCTGGTGGAAGTCCCCGAGATGACAACGCCAAATCGGTCACTGAGGGCGCCTTACACTCCAAGGCTACTAGGTCACCATGTGTTGGTGATCTAGGTTCCCCGAGTGCCTATGTGACGAAGAAGGAGTTTCAAACCTTCACCACAAAGGTACTCAATTGGTTGGATGAGTTGAAAAGCTTGTTCTCCTTCTCTCCGACAACAGAGGCACTTACACCTCTCACAGAGGCTCTGAAGGAGTTGACTTCTACAACTTCTGAACTCAAGGCGGCCTTATCAGCCCTTCAGAGCTCTGTCCTCAACAAGGCCGATCTCACAGAAGCCTTCGGCGCGCTGTCTCTCAATCCTTCTTCCATCAACACACTCAAGACAGAACTGACAGATTTCGCCGCCCAGTACGCTGCAGACATGATTTCCGCCTGCTACACGAACTACTCCGCCTTCAAGGATGAAATCAAAGAGATGTTCTCCTCTGTGATCACTTTTGGCGTCGACTCCTCATCCTCCAGGGCTAACATTAAACATCTAGCCACTCGCAGAGAGCTAGACGCAATAGTTGAGGCCCTCGAAGAGACCGTACAGAAACACCACGACCATCTTCTCAAAGAGGCCCGAGCTACTAACGAATCCATTAGAGACTGCACGAAGGAACTCGTCACAAAAGGTCACTCATTCCGAAATGAAATCTATCGTTGCGTCTCTACCATGAAATGGGCCACAGAGATTGATATCAACATCGCCACTCTGAATGCTGAAATGGTAATAGAGAAGATGGAGAAAACAGCCTCCAGAGTACTCAGGTGCTTGAAGAAGGCTCCTTTCACCTCGTGCAAGGCAGAGGCTACTCAAATCCATGATGATCAGGGAGGCAATGACCATGATCGTCATGAGGGGGAGAAGAAGACAGAGCCAAAGAAATCAACCTCTGCCAAACCACTGAAAATAGTGGCTTCTGCTGCAGCCCTATTCTCCAAAGAAAAATCTCCAGAGCCTACGGGGAAAGGCAAGGGTAAAGTGGTAGAGGCGTCGCCAAAGAAAGGGTCTAGCTCTGAGACACTGGAGGAGATTAATGAAGATGAATATGGCGACCCTGATCTGGTTCAAGCCCTCAAGGATTCTCTGGCAGAGGCTCGGATGAAGCAATGCAGAGCTCCGATCCCCAAAGTCGGAGAAAGCCCTTCCAAACTAGCCAAGATACCTGAAGAGACGTCCACGGGTACGTTCGACACTCTGTTAGGAACAGTCAAGCCAATCCTACCAGAGGGGTCTACCCAGAGGCCAATATTTGAAGAAGACACCAGAACGCCAGAGTCTATCACAGTGGGGAGGGTCTCTGAAATTATTGATTCGATGAACAAGATTCCTATGCAGATGATGCGTACAGAGCCCGTAACCACTGTCGAAGAGATTCTACGGTGGCGTTACTCATCCACGGACACAGGGCCCCCATACAATCCAGAGCTAACTAGCATGCCCTCTGTCGAAGCAAAGTTTCACTTCTCTAAACTCACCAAGCCACCAGTGCAGGTCTTCTCAGAGGACGGTATTTGCTCACTAGAAACCATCTCTCCGCGTACCATGCTGAAAAAGACCGTGCTGTACACTTAATATACGGTGAAGAGGGATGATGGCAACCTCTACACTTTTACAGATGCTGATCTCCATAATCTGTGCGTATTTGATCTAATCTTCTTGCACAAGATCCTGAACAAGTACATGGAGAGGAGGTCAAGCTACTCGATTTCTCTTAGAAGGCTGATAGAGGTGATGCGTGCCCAAGTCAAATTCTATAGCCAGAAAGACTTCGATATTGCTATGAGGTTGGCCCAGCCAGAGCTGAAGATTACTTCTCCAAAGAACAGACCCATTTGGCTGCATATGTTCCATCCCAACACTATTATCCACAATCCCATCTTTGGGTTTGTTTTCTTGGACAAGGATGAGATACTAAGATTCTTCGATCCGAAAGAGGCACATAAGTATTCAACAGAGTCCCTCGAATGGGTGTTCAACTCGGTGGTGGCAGAGGTGCAGAAAGGGCGAATAAGGGCGGATGAAGTAACGGACTTTCTGGAAACTATCAAAATACAAGTCTCATTCAGGGAATGGATCTTCAAGGTCTACAAGACTGTCAAGACTGATTTGCAATATGCTGTAGACGATTATCCAGACTCTGCTGTTGAGTAAACTTTTGTAATAGAGTAGGCCTGCACAATTTTTACTTCTTTCAGTAATGTAAATTTTTGCAGAKGATGAGATTAATCTCCTCTTGTATTTTTCCTTAAGTCAAATCTTGCACCCAATTGTCCACAATTACCTTTTCAATACTTAGGGGGAGATTGTTAGCTCCATTATTCCTATCTTGTAAAAGTATAGAAAAAGTATATTGCAAGTCTTGACAGAAGGTTAACTCCACAGAAGACAACAGAGGACTAACGACAGAAGCCGTATGATCGCGCAAGTGAAGAGTGGCAGAACCTCTGATGTGTCTCACAGAGGTTCTGGGAAATTGTCCTCTGTCAAAAGAACACGCAAGTCATTTACAGCAGAGCCTCTGAGATGGCTCACAGAGGGTCTACGGTTTTCGTCCTCTGTGAAGTTTTTGTTCTAACAGTTTTCGAAGGTAGTTAGCCGCATGTGCTTCTCACGTGACTAGGGCTTAATTGACTTTCTTTGGACGACCCAGATGAAGACACGTGCCAAGATCTAGTCTCTAAGGTCGTTAGGAACTAGTATAAATAGCGGATAGGGCCTTTGTAAACTGTGTGCTTCCAGTATTGTAATTGTCAATATTTTCAATTGAATTGATTGAAAACACTCTGTTTTGCTCTTATTAATGTTTCCGCTGCACTTCAATTGTTTTAGAGCTATTTAGAGTATTAGATCAATACCAAAGTTGAATTCAGATCCAACAATACCTTTTAGCTTTATTCTTTTTGTAATAGGTATTCGTAGGAATAGATTCAGAATTAAGATCTTGACTGGTTCCTGAGCATTTTCTTTACCTTTATTAAAAAATTCAACGTGGCTCGGATGTTTTTGTGAAAAGTCAAACTAATTAATCCGTTCGTCTAAACAAACATCTGAATTTAAAGTTTCAGAAATTTCAATTTCTTCTTCAGATACTTTAATATCATCCGAATTTGTAGAATTAGTTTAAGATTTAGTGACAAAATTTTCCATAAATGCCTTACATGAAGAGGCTTTTGAATTAAAAGAATCAGTATTGTCCTCTTCTTGCACAACATATTGAGATTCACGATTTGCAATTTTAGACAAAACCGATTTCCTTTATTTTTCAAAATAAACTTTTTCTTCTTTTAAAACATTTTCAAGTTGAACTATTTATTTTTTCTAGAACTAAAGTCGGAGTATAAGGTTTTAGTTCAACAATTTTGAAGAAATGTCAACAGATGAAAAGTTGTGAATGTAATCAGTAGAAAGTGCAAGAATTCTTGTATCATAACTTTCATTCAGTTCTTCATAATCAAAAGGTATTTGCATTTTATCTGTTCTCTTACGATTTAAATATTCTCGTTCTTCTACTTCATCAGATGATTTCATAAATTGAATTTTGTAATATGGACCGAGGTCTAGATATTGAAACTTATACAAAGTAGGAGCATATAAGGTGTCTCTTCAAAAAAATGGATTTTCATATCCTAATCCTTCTTTCGGATTAAAAAAATCCGAATTCATTAGGTTTGTTCAGAAAAATTATTTGATCAGGTTGTCCTCTCTTATAAAGTTTTTGCTCAAGATCATTAAGTTTTTCAGTTAAACTTTTATTTTGCAAAGCAAGTGAACTATTTTTAACAATTAGGTCATCATTTTCAAACTCTGATAATTTTATTTTTTCTAACATACCAGAAATATGTTTCCTCAATTTGAAACAAGCCTTGATACCAATTATAACAACCCATCATGTACTAAATAGTGCTAACAACAAAACTCATACTTCCACTTACATCATGTATCACAACACTCCATGTATATTTACATATGACAAATTAACAATATGAGTTAAAAAATTGTCATAATAAAACTTTCTTCCAAAATTTCTTCTACTTCTTTCCCTTGCCTTTATCATGAGATGTTGGATGACCTGCAAAACAAATTATTACAACAAATGAGGGTTAAACCTAAAGGTCTAGTGATTGAATTACCTTCATACAAACATATGCAACCACCAAGATAGTTCAAACCTGGATTTTAATGTTTAATCAACATCACCGTTACACCGTCATTTCATCCATCGTGATTACATCGTCATTTCATCTATCGCGGTTACAACGCCATTTCATCTATCGCGGTTACACCATCATTTCATCTATTGCAGTTATTATGAGCAATGAGGTCTAATCCTAACAATACTTTATTAGTGAGAAATCTTATTAAAAAGCACTTTGTCCTATCTCGACAACACTTTGATCGGTGAGAGTTTATTGGACAACACATGATCGGTGCAGGGTCCTTACCGGACAATGCTTTTATTGGTAAGGGGTTATCGGACAACACATGATCGATGCAGGGTCCTTACCGGACAACGCTTTGATCGGTGAGGGGTTATTGGACAAATCATAATCGGTGAAAGGTCCTATCGGACAATGTTTTGATCGATGAGGGGTTATCGGACAACACATGATCGGTGAAGGATACTTACCGGACAATACTTCGATTGGTGAGGGGTTATCGGACAACACATGATTGGTGAAGGGTCCTTACCCATTAACCTTTTTGAGTGATGAGGGACCTTATCAGATGATGCTTTGTCCGGTGAGGGATCTCATCAGACGATACCTTGTCCGATGAGGATTCTCCTTGGATAAGCGTTGTGCGATGAAGGTAAAACAAAATTATTGATGTAAAAATACAATTAAAACACCATATATTACAGTTCAGCAATAAATACTACAGAATTATGACAATCCTATTTATCAAAAACAGTATAGGAACACTCACTTTTGCCTATAACTCAGATTGAATTACCGCTACTCTTTCTGCCTTATTTTCCTTTCAACTTCTGCCAAGACTGGAACCTCTTCAAAAGCTAGCAAATACTTCCAAAAGTGTAAGCTCGCTTACTATATATAGTAAGTGAAATACAAAGTAGAATTATGGCGATGCATGAGCATGCACCTCCCCACCCCCATACATCACCCTCCATAATAATATGTTTCATAAAGAAATAAAATATTTAATCTAAGGAGGCATGAAGATATATATTAATCCCTCCAACTCCATCTTGTAACCCCAAACTTTCTATTACTATTTTTTCTTTCAAAACCCAAGCAAACATAACTTGAAACCAAATATTACAATATCCTTTCCTTAGAAGAATTTCGTCCCGGAATTCCATGAAGTAAACAAATGAGGATATTTTACCCGCATCTCAGACTCAGGTTCTCAGGTGGCTTATAATAACGCCATTGAACTTTCACTAACCCAATTTATTTTTTCCGCAATGCTTTTATTCTAAAATCGGTAATGGCTTCAGGGGTTTCTAGAAAACACAACTTCTCGTCAATCTTAATCTCTGGCAATGGCACAACTACCTCTGATTTTGCCAGACACTTCCATAGATTTGACACATGAAAAATGTTATGAATGCCACTTAATTCCACATGAACTTCTAGTTTATATGTCACCTCTCCAACTTGTTCAAGGATAGAAAATGGTCTGATATACCTTAGACTTTGTTGGAACCCAGATTCATTAATCACAGAAACCACAGATAAATTAGAATTGAATAATAGTTGTGTAACTGGAATGGTCTAATAAAAATATTCAAGATAAAATATGAATGCAAGATAAACTTGAATAAGTCGGAAGCTTTTATTAGATGAGAAGAATAAATAGTAAAGCTCTTAATCTAATTGTATTCTCACAAGATTTCTTTATAGTCTAATTCGTCACTTTTAGATAACATGTAACCTGAGGAAGATGCCTTCTTATATATGACTAAGCTAAAACATAACCTCCTAGAATCTTGGCTTGGAACTCTAAGTTCTTATTCCTCGTTCTTATCGTTCATGTTCCTTGGAAAGTGGAGCAGATTGAGTCAAGCCTTCTAGAATCTGTTAGAAGCCTTGCCGAAAAGTCTGAACCGTGTGCACAATCAATGGGTGTTAGAGACTCAAAGGCTCTACATGTACTATGCAGAGGCTATGTGTTTTGAGTGAAGCACTGTATCAAGCACTTAACCTTTTTGGCGCTTAAGTCTTGATCTTCCCTGGAGTAGAGCACGGGCTCTTTATGTAAGACGCTTAGCAATTGAGTAAGAGCTCTGTCTCTTGAAGTTTTTCTGCTTAAGAGCTCTTGGAGATCACTTCAAAAGACTAAGTCCTAAATACTAGAGTAAAAGACTTCTGACTTACACTTTTACAAGATGGGGTCTCAGAATCTCCCCTAAATGCAAATAAGACAGAATCTTACTAGAATAAAACACAAGTCTAATCAAAGCTAGAGGTCAAAAAGGACCTATGTATTACATTTACTATCTAAAGTTTTTACAATATTATGAAAGGAAATTACATGACTTGAAGTTGAAAAACAAAAGATAGTTATAAATTACAAAGGTAGAGGCCTAGATATGTTGGAGCTTCATGAACCTCCTAAGAAGTTCATGAAATTCTAATACTTTATCTATAGATCTTACCATTTTGCTTGTTCTCTCCTTTGCGCCCATGGTAGTATCTCTGCTTCTTGATAGATTGTTCTTGATGTACCTTAGAGTCGAGTTGGAGTATTTAAAGCGTTGATGTTCACGGAAGAACACTTTTCTGTCTTGTTCATTCTTGAAAATCACCCCACGTTGTGGCTCAACCAACACCATCTACGAGGGGATATGCTTAATACCTTCAAAGTATTCGTTTGGCGCAGTGACACTAAGCTGGTCTACCCCCATATCTAGAGTAATTTGGAAGTCGAGTTTGCACTTATGGTCGAGAAAGTCCGTCATTGTTTGTCGTATTGGTGAGTTAGCTAGAGCATATTTCATACCCTTATCTTTCTTGTGATCAGTGAAGAAGTACCAAGACAAGATCCCAGGGATTAAGATTGATAAAGTCGCAATCCATGAAAGTGCGAAGCTGCCCATGGGATCTCTCTACCGTGTACTCGTGAAAGACTATTTGGTTGTGGGCAAAGGTCCATTTTCTAATATCCAAAATCTTCTTGATGCCATCTACTGGGTGAACTGCAGAAATTGGTTGAGTAAATCGGCGTATGAACCTCTGCCTTATATTCTCTTGAGCCATTGGATGTTGGTTGATATTTTGAGTGGGCACCTCATTCCACTGGCTGTAAAGATATTGAAACAAGTCTTCACTATCAACAGTGTCCCTGATTTGCTTCTCACGAGGTATAGGCCTCATCATTGCATCCATTTGGTCCCTGATCTCTTGTACTGAATCAGAGGTCGGTTTGGAGCTCCGAGGCCTGCTGCTGCTTGCTCTTGGCTGGCTAGCTCTAACTGGAACCTTCTACCTTAACGCAGGTCTAACGACTTTTTTCCCTTGGATGGGGACCTTAGCTCTGTAGGTATTGCGGTGTGGTGGTGGTGCAGCGATGGTAACCTTGGTGGCTAGTGGAATCGCCATTGGAGGAGCAGCATGTTATGTTCTTTGTTACTTCTTCTTTGGCTCCATGACGTTCACTTTTACCACTTCTTGTTCATCAATCCTCGTGGATAGAGCGGTTTCCATGAAGTATTATACGGAGGATGATAGACTTGATAACGATGAAGAGGCATAAATTGAAGTTAGCTTGACGGAGTCCTCTTCATCGGTCATCTGCCATGCCTGCGTGGCTACTCCTGGTGCAGCTGGCACCGTCCTTTTCTGACAGCCTCCTCTTGTATGTGCACAACCCTGGATTTTTGACTAGATGGCGCAGGGGATTGCTCTTTAGGAGTAGAGGCAGAGAGAGTAGCAAGAGGGATAATGCTTTTTGATGCAGTAGGATGTTTCTCCCCCTCTTGACGACTTTGAGGACCAGACTGCTTTGGGTCCTTATTGTCATCAAGCCTCCTCTTCTTCGATGCTTTTGCATAGGGGAATGGCTTTGTTGGCTTCTGTACATCAACGGGAGCCATGGCCTTGACCTTGGCATCAAAGAGGTTGACGATGTCTGAAGCTGCATTAGTAGCTTTAGTGATCTCAATGTCCACTCTAAACTTGAACGCATCCAAAGAGCGATACATCTCGACGACCGCCTACTTGGCCGAGTTGTTGAAGTCGGAGGTGTAGTTAGCCATGTTTTGGAGTAGTCGATCACCCAGAGCCCGCACCTTGGTCTGGGTGATGTAGTCAGCAGGGACACTCAGAGGAATAAGTGTTGTTTGATCTTAAGTTGAGGTGGAGGCAACATCCCTCTGAATGTGAGCAAGGATCCTTTGTAGGGTCTCTACATTGATTGCCATCAATTCCTGTAATTGTTCGAGTTAAGTACAAATTGTCAATGACTCAGCTCTCAATACTACTAAGGATGATCGAACCTCGTCCAAAGCAGGTTAGAGGTTGATAGCTCTATAGGGACATGTTGATTTTTAACTCATCCAAGGAGCATAGCACAGAGGTGGCAAAGGTTTGGAACTCATCTTTTGTGACATATGCAGTTAGGGTAACCTCAGGCGCAACACATGAGCCAAGTTCAGTCCTTGTTCCTAGGAAACCTTCTTTCTCGACTTGTTTGATGTTGGTGAAGGAAGGATTTCTAGCCGATCCTCGTGTCTCTCTTAGAGGAGAAGACACTACAGCTGTTCTTTCAAGAGGGATTTCCTCAACTAATTTAGAGTCTGCAAAGGAACCCTCGTTGATTGGACTAAGAGACCTGTCGAGAGTCTCTAAGCTGCGTGCACCTAATTCTTGCTTTTAACAAGGTTGGGAAATATCTAGTGTAGTGGACACAAATTCTTGTGTATGGGAGAGTGTCGTGGCATGGGGAGACATGCCACTTATCTTTTCAATGGTATTACCCTTTTGAGAGGGTGAGCCTTGCAATGTGGCTTCCCTTTCGCTAACTTGACCAGAGGCAGATGCAACCTCTAACTAGTTTGGCTGGCAAGACTTTGAAGTGTGTGCCTCTTGTTCAATAACTCATGTGGCTCGACCAACTGAGTCGGATTAGATGGATGCACTGGATTGGGCTTGGAATATATATGTGCCTATTATGCATCCTAGGCTGCTCTGGCTCTTCCTTAGCCAAAGAGTTGCTCCCTCTCCTTCCTCATCTCCCTCATCCCTCTTAGATGAGGAAGAGCTCTCATCCTCACTTTCTTCTTGCTCTTCCTCAGAGTCCTCTACGTCAAAACTTAAAATTTGTTCTTGTTGTCGACGCAGAGCCTCTTCTCTCTTTTTCCTTTCTTCCTCCTCGCTCCTACCTTTCTCTTCTTGCTCTTGCCTCTCTCGTTCTTCCCTCTCTCTCTTTCTCTTTTCCTTCTTCTCCCTCTGTGATTTTGCTTCCAGCCTCTTCCTCTTCTGCTCCCTCTCTCTCTCCTTCCTCGCTTGTTCCCCCTCAGGTAAAGGTCTTTCTGCCTCTTTTCCCTCGTAGGTTGCCCTATGCTGGTCGGGGTTCGAGGCACTAGTTCTAGCGCCTCGAGCACACGTCTATATGCTATCCTTACCTCCCTCGTCTTCATATTGGTCACCAGCTCTAATGGAATGGGCCACTCTGCAAGATAGACATCCTTGTGCATAGTGGGCTTGTACATTGAGAGCACATGCAACTTGTGCATAGGAAGGCTTGCGATGTCGATGTTCTGCTCCTCAAAACTAGGTCTTAAAAGAAGACCTAGAAAGCATAGGAAGAGCAAAACAAGCAACTTTTTTCCCTTGGAAGCATCAATGATCTTCTTGGGGACCGCAACCTTGAATTCTATATACAGAATCAAGGAGTAGTCAACGGGAAGATCGAAGAATATCCCGTTCACGATCTGCAGGATATTTGTGGAGCACATGTCGAGGCTGCCAATTGTGCACGTCAGCGAGCGATTGACCAATGTGAATAGGACGTTCCACATTGGTGGCAAGTACTGTCGACGGTATTGCGATGGGTACCAGATTTGTTGGTTATACCCCAACATCTTTAGAAAGGCCACTAGCTCATCCCCGGTTGGGAGAGGTGCATATTCGCTAAAACTAGAATCCTTCTTGGTTGGTAGTTGAAGGATGTAGGAAAATAGTGACCTGGAAATACGAACTGTGACGTAATCCTTGGTGGAGGGAACATAAAAATCACCTAAAATCCCATGTTAGGATTCGATGATGTCACAGGATTGCTAAAATTCCTGAATGAATCGCTCAGGAATGGCGTCATCCGCGTTGTTGAGGACATGGTTCAGAAAGTGTTGGTGAAGGATGTCGACGATTGGGTGAAACTTGGGGTGGAAACTGTCCAAGATTGGGTAAAGCGAATGGTTATTAGGTTTCAAAGGAAGAGGGATTATGTTTTGGTTGGTTCCCTCAATGGATTTGAGGGTGGTGGTATGTGTTTGGAAGTTGTTTGATACGGATGTAGACATTTTGCAGGTTTCTTGGCAAAGAAGAAGATGACTGGTATTAGGTTTTATTGGGAAAAGTTAGGGTTTGAGAAAGATTGTTTAATCAGTCCTGTTTTTTGTGTTTTTAGAACATATTTGGGTTCAAAGAACTTACTTGCTATGGGAAATCGATTGAATCGAACTGGAATTGATGTTTTGTGGAGATTGAAGTTCGTCAATGACAGTTGACACTTCTTGAGTTCTTGTAAGGAAAGATTGAGAGTAATAATTTGAGAGATTTTGAAAGCATAAAGAAATTTGAAATTGGGGATAATGACTCATTTAAATAAGGATTTCCTAATAGGCCCACGTGGCTTGACAGGCTGTACGTCTTGCCTCCTTTATTTGAAAAATTAGGGATACAGGCGGTGAGCTTCTGTATGTGACCGCTTACATTAAAAAATATTATATACTTAATTACGCCTTCAAATAAAAGATAAGAGTTTTTCTAACAGAGTTTTGACAAACTAGGAATGGAAGGAAATCTCTATTTGAGGCAAAACACTTAGAAGAAGAAAAGGAAAACACGTACTCTGGGTCATTGAGAAAGACAACAACCATCATAAGATAGGTGCTCTGTATTAGAGATACAGAGTTGCTGTACATGAGAGTTGAACATGAGTTAAGAAATGAAACCAGAGTATGGTTATAAGAAAAGATTACATTCCTTAGGAACTCACACAGAGACTCGTGGTTGGACTATACATATATTCTCTTTTTAAATTTGGATTTTTAAAAAGATAGATGCTCTGTATAGTACATATAGAGGCTCTGTATGGTCGATCATCCGTTGTTCCCCCTTGAATTAAGCTATCTGAGTTTTCTCCCCCTTGAACTATGCTTGATTCAAAAAATCATAAGAAGTGTACAAGCATGGTGAACAAGGTATAGAGACTCTGTATTGTATATATAGAAGCTCTATATGACAAAAAGATAAAAGATTCAAGCAAGAGACTCTGCATAGTAGATGCAGAGGCTCTGTCTCATAGACAAAACAAAATAACCAGGTGTCAAACAGAAATATGCTCGAGAAGGATATAGAGGCTTTATCTGAGTTAATGAAGATTGAGCATACCCAACTTGCTAACTAAGAAATTGGATCTCTTTTCATCAAGAGCCTTAGTAAAAATGTCAGCAAGTTGATGGTCTTTATTGACAAAGAACATTTCAATCGTACCTTTCCGTACATGGTCTTTGATGAAATGGTAACGTACATTGATGCATTTTGTTTATGAGTGTTAAACTGGATTTGCTATGATCGCAATCGCGCTTTCAGAGTCACAAAGGATGAGAATCTTGTCAAACTCAATGTCGTAGTCTTTGAGTTGAGTCTTCATCCAGATAAATTGAGAACAACAACTTGCTGTGGCTAGATACTCTGCTTCTGCAGTTGAAGTAGATACACATTTCTACTTCTTGGATGTCCAGCTGATGAACTTGTTGCAAAGCAGTTGACAGCTTCTTGAAGTGCTCTTTCGATCAAGTTTGCATCCTGTATGATCAGAATCTGTATACGCGATAAGATCAAACCCAAAATGCTTAGATACAAGAGACGCAAAAATTGAGTCCCTTTAAGGTATCGAAAGATTCTTTTTACAGCATATAGATGAGATTCCTTAGGATTAGCTTGGTATCTAGCACAGAGACAAGTAGCAAACAAGATATCTGGTCAAGTTGCCGTGAGATACAGCAGTGATCCAATCATGCTACGGTGAGTCTTGACATACACTGGTTTTCCAAGTGGATCTGCGTGAAGCTTTGTCCCAGTTGCGTTGGTGTTCTCATGGTGGAAGAGTTATGAAGTTGGTACTTCTTTAATATGTTAGAGACATACTTAGCTTGGCTACTGAAGATACCGTCTTCTCTTTGTTTTACTTGCAAGCTGAGGAAGAATGTTAATTCTCCCTTTATGCTCATTTCAAACTCACTCTTTATCAAAGCAGAGAACTTATTACAGTGTCTCTGGTTCGTTGATCCAAATATAATGTCGTCCACATAAATCTGGACTAGAAGCATGATGTTTGGACATAGAATCGAGTCCTTGTGAATGGGCGGAGCGAATCATAGAGTTCAGATCTCTACCGAAAGGGACTCACCTTTATGCCTCTTAATAAACAAAGTAGAATCGATTTTACCTTTTTCAAAACCATTTGATAAAAGAAATGATGAAATACATTCATACCAGGCTCGTGGAGCTTGTTTAAGTCCATACGGAGCTTTTTCTAAGAAGTAGACATAATCTGGGTGTGTGGAACTTTTAAACCCCGGAGGTTGTGGAACGTAGACTTCCTCCTTCAGCTTACCATTTAGGAAGGCTGACATAACGTCCATTTGATAGACTCGAAATTCTTTATGTGCAGAGAAGGCTAGGAATAAGCGTATAGCTTCTAGCCTTGCAACTGGAGCAAAGGTCTCGTTATAGTCTACGCCCTCTTCCTGGCAGTAGCCTTTTGCAACGAGTATGGCGTTGGATTTGACTATGATGCCATCCCCATCCTTCTTGTTCTTGAAAACCCACTTACAACCAATTGCAACTTTATCCTTTGGTAAAAGGAACAAGAGTCCATACCTTGTTTCTCTCGAACTGTTGGAGCTATTCTTGCATAGCATCGACCCAACTAGGGTCTTGTAGGGGTTCATGAACTTTCTTGGGTTCTACCAAGCTTAGAAAGTTTACGATTAAACATTCATTAGTTGTGGTAGCTCTTATCTTCACACCACTTGAAAGTTCATCAATGATTTCATGAAGAGGATGATCTTTTGTCCACCTTCTCGTTGGAGTTGGAACAGATGTTGGAGTCATTGGATCATGCTCCACCGGTATGTGTGGAATTTGGCTCATGGAAGGTGATGCAGGCTCTACAGCTATAGGACTCTGGTTGTGGATTAGCTTGATCACCAGAGGAAGTAGAAGTGTTAGAAGGGCCAAAGATAGACGTACTTGCAGTTTGTGGCTCTTCTTGAACACGTGCAGAGTCATCTCTGGGCGCATATACAAAGATGTTCTCATCACCAAAGAAATCTTCAAATAATTTCCTAAGTTCCAATTCCCTTGACTTCGATAGAAAGTTGGAAATCGTTGAGTTAAGATTGAGTGCAGAGCTAAAGTACTCTGAAGTCATGAGTTTTTTATTGGTCGAACGGGACGTTGATGCTCTCCATGACAGTCTTGGTTCGTAGATTGAAGACTCTGTAGGCCTTGGCATGTGTATAGTATTCTAGAAATTTTCCTTTCTCTGGTTAATGAGTTCATAAGGAGCCTTCATGTGTCTCTTAAACACAGTTGCTCTATTTTGAATAAAGCATGCAGTTGAGATAGCTTCTGCCCAAAAATGGGTTGGAAGACCAAAGTCTGCAAGCATTGTTCTTGCAGCTTCAACTAACGTTCGATTCTTTCTTTCTACTACACCATTTTGTTATGGTGTTCTTGCAGTAGAGAAGTTCTGAGATATGCCCTCCTTGTCAAGGTATGCATCGATTTTTGCGTTCTTAAACTTAGTACCAATATCACTTCTCAGCTTTTGAATTATACTTTGTACAAGGACTTGAATCTTTGTCATTAGCTTGATCAACAACTCTGGGACATTTGACTTCTGCCTTACAAACTCAATCCAAGTATATCTTGTAAATTCATCAATAAGCACAAGGATATACGTTTTGCCAGACAAACTTTGCACAGAGATTGGACCATAGAGATCTACATGAAGCATATGCAGAGGTCTAACACAGGACGCATCTGTCTTTGCCTTGTGGGATGCTATTTTGAGTTTTTCCATTTCACAAGCAGGACAAAGATGGTCCTTTTTCGAACTTTATTGTCGGCAGTCCATCAACCAGATTATTCTTTACAATCTTCTCTATATTTTGGAAATTTAAGTGAGAAAGCTTGTGGTGCCAGAGTCATGCCTCTTCACATTTACGAGATACGAGACAGAGAGTCTTTGTTGGTAAGAAGTTCATAAGGTATAGATTACCCATACGTTTGGCACTTACCAACTCCTGACCTGATTATGACATTATTGAACAAGCTTCCTATTGGAATTGACATTACAGCCAGAATCACAAAGTTGACTTATGCTCAAAAGGTTATGTTTAAGCCTAGAGACATAAGTAACTTTATAGACAGAAACCTTACCTTGGTGAAGATCACCATAGCCTTTTATTTCTCCTTGCTTGTTATCCCTAAAAGTTACTCGTCCTCCAATTTTCTCTCTGTATGAGGAGAGTAATCTTTTGTTTTCGGTCATGTGTCTTGATTATCTGGAGTCAAGATACAAAATATCCACATGCGGCTTCTACAAAACAAATCACAGGGATTTAGGTACCCATTTCATGATGGGTCCTCGATGAATAGGCCTTGGAGATTTGACAACAAGCTTAGGGAGAGGATCTGTCTCAACACCTGATTTCCCAGACTTGCGATCTGGTTTTCCAGATTTGGCCTTAGGAGTTTTCCTTTTCTTCTGGTTCCTCTTGGAATTAATCTTTGATGACCCAAAGAGAATTCAGTTGGGATTAGAAAGGTGCTACTTTAATTTTTGCAGCAAAGAGAGACATTTACAATTATAAACACAATTTTGATGACAAAAAGGTTTATTAGATTCATAAAATAGATTATTACAATCATTCCTAGCATTGTTAGTTCGAACGAACTCTCTATCTAGTTTTGATTGTTTAGAATTTTAGCCTTAGTCTTATATGTCCTTCCTTTGTCCCGTCTTACTCCTTTGGCCTTCAGAGGCTTCTCTGAAACAAAGGAATTTAACATAGAATTAGCAACGGGTTTTCCTTTCTGTTTTGAAGTTAGCTTACTAGGCTGTAAGAAATTAGGTTTAGAAACTTTTGTTGCAGAGATGAAAGGTTTAAATTTCCTAGCCTTGTTTTTCTTCTCAAGCTCTAGAGAAGACTTGGCTTTTAAGCACATGTCCATGAAATCAAGACATATGGGAATCTTTTTACTCCGTTCCATTACTGGAACAGATTTATTTGATATCTCACTTGGAAGTTTAACAACCTCTGGTTATGGTTCCATTATCTTTGTCTCAGTTTGCTATTTCCTCGAGTCCACCTCTGATTCAGAATCAGAGTCAAGAAAATCCTTGTGTGGATGTTGAGTCGCAGAGGTATCATTGAGAGTTTGAGATTTTCGTAAACATGTAATGGTGCCTTCATCCTTCTGTTGCATTTAAGAGGAACTCCCAAAAATATCCGAGGAATTACTCTCAAAATTTTCTACATGAGATACAGAAGGCTGTTTCAAGACCTCAAGCAAATCTTGTACAAAGACTTGTCCCACTTTTTCGTAAATTCAACCATCAAATTTGGATTCAGAGTTTAAACAAAATCATGTTTTCATTAACTCTTGGTTTCTTTTGGTTTGGGTTTGACTTCATTACCACTTGATTTAAGATGCTCAGGATTATGAGAGCCAAAACAAAAAATTCCTTTTGTCTCCAGTATGATGTTTAAAGCAACTGTTTGCATACCTTTTGAAGAGTAAGAAATATTTTCAAATTCCAGTTTTTGAGTTCTAGCCCCATTTTCAAGTTTACATCTTTGAAAAGGTGAGTTTTTAGGCAAGGCTAGAAAATCGGGATTTTGCTCTGCCCCTAACCTAAACACAGACTCAAGAATAAATTTCTTCTTCTAGGTGAGGTCTAGATCTGTATAACCTATCCCTGCTCTATCCTATTGAGAATTTATCTTTTCATACACTTGTTGAGCATCTTGATACTTTTTAGTCAAGAGCTCTTTTCTTTGCAAACGCTGGTGTAAGAATTCCCTTTCTTTTTGGAAATAATTTTTCATGGCTTCAGAATTTAACCTATCACGCTCTTTCTATAAAAGTTCTTTATCTTTTTTTGTATGGCCGTTTTTAGCTCTGAGCACTCTGTTTTAAGACTATTTTCTTTGGAAAGTTTCATTTTTAAAAGTTATTCTTTCTCCACAGAAAGCACTTGCTTTTCTACAGATAACAGCTCTGTCTCTCGTTCAAAGAACGATTTTTCCTTTTCTAAAACTTTCCTTTTTGACCTTTCAACAGAGAGTTTTTGCTCTAGTTTTAGAAAATCTCGGGTTAAAACAGAGATACTTTCTTCTAGATCAGAATGGGAATAACCAGAGGTAGAGCATAACTGAGAGTCGAAGCCAGATCTAGACTCTTCTGCTTCATTCTCAACAGCCATGCCATATAAGTGAGCTTGGTCTTCTTATTCAGATGTGGAGTCAGAGACACAGTTTCCTTGCTCGGCCATGAGGCTCCTCTGGGGCCGATTGTACTTGTACTTATTTTTGTAGTACAATTCATCTTTCACCAGAGGGCCTTTGCATTCCTTGGAGTAATGACCCATTTTCCACATCTAAAGCATCTTACAACATGCTTCTTCTGATCTGACTGTTCTTCCTCCGTCTTGTTTAGTTGAGAAGAAGGTTTCTTTGCTTCATAACTTATGTTTCTTCCCTTATATATTCTACTTCCTCATTTGTCAAAAATCTTCTTCCCAAACTTCCTCTGAAATAGCTTGGTAATGAGAGCCAAGGATTGTGCGAACGCACTTATGTCATCATCTTCAGAGCTTGAAGCTCTGTCTTCAACATCGCTCCCTACTACAAGAGATTTCTTCCATCTCCTTCTATCATACTTTGATCTACGTTCTCTATGTGGTTGAGTAGACCCAATCTATTTGGAGTCAGAGACTAGAGTCAGAGGTCCACCCAGAGCGACCTTGGTCTTCTGCACCTCTTGCTTCTGTTCTTGCAAGGTGTGGTACACATCATGAAGACTCCACTATTCTAGGTCCTGATTCGCTTGGAGAGACATAGACAAGTTTCCCATTCAGCATTCAACCTTTTCAATAAGAGCATGTTATTCTCTTCTTAGGTCCTAATCATGTCGCACTTTATGCACTTATTGATTAGGGTATTGAAGCAGTGAAAAGTCTGCTTGAGAGACTCATCAGGGAGAGCTTGAAAACTGTTGTACTGATAACTCTCGTTTTGTATGAGTTATTTGTTGTTTAATACCCCTATTTTATTGTGTCTTTGGTACCTATTGTGCTCCTATCTAGTATTTTTGGTCCAAAATATATTAAGAGGTGATGAAAGGTCAAGAAATTAATTATTTTCTAAAAAACCCATTACTGTTTGTAAAATGCCCACTTTCTGCTCGCATTCATTCTATGGCGGATTTGCATCTAGTTGGATTTGAACAAAATTCTGATATTCATATTCTTGGATATTAATGAGATTTAATTCTAAGTTCA
>NC_037530.1:19491248-19519915 GCF_001531365.2 Cynara cardunculus var. scolymus
ACGCTTTGCACCAATCGAAACTAAAATATTTTCTCAACTCGAAGCATTGTTCAAGAAGTTCATGAAAGTCTCTGATTCTCAGTAAGTCCGGTCCCTGTGGAAACGATCTTAGTACTATACCACTCAATTACTTGAAGCGATCTTGGTGTCGACGTGCACTTGCACCGCCACTTTGGGGATTGTATGCCCACTGTGTGCACACTTACGATTTTAGCACATCAAGTTTTTGGCGCCGCTGCCGGGGACTTGCACGATTTTTATCCTGAGATATTGATTTTCATTTGAGCCTTGGTCAGTTGTTTCATTCGTTGTTCCTGTGTTGTATGCCACAGATACAACACGGTGATCTTTTACCTCTTGATCTTGAGTTAGAAAGAACAATTAGGAGACGAAGAAGAGGTAGAAACAATCGGTGAAATCCCAACCGTACCATGGGGGATAATCCACCTCCTCGGAAAGCCACAGTTAATATTGCCGATGACAAAAAAAGAGGCATACGGGACTACGCAACTCCCGAATTTGGTCAATTGGCCTCCGGAATTGGTAGGCCCGAAATGACAGCAACATCTTTTGAACCCAAGCCGGTTATGTTTCAAATGATTTCCGCTATGGGTCAGTTTGGGGGATTATCTTCGGAAGATCCGCACTCTCATTTGAAATCTTTTATAGAAATGACGGATCATTTTAAAATTCCCGGAGTTACTCAAGAGGCCTTATGCTTGACGCTTTTCCTTTATACATTGAGGGATAGAGCTAGAGCATGGCTAAATTCCCAACAACCAAACTTGATCCTCTTTTGGAATGATTTGGCGGAAAAATTTCTATAAAAATACTTTCCTCCGACAAGGAATGTAAAGATTAGAAATGAAATTATGGCGTTTCGCCAAGAAGAAGATGAAGCGGTATCGGATGCATGGGARAGATTCAAGGACCTTCTTAGGAAGTGTCCTCACCATGAAATCCCTCATTGTATTCAATTGGAAACATTTTATAATGGACTTTCTAGTGCCGCTAAGATTATTCTTGGCGCAACGGCCGGTGGTGCTTTTACAGCTAAAACCTACAACGAGGGGTATGACATTTTGGAACGAATTTCTAATAATAATACTGAATGGTCTAACCCTCGTGCTGTCATTTTTAAATCTGCCTCGGGCATTCATGAGCTTGATGCCATTTCTTCTTTGAATGCCCAAATTGTTGCTCTAACTAATTTGGTTAAAAATAATTTAAACTTGAATGGGGAAAAGAATCAAGTCCAATCCATAATGTCTAATTCTTCCATGACTGAGTCTTGTGTTTTCTGTGGCGAAAGTCATTCTTATGAGTTTTGCCCCGGAAACCCCGTTTCGGTAAATTATGTTGGAAACCATACAAGAAATAGCCCATTTTCTCCAACATACAATTCAAATTGGAGAAACAATCCGAATTTGTCGTGGGCCGGAAATCAAGGACTTCAACCCCCCGGGGCAACTCAAGTCCAAAACCGACCTTCAAATCCCCTGGGATTTAATCAAGGCGGTCATTACATGCAAGGTAATAATCACTTGCAAGGTAATCATCACATGTACCAAAGTGGACAATCTTCACAACCACATGCACCTAGGCAACAAAATGCATCGGAGGGTAATGGTTCACTCGAATATTTACTTAAAGGTTTTATAAACAAAACCAATGCCACCTTGAGGAGTTTTGAGACCCAACTTGGCCAATTTTCCACGGATCTCAAGAATAGACCTCAAGGAACTTTGCCTAGTGACACGGAAACACCTAAGGAACATGTTAAGGCCGTGACTTTAAGAAGTGATAAGGACTTGGGAGACTCTAATGCCGAAAGGGAAACACCTAGTGAGCCGACTTGTCAAGAAAATATTTCACATTCTTTTGACACATCGAAATTTCCAATTTTGTTTCCTACAGCTGAAGAAACTCAAATTCCAGTTTATGTTCCAGAAACAGTAGCTTTACCCAGTTCCAGCACCACCCAGTCTCCAACTGACACTGCTTACAGTGGGCAGAAACTGCCCACACCCGAGCAGATTAAGACCGGTCCAATAGATTTAGATCTAAGAGATTTACCTTTTCCAGGTAGGATGAAAGCCAAAAATGTGAATGTTCAGTTTAAGAAGTTCTTGGACATCTTTAAGCAACTCCACATTAACATACCTTTGGTAGAAGCTCTCGAGCAAATGCCTAGCTATGGAAAAATTTTAAAAGACATCCTCAATAAAAAGAGAAGACTTAGTAAATTTGAGACCGTGTCTTTGACAAAGGAATGTAGTGCCCTTCTTACTTGCAAAATTCCCCCAAAATTAAAAGACCCGGGAAGTTTCACCATCCGTGCTCTACTGGAAGGAAAGAAGTAGGTCATGCCTTGTGTGACCTTGAGGCAAGTATAAATCTCATGCCTTTGTCTATTTTTAATCAGTTGGGAATTCGGGAAGTTCGACCTACTACCATGACTTTGCAATTAGCGAATAGGTCCTTGGCATATCCGAAAGGAAAAATTGAAGACATCTTGGTTAAAGTGGACAAATTCATCTTTCCAGCTGACTTTCTAGTGTTAGATTATGAAGCCGATAGGAATGTCCCGATTACTTAGGGAGACCCTTTCTTGCTACGGGTAGGACATTGATTGACGTACAAAAGGGTGAGTTGACCATGAGAGTAAATGACCAGCAGGTAACTTTCAGTGTGTTTAAGACTCTTAAGTTCAATGGGGATATTGAGGACTGTTCGTCTATTTACTCAGTAGGTGAAGATTTAGATCTAGTTTGATCGACTGTGCACACAATGGAGACACTGTGGGCACGACAGAAGACATTTGTGAAGAAGACTTACTTGAGGACATAGCTGCCTTTGAACAGTTAGATTTTAAAGATATACCAACCCAAACCCCGTCCATTTTAGAAGCACCCAAATTAGAGTTAAAACCACTGCCTTCACATCTTAAGTATGCATATCTTATGGAAGGAGAAAAATTGCCTATGATTATTTCTTCCAACTTAAGTGGTGAACAAGAGGAAAGGTTGATAGATTTGCGGAAAGACCATAAGAAAACTTTCGGTTGGACCATAGCTGATATTAGGGGAATAAGCCCGTCCCTTTGCCAACATAAGATCATATTGGAAGAAAATAGTGTTGAAAAGGTACAACCTCAAAGAAGGCTAAATCCAATCATGAAAGAAGTGGTTAAGAAGGAGATCTTGAAGTGGTTAGATGCGGGTATAATTTACCCCATTGCTAGTAGCGGTTGGGTAAGTCCGATTCAATGCGTGCCTAAGAAAGGTGGTACCACGGTAATCACCAACGACAAAAACGAACTTATCCCAACTAGAACCATTACCGGGTGGAGGATTTGTATGGATTATAGGCAGCTGAACTTAGCTACTAAGAAAGATCACTTTCCTTTACCTTTCATAGACCAAATGCTAGATCGGTTGGCCGGAAAGGAGTTTTATTGTTTTTTGGATGGGTACTCGGGATACAATCAAATCCATATTGCACCCGAAGATCAAGAGAAAACTACTTTCGCTTGTCCCTTTGGAACTTTTGCTTTCCGACGTATGCCATTCGGCTTATGTAATACTCCGGCCACTTTCCAACGATGTATGATGTCTATTTTTTCGGATATGATTAAGGACACTATGGAAGTTTTTATGGATGATTTTTTGGTTGTTAGCACTAATTTCGAAAATTGTCTTGAAAATTTGAAGAAAAGTTTGGAGAGATGTGAGACCCATGACTTGATTTTAAATTGGGAAAAATGCCATTTTATGGTACAAGAGGGAATAGTTTTGGGTCACATGATTTCAAAGAAARGATTGGAAGTTGACAAAGCTAAAATTGAGGTGATAATGCAATTGCCCGAACCTACTTCGGTCAAAGGCATTCGTAGCTTTTTGGGACATGCGGGTTTTTACCGACGGTTTATTAAGGATTTTTCTAAAATTGCAAAACCCTTATGTAACTTGTTGCATGTTGATCAAACTTTTGAGTTCACCTCCGATTGTAAAAAGGCTTTTGAAACAATCAAGAATACTCTTGTCTCGGCACCCATTATCATCACTCCCGATTGGTCCCTACCTTTTGAGGTAATGAGTGACGCTAGTGATTGGGTCGTGAGTGCCGTTTTGGGACAAAGGCAAAATAAAAAATTTCACCCCATATACTACGCAAGTAAGACTCTTATTGAAGCCCAATTAAATTATACAACCACGGAAAAAGAGTTGTTTGCGGTAGTATTTGCTTTTGATCGTTTTCGTTCATACTTGATTGGTACCAAAGCCACTATTCATACAAATCATTCGGCAATAAAGTATTTATTTAACAAAGTTGATGCGAAACCACGGCTTATTAGATGGATTCTTTTATTGCAAGAATTTGATCTTCAGATTGTTGACCGAAAGGGAAGTGACAATCAAGTGGCCGATCACCTTTCTAGAATTGAAGGAAATGTATCAAGTGGGGGGAATCATGAGATTAAGGAAGTTTTCCCAAATGAATATGTTTTGGCCATACAACATAATTTTCAAAAACAAAATCCTTGGTATGCAGATATTGCCAACTATCTTGCATGTGGCCTTAAACCATATCATTTTCAGGGAAACCGGTTTAAAAAATTTCTTCACGTTTGCAAACATTATTTGTGGGACGATCCATCCCTTTTTAAATTGGGATCGGATCAAATTTTGAGAAAGTGTGTCCCGGATGATGAAATCCAAGCTTTGTTAAAGGAATGTCACGCATCACCGTACGGAGGTCACTTTGGTAGACAACGTACGGCCGCTAAAATTTTACAAAGCGGATTTTTTTGGCCTACCATATTTAAAGATGCTTTTGAATTTGTGAAGAGTTGTGACCAATGCCGACGCATGGGGAATTTGTCCCAAATAAATGAAATGCCCTTGAACAATATTATGGAAGTCGAACTTTTTGATGTTTGGGGAATTGACTTTATGGGACCATTTTCCATGTCTTTTCATAATCAGTACATTTTGGTTGCGGTAGACTATGTCTCCAAATGGATGGAAGCAAAGGCTTGCCCAACAAATGATGCCAAAATGGTAGTGGAATTTTTGCATAAAAACATTTTTGTTCGTTTTGGAACACCCCGAGCATTGATAAGCGATGAAGGGACTCATTTCATAAACAAAGTGTTAAGTACCACTCTTGAAAAGTACAACATCCGACATAAAGTAGCCACGACTTACCACCCGCAAACCAATGGTCTGGCGGAACTTTCAAATCGGGAAATAAAAAATATTTTAGAAAAAGTGGTTAAGCCAAATCGTAAAGATTGGTCGCTTAAATTGGATGATGCACTTTGGGCCTACCGTACCGCCTTCAAGACTCCATTGGGCATGTCTCCGTACCAACTTGTTTTTGGAAAATCTTGTCACCTTCCGTTGGAGTGAGAATATAAGGCATTTTGGGGTATTAAGGAACTTAATTTAAATCCAACTCTAGCGGGGGAGAAAAGAAAGCTCCAACTCAATGAGTTGGAAGGGTGGAGGTACCAAGCCTACGAAAATGCCAAAATTTACAAAGAAAAACGAAAATGTGGCATGATCGTAGGATCAATCAAAGAATTTTTGAAAAAGGTCAAAAAATGCTTCTTTTTAATTCTAGGTTGAGGCTTTTCCCCGGAAAACTCAAATATAGATGGTCGGGACCTTTCACTATTGTTGTAGTGAGAAAGTTTGGAACTATCGATCTCTTAAACCCACAAGACAATACGGTTTTTAAAGTGAATGGGCATCGGGTCAAGCATTTCTTCCCTGAAGGAATGCAAGATCCAAGCCAAAAATCTCTCTGAAAGATTGTCGAACCTTCTGTTGTAAATAGTGTAAATATTTTTAATTATCGTACTTCTTGTTTATTTCATGCAGGTATGCTCACAGTAGGCATCTCATGCTCACATTCTGAAGTGGGTTTTGGTTATTGTTTTTGAATATTGGCGGGKTTTTGTGGAATCTTCCAAGGAAAAGAAAAAGGGAAATTAAGAAAAGAAATGGGTTTATTGTTTTGAAAAAAAGTGATGATGATTTTTCTGAAAATGGAGGCTTGTGTAAGTGATTTGACTTGTACCATGACATCATTTTTTTCAAATCACTTGTCCTTCCAAAGGTTTTGCATGCAAAGGGAACGGTTACCTAGGCTTTATCCAGCGGTTATCCATGAAAAGGGGGGAAAATCATTTTTACTTCACTATTCATCTTCTCCTCTCTTTTCATGGCTAGAACTAGAAACAATCCAACCAGCCGGCCCCCTTATCGACCACCTGCTCGCCACTCTACTCGCCGGACAGTCGTCGGCGACACATCATCCGCCACTCCCGTACCACCATCGTTTGCTCCATCGAGGCACTACTCAACGCCCCTCTTGTCGGATCCCATCGCCTTTGTTCCGTCGGCAAGACATACATCAACCACCGGCGCCGGTCAATCATCCACCGTGCAGGTCGACTACGATGAGTATCATGCCATTGTCACTTCGATTAGTATAACTAAAACTCCTCCCCTATTTACCACCAGTTTTACCCCTTCCACCATTATTCACACCACCACCACCATCGGCGCCGGTCCGTCTACTTCACGACCGCCGGCCGCCGCAACCTTTCCCACACCAAGACCCTTTTTCCTAGCCCTAACTGTACCACCCTCTATCACCCCTCTATGTAACCCCATCCCACCACCGATTAACCCTACACCCACTCAACAGCCCCCTATTCCCCTTCCCTCAAAACCACTCGGCCCACCCACCATACACGATTTTGACCTAAACCTTAGTGATACCTTAGGGGAGGAGTTCCATTTTGATTTTGAAGCCAATGCCTCCAACAATCCCGAGGATTTATTCCCTTTTTCTGTTCCTGAGTCTTTAGACGAATCACCACAGCAACCCCTAAGACTCAAACTGAACATGAACTTTCTGTTGAGGAAATACTAGTCACTGCCCCCAGTGGGCAGACTGTGAGCATAGAAACCTCCTCGGGAAGTTTTGATAGTGCAAGTTCAGAGTCTGTTATTCCTCAACCATTACCAAAACCAGTGCCTGAAGACAGTGATTATGAGGATGAGATGGCTCAGGACTTAGAACATGCTGAAGATGTGGCCGAGGAAGCAGAGGAACAAGAGGAAAGGGAGGATTTTGAAGAAGAAATTCCAGATGAGGAGGTTTTGGAAGTAAGTATGCCAAAACCTTCAAAAAAGAGGAAGGCAACAACAAAGCAGAAGAGGCAGCAAACCTCAAAGAAAAAGAAAGAAAAGGTGATGCCATTTCATGAGAGGTACAACCGTATCAAAAATAATAAAATTCTCCTTGAACGTGCCTTTGACCCGCGGTTGGTCAACTCTTTTATGGCCATCAGGCACCATTTGGTGGCTTTGCGGTGGGACAAAATGGTGGTTGCCCCTTTAAAGGCCAACGTATCTTGGGTAACCGAGTTTTACGCGGCCGTTGGCACCACCAAGAGCATTTCGGTGAATATTCGGGGTAAGAAAGTTGATTGGTCGGGGCCAAAGCTTAATGCGGCCCTTGGACTCGTCCCACCACCGGAATGCTTGTTTGCACAGATTATGAAAGGGACTCGTGAAGTTGCCGACGATGATATCGCATCCCTCCTTACGCTCCCCGATCGTGGATGGTCGAGGGACAACCGACACCAAATCATTTTGGCCGGCCATCTCAACACGGAGGCGGGTCTTTGGTTTCAGTTTTTGCGACACAATTTAATCCCCACTGTTCATGATAGTACAATCTCATGGGACCGATGCGTCCTCCTTTATTGCATAATGAGCGAGTTACCAATCGAACTTGGGCCGATTATACATGCATCCATTTTGGCCGCCTCTCAAAGGACGCATTCACGCCTATCTTTCCGGCCCTTATCACGAAGCTTATGGCCAAGGCTAGGGTCCCTACTATTGATGAGGATTCCATTGTTGTCGGCTCTTCCTTGTTGGAACAGAACACGGTCGACCGTCGGTATAGAGCCTCTTGGCCCTTTTTAAATTCATAGAATTCTGGCCCGGTTTAGAGAGATGCGGAAGAGCCCATGGCGCCATCAACCGTTCAACCAAATGCGCCACCGGTCGTTCTTCCCGAGCCACAGGTTGCTGCTGTTTCGGAGTCACCGAATGTTGCACTTACCGAGCCACCCGCCGCGCATGTATCAGAGCCACCCGTTGTCCCCATGACCGAACCAGATGCGGAAATCCCAAGATATAGCAATGATGAGGCTAGCACATCCGAGCCACTTCAAAGCAATCCTTTAGGCTCGGGGTATGGGTCGGCCACTTGGCTGTCCGTTTTGGTACTCCAATGGGAAGAGATGAATCAAAAGTTGGAGGCGATATTGAAGAAGGTGGGGAGTGTAGAAGATCGAGTCTCTGATTTGGAAAAGAAGAGTGCTCGCTTTTGGGCATATACTAGAGATTGGATTCGGGTGGAACGACAGCTTTACGGGCGTCAAGAGCCTCTTGACAAACCCAACTTCTAAGGTTCCCGAGCGGTCTTTGCCCTCCCCAAGTTTGGTGCTTCCCACCCTTGCAGACCCACATGCCGGTTACTTCCATTGTTGCTGCGCCTTTTGCTCCTGCTCCTCATGTTCCTATTGCTGCTACATTATCTACCATGACTGTGATCATTCCTGCTGTTGCTGCTCCCGTTGTCCAAAGCTCCAAGGAGGCTGATGCAGTCCCTGCTTGCCCATAGTAAGTAGTTTCGAAGAAAATGGTTTAATTCTTGACTTTTCATCACCGCCTCTTAAAACATTATTTTTTGGTATATCTTTTGGGGTACAGATACACTTTTATTCCATCTTTTGTGTATGATTTGCTGAATGTCATTTCTTTTGTGTGAATATTTATGAAAAATGGTGTTGGATTTCATTTTGTTTTGTCTAGTTCCATTATTCATTTCAGGTACAACATCCTTGGATGATTTTTGGTAGTGTTAAAGTTAAAAGGATGTAGGCCCTTCTTTTGTTTTTAAGCCCAAACACTTTTCCCCTTGCACCCAACCCGTACCGTTTTGGTCCCTTTGGCAACAATGCGCACATTGTCGATATTAAGTTTGGGGGGATGTGTTCAAAAAAAATATACCTTTGAAAAATTGGGAGGTATGAAAAAAAAAGAAAAAGAAGAAAAAAAATAGAAGAATCGGTCTTCGAAAAATTGGAAGACGAAAATAAAAAGCCCGGTTATCCAAAAGGGCAAGTTTATGACAAGAATGGGTCACGAACTTTTTCCAAGTACTCAAAAGTGAATCGATGAGAACTTATGTTTCAAACCCTTTTGTAGTATAGGATAAGTTTTGGGGAGGGATACACGCTGTCATTGCCAAAAACACTAACCCTTAAAGCCCTACTGATTAACGGAAACACTACGAAGATCAAGCAATGAAGTTGTACATCCACTTTACTAGACGAATTTCCAACACCTTCTGTAAGTTTCGTTCTTGTTCCTTTCTTTAGGTGTCTTTTTATTAATTTTCTTTTACTTGAGGACAAGTAATACATCAAGTTTGGAAGTGTGATAACTCTCGTTTTGTATGAGTTCTTTGTTGTTTAATACCCCTATTTTATTGTGTCTTTGGTACCCATTGTGCTCCTATCTAGTATTTTTGGTCCAAAATATGTTAAGAGGTGATGAAAGGTGAAGAAATTAATTATTTTCTAAAAGACCCATTACTGTTGGTAAAATGCCCACTTTCTGCTTGCATTCATTCTATGGCGGATTTGCATCTAGTTGGATTTGAACAAAATTCTGATATTCATATTCTTGGATATTAATGAGATTTAATTCTAAGTTCANGCATTCATTCTATGGCGGATTTGCATCTAGTTGGATTTGAACAAAATTCTGATATTCATATTCTTGGATATTAATGAGATTTAATTCTAAGTTCAGATCAAAGCATTAAGTTGCTTGGAAGAATGGGCCTGGTTGAAGCCATWAAAGACAAAGAAAGTACTCCTACCAATATTTTGATTGAAAAGCCTTCTTTTCATAATTTATTGGARTACTTTACCTTTTGCAACCTTTCAARAAGAAGTGACAAGRCCAKAGATAAAGTAGACATGTGGTGATGGGASGTCCTTACCCTTTGGACAATGYAGATTTTTATCCTTTGGATAAAGGGTTTGTCCRGTCCTCACTTTTCCCTATATTTTGAAGACTTTCTCTCAATTGAARAGCATCCATTTTTCCACCAGAAAATTAGCTAAGCAACCTTGGAGYATTCTCTCAAGCTTTGTAGCAGTAGAACAMGTTTWATTTMTGTTTGTAATTTAAATTTCGTAGTTAGTCTTTCATTCTCGCCTCTGTGTATTGTGTGCCCTCTGTGGGCAACAGTTTAAGTATTATTTTCAGTTCAAGTATTTCTTATATATTTTTCTTCTTATGTTTCCTTTATGTTCTCTAATTTTATTATGTGCTAAACACCCCTTTGGGTGTGGGTGTGAGTCAAGCTTAAGGATACACTTGGGTGTTGCCATTTTTTATTGATTCTTAAGCTTGGTCATTTAAGTCGGGACTTAACCTCAACGCACATAAGCCGACCAATTCAAAGTGTTAATATTAGATCATTGATCCAGAGATGGGCGCATCTGAAATACGGCTTAGATGATACACAAAGATTTGAGAGAGTCTTTGATAATCACGCAGAGATGCGGGTTTTGCATGTTTTTAGCTTTTGTTCAGATATTAGTCGAGTTTATGCTACAATACGTTCTGAGTATAAATCTTCAGATTAGTGGAACCAGATATCTTTTTATCTAGTAGCTAATTCGGCAAGTTTAAGATTGATAAAACTTGACGCTTTGTGGGCACTTTGTGGGCACAGTATATAAGAATTCACTTTCGAGAGATAGGAGTTCTTATAGAGGTCCCATGAGTTTCTGACCAAATTGTTCCTGCAATATTCTTAAGCAAAGCTTACACCCATACCCRTCTTTTAATATTAAAGGTTTATTTCGTATTTTCACGCTTTGCACCAATCKAAACTAAAATATTTTCTYAACTCGAAGCATTGTTCAAGAAGTTCATGAAAGTCTCAGATTCTCAGTAAGTCCGATCCCTGTGGAAACGATCTTGGTACTATACCACTCTATTACTTGAAGCGATCTTAGTGTCGGCGTGCACTTACACCGCGACTTTGGGGATTGTATGCCCACTGTGTGCACACTTACGATTTTAGCACAACATGTACTCATTGAGACATTGACCACGTCTGTTTTTTTCATCTTTATCTCTCTTTCAGGCTGATTAGCCAATTGATCCCATAGATCCTTGGCAGATTCACAGGCATGAAGACATTGGAAAATCTCGTTTGGAAGAGCCATGATTAAAAGCCTTTTGGCCTTTTGGTCAATCTCCACCCGTCTTCTATCTTCATCGTCCTAATCTCTACGGAGCTTGGGGACGTGCCTTGCAGGTACTTCGACTGTATCACCAGCAGCATGAATCCTTGGAATCAAGGTTGTGGGTACAAAAAGACCATTTAAAATCGTCTCGTACAATTCAAGGTCAAGATCTTCGTAGATATTGATCATCCTTATCTTCCATTAGGGATATTCTTCCCGAATGAGAGTAGGAGGTTTTGTAAGGGAATCGGCACTGTAACTTAAGAAGTTTTGAAAGAGAGTTTGATAGGAAAGTGAAAACGTCAAGTTTTGGAAACTGAAAGATTTAAAGAATACGTAAAGCAAACGTTTTTTTTAAAATAATCTATGATCGGAATGAATATGTTTTAAAAACGAATAACCAAACTAAGAGGAATATCCTTCTTGGATATCGATCGACTAATCAATTGATTTGATTAGCAGGCTCTGATACCAATTGTTAGAACCTAGATTCCTCTTAAACACAGAAACCACAGATAAATCAGAGTAGAATAATAGCTATGTAACTGGAATGGTCTAACAAAATATTCAATATAAAATATGAATGCAAGATAAACTTGAATAAGTCGGAAGCTTTTATTAGATGAGAAGAATAAAAAGTAAAGCTCTCAATTTAATTGTACTCTCACAAGATTTCTATCTAGTCTAATTCGTCACTTTCAGGTAACATGTAACCTGAGGAAGATGCCTCCTAATATATGACTAAGCTAAAACAGAATCTCCTAGAATCCTGGCTTAGAACTCTGAGTTCTTGTTCCACGTTCTTATCGTTCCCGTTCCTTGGAAAGTGGAGTGGACTGGGTCAGGCCTTCTAGGATCTGTTAGAATCCTTGCAGTAAAGTCTGAACCGTGTGCACAATCCATGGGACTTAGAGGCTCTGCATGTACTATGCAGAGGCTCTATGTCTTGAGTGAAGCTCTGCATCAAGCACTTAACCTTTTTGGCGCTTAAGTCTTGATCTTGCCTGAAGTAGAGCACATGCTCTGGATGTAAGATGCTTGGCTCTTGAGTAAGAGCTCTGTCTCTTGAAATCTTTCTGCTTAAGAGCTCTTGGTCCAGACCGCTTCAAAAGACTAAGTCCTAAAGACTAGAGTAAGAGACTTCTTATTTACACTTTTACAAGATGGGGTCTAACACTTACTCCCTCAAAGAGGGGTAAGAAATCCATAAAGGGGAACCTCTCTCAACTAGATGAAACCTCTCAACAAGCCTCATCTATTGAACTTTTCCTTACCCCCGAGGCTTCTGATTTTCCCTCCCTTCCTCTTCGGCAATATCTTTTGTTGATGTCGTGTGTGTGGCACCTACCCCAACCACTTCATTGACTCAAATCACTGAATGTGTGATTCTTAGCATTGCCACAGTTGATCTTCACATCTCTTCTCACCATTCTCCCATCCCCTCCTTTGGTCTCTGTTACATGAGCTGATGAATCAATAGTGGTTTTCCCCACTATTGGTGCAACTATCACCACAAGACCTGAGGATGCTTCTCTCGACTTCCCTCAAACAATGTGCTGATGATCCTCTCAATAGCATATTCAAGACACTTGGCCTCAGTGGTAATCATTCGGATACTACTGAGAAAGCCTTAGGTATACACCAAACCCCCTCCCTTTCCTTATTTTTTACTAACACTGAGACTGACGCATATGATATGGCTGGGGATGTGAAACTGCTTCTTCTTGTTGTTGTTGCAACCGTCCTTGACAAGATGAACGAAGTTCAATAGGGAATGCCCTTGAAAGATGAATTGGCTCACAGCCTCTCTGTTGTGCAAGCTGAGGTTCGTGAAGTCAAAAGAGAGTTAAACTCCATGTAGATGGGAATCCAGCCCAACTACGAAGCTATCGCTGCTCTCTCCAGCAAGGTTGAGGATTTCAGGCTCAGTTTTCCAAGCATGGTGAGTTACTTGAATAGATTTTCTAGCTTCTACAACAACCAGCACCTGTTTCTGAATGCTCCTTCGATCGTCATCAACTGGATATGGTCGTTGAGCTCAACTTTCAACAAACAGAAGCTATTGTCTCCATGGAATAGTTGTTGCATAACCTAGTATCTCGCCTCCCTCTCTCCATTGACGATGACAAAGAGGGAGAGGAGGACAACAACGATGATGTTGTGGTTATAACTGACCATGAAGACCATCCTCCTTCCACCTCTATCCAAGTTCTAGTGAAAATGAGGAGGATGAAGGAGATGATGAGGATCCTGAGCCCTAGATATTAGATACATGTACTAACCTTGGTGGTGATGATGACGACAGCGATGATGATCATGATTTCTCCATCCAAGTCATACCAATATAGCATGACAAAGGAATCTCCTTTAAGGAACGTGCTTCCCAGGGGGGGAGATCCTCACACCAGCACTCCTACTCTGGAAAAAGGAAAGAAGTTGTTGAAGATAACCTTGCCCTACTGCTAGGGGCACTCAGCAAATCTAAGGATGCAAACACTTCAACAACGTTTTTACCCTCTACCTCAGAAGCTAAACCTTATTTTTCTCTACCTCTATCTCTCTCTGCAACACCTACTCTCAATATCTCAAACCAACTTCCTTCTTTTGAAATCATTGAGGGTGATGGTAAAGATTAAATCAACAATCTCATTCCTAGGAAGTCGTCAAGAGAACCTGTGTGCTTAGATGATGAAGAAGACTTGAGGATGGCTCAACTTATATGTCAACTTTACCAACCTAGAGTAATAAACTCCTCTTCGTACCTCTAAATGTGGTGAGTTTAACTTCCTTTCTGATGCTGAAAGCTAGGAATCTCTAAAAGCTGAAAAAGAGCTGAAGCAACATCAGCAGCAACTGAAAGACAACCTCGAGTTAGCCAAGACTCCGGCTAATCAAGCTCTTGCAAAAGGGATATTCAAGCAAAAAGATCATCTCAGTGCTCAAGCCTTACTCTTAGAAGAAGCTGAACAGAAAAGACAAAGGGTGCTGAAGCTAAAGAATCAGGATCTGAATTGGTGAACAGAAAGGATCGAAACAAGAATGAGCCTTCACAAAATTTCAAATGTCACAATCAGTAAACACATGAAAGATGGTGGCCCTCTGGTTTCTATGGTCATCTTTTGAGAGAACAATGATGTTGTCACTGAGTATCCTTCCTTTCTCTGTTAGTATGGTTTCTATAAATAGCTCGAGATTCGATAGGCAATTCAAAAGTCCAAATCTAAAGCATAAGGCTTATATTGAAGAATTTCTAAATGAACTATTCAACAAAGTGTCGAAAATCTTCGAGGTTCCTCTTCTGCCACAGAAGTCCTCTCGAAGAAGAAACCTTTTTGCTTATGGAGAAGGTTCATCCCACATAAACAAGCATGAAACAGAATTTTCAGTGGATGAGCTCTTCAAGAACAAAAATAAGCCAGATATCTCAATGTTGAATCTATAACTGCCTGAAAATGGACCCTTTATTCCCAATACAGTGCATGTGAAACCTGAATATAGACTTATGTTCATTGCCTATGATGGTCAGTACAGGTTTCAACGAGTGTCTGAGTTCCATCTCTGTCCGATACATCACTTAGAGTATCTTCGAACTTGGCTGAACGAAGACATGTATGGAGATATGATGGATCCAAGATTCGAAAAGAAATGCTCAAAAGAAAGATTTAAGGAGAAGATGTCTTTGATTACATCAACTTCGATAATCCAGATTAGAAAATCTTTAACTCTTGTAAAACCTTGTACATCTTTTATCTTTTCTTTTAGTGTATACCTTTTATGTATTAAGCCTACCAAAACCAATTGTAATCACTTGTAATATTTTGTCTTGAAAGATATTTCAGTAAAATGATTGGTTCGCTGAAAAAGATCCCTCAAAATCACATATTAAGGTGATTTTAAACATAAATCACCTAATTCTTACAAAATATACAAACCAATCTTATTCACACAATCCATAATTCAATAGATGGCAAAAATGTGATTAAGGCTCCTTTTATCACAATCGTTATTTAAAAAAATAAGTATTTAAGGGTAAAACTGAAATAAAAAGTCGAATCAATGAACTTGAATGATACACAGTCCCAAAAATGTTGAGGGGTAAAATTTAGTCGCCATTATTGGCAACATGCAAATCAGTTTCCTTCAAAGATTTTTGGAGAAATCGAGAATAAAATAAATTCATCATCAATGAAATCAATAAAAAGCAAATTCATCAATGAAACACCAACTATGAACTTAATATGTGCAATATGCACAACTGCATTTGATTCATTTGAACCAGTAACTTAAACCAAATTCATCATTGGAAAACAAATTCATCAATGAAACTCTAATTATATTCTCACAATCGTGCAATTGGAAAATATCGTTTGCATTATATTATGAACAAAATTGCTAGGATCCATATGAAAGAATGCAAGTTATTAGAAGATGAAAACACATAAAAACCTCAAACCGAGTTCATGAAGGGGATGAAAGAGAAGTTTTTTTTGTTGGAAGAAAATCGAATCCCAAAAAACCGCCTATTAATCTCTGTATTTTAGGATAAAAAAATGAAAAAATAACAAAATTATATGAGACTATAATATCTTAATAATAAAAACGGTTGAAAAAAGAAAAAGAAGAAATGTAGTTAGAAGATGGACGGCTCGCCTAAGATGTTGTTTGCAAAGTTTATAAGCATTGTATGGTTTGTAAATAAAAATATGGTGACACGCACATACACACATGTGTATGTATATCAAATGAGGACCATATACATTTGTGATAACCATGAGGACTAATGCAGGCCATCCATTTTAGTTAAATATAAACCTAGAGTAGTTGTGTTTGATGACTCATTAAACTATAAACCTGGAGTGGTTGAACTTAATGAATATTGATTTGTACTGATGTTCATTAATATATATATATATATATATATATATATATATATATATATATAGRGACAGGTTCAAATGAAAACCTTGCCATTCTAAAAAACCGTGTAAACCAAAATCGACCAATAGGAAAATTCCATTCTTTTTTAATTAAATTTAATCAATAAGGTTATTTTGGTCATTTTCATTATTTTTTTGATAAATAAGGAAGTTATTAAGGAATATTAAATAAGGAAATTTAATAATGGAAATTAAATAAATGGAAATATTTAAATATTTTAATATATTATAATATTAAAAATTGATTTTATTGTTTTGTTATTTAATGAATCTGGAAATTTTTATGAAGATTATATCTTGTTATGGAATGATTTCTTGAGTTGAGGTTTGAAGAAAAAAAATAAAGAATCATGAAACTGTTTCATATTTTACATTTTAATGAAATAGGTGCTTTGTTTTTGAAGTTTCATGGTGATCCATGGTGATTGTTATACATGTTGTTTTGTGATTTAATGTACATCTAGTTTCATGGTGATCCATGTTTCTTTGTCTGTGATGTTGATCTTTTTAATTGGTAGGATGAAACCGGTGCATAATATATTAATGTTCATATGAAATGGTTTCATTTATGATGAAGCGGGTGCATAATATATTAATATGCATAATGAAAAGGTTTCGTTAGGATGAAACTGGTGCATAATACATTAATGTTCTTTTGAAAAGGTTTCATTTATGATGAAGCGGTTGCATAATATATTAATATGCATAATGAAAAGGTTTCATCATAATGAAACCGGTGCATAATATATTAATGTTCATATGAAAAGGTTTCNATAATGAAAAGGTTTCTTCGCATAGAGATGCATTTTGTCCCAAAATCATTTATTATACAAATTTACATCTTTAAAACGAAAAATGCAGAAATGGATTACCTGTAGAATCATTAACGACTCTCTTCTTGCCTCTCTTCTTCATTTGTTGGTTAATGAAATCAAAGTCGTTACCTTCATCATCGAGTTCAACAGGTCTGTCTTTATCGTTAGTAAACTTTGAAAACTATTCATCTCCCTCAATCTATAGCTAAAACGCCTCCTACCTGTAAAAGACCAAGGGATTACAATGCGTCAATGATCTCCAATTTCACTGTTCGGTTTGTATAAAATCGAAAACGATATCAATAAATATGACATACCTCCATTATTGCCGACCATTTTTCTTGAATATACTGTTGATCGATGTTTTTGGTGACACTATATTCGAAAATGGAGAAAGATCACATTCGCCGGATTCTCAGGGTTGCATGCGATGAAGACGGGATTAAGACGGGATTGAATCGGAAAAAGAATCGAAGAGTTACAAAATGTTGACTTTGTTTACCAATTTTGCCCTTATGATTGAAATAAATTAAATATTTATTATTTTTTAATTTTTAATTTCCTAAAATAAAGTAAAGTAATCTTAGCCATTTCTTGATGAATGAGATTGGTTTACACGGTTTACACAAATGGGTCAAGTTTTTATTTGAACGGTCCTATATATATATATATATATATATATATATATATATATATATATATTTGTGTGTATGTGTGGCTACTTTCTTATTCTATCACATTCAATGGAATCGAGTCTCTCCCATCATCGAAAGGTGTGCTTTCGTATTATGTTTTATCCATGTTTGTGGTATTGGTTTTAGGTACATAAATTGCCCAAGGTTTGTGTGACATCCGTCACTTTTGGAGCATCAAGTTAGCATCTTTAAAGGGATTCCTATAATCAAAATTTTAATTTATTAGGGATTAGTCATGTTGATTAGAAAATCAATCGTCTTAGTTCCCAAATTATAGTTCAGAAAACCTTGCCTCAACGGGTAACTGATAAAAGTAACCTGTGTAATATCAAATATATTAAAATTTCTCTTAAAATAAATAAAGTCGATATTATAAAATTTAAATTTAAAAATATAAAGTTTCATTTGTATGTACAAATAATTTTTACAAAAATTTGGAATTTTGATTTAATAATGAATAATTTTATTGGTATTTGATAAAATGTATTTAAATTTATATTTAATTGGGCTGAGTTTGTATAAGAAAATAAAAATAAGAATATGGTGGTTAGGCCATGTATGGGCCGGCCCCTCTACCTTTGTATAAAAACCCCACCTCTTTTGAAAATCTCTCATTTCACCATCACATTTCCCCTTTCCTCACTCTCTCTAAACCTTTCATCTTCTCAGTCGAATCCAAGTTCCAAAAATTCTCCTTGAATATTTAAACCTTGAAGAACATTCAAATCCTCAAAAGATAACAAGAAAAAGGTAATAAGATAAGTTTTATTATTTTTGTATTTAACATTAATGTTCTTCATTTCTTTTATATTTCTTTCTTCGTTGTGAGCTCAAAGATATTGTGGGAAAAATCTAAGATGGGAGATTATTCATCAAAGACATGAAAATGTCTTCAAAATGATGATAATCTATGATCTATGAACTTAGAACTCAAGAAAATGGGATAAAACGACATTGCATGTAGTATTTAATGGCATTTTGAAACTGACAGGTTGCTTCTAACAATCATATTGACTGTTTTCTTCAATTTCAACCCAAAATATTTGATTTATGTTGGGTTTGTTTGATTAGTTGTTGCTTTACTATTTCGGGTCTCACTCAAAGAAATTGAGTTTTGAGCATTTAAAGGTTTAATATAAAAATTTTAGGAGCAAAAATAATGTTGTTAGACAAAAGAAATCTAACAACAGTGACTTTTGTGGTTTAAAAGATTAAAAGTAAAATGATTTTTGGAAGGTTCCCTTGACAATGATTGGTGAAACCAAGAGTCCAGGAACAGAATATGTATATTTGTCCAAATAGTAACTTTTTGTGCAAAAACTTTTTATTTAACTAAATATTGGGTTATTTTTTGTATCAACTTTAACCCATAAAGGTTTATTGGCATTACATAAGATATAATCGTACTCTATCTATATCGTGACCCGATGGGTGATCTAACTATTGGAATTTCGGGTGTTTAGGACATTAGTGCGGACGTTGGTGCTCTAAGCTTCACCAAAACCTTGAATATTCTTATTCAAACTAGTGAGTTCTTCACGACCCCATTTTTACTGCTTTTAGTTATTTTAAAATGGGGGAAAAGCATGAAACAATGCAAACTTTACTGTTTAAAATGTAAAACTTATGGACTAAAGAACTGTTTAGTCAAATGTTATGAAAATCATGAAAAATTTATTATTATTGCACTACCTATAAATGATAAATTGATGTGCTTGAGAGGATATTTCAAAAAGTCCCCATCCATACACGCTACTAGTTAACTCGGGCACGTCCCCGGGCCGTGGTAATTGTGGATAGCCGCTATTGTGTTGATAGTCCCACCTAGAAAAGGGTGCACATTTCCTAAGTTTTTCATAAGTCTATTCATGTGTGCGAAAGGGCCACCGCTGAAGTAGTACTGATAGGAACTGTGGTACCTAAGTGAGTGAACGAGCCACTTTTGGTTGTTCGTAGACAAATGGGGCACATTGGTCAGGTAATGCTCTGTAGCGTCTCAAGTTTTTAAGCATCGATGGAGAAATTTACATTTATAATGTGCATGTTATGTAAAAGTTTTCAAGTTGTGATTTATGCATTGTAAATATTTTGTACATACGAAAACCCGTGAACTCACCAACTCTTTATAGTTGACGTTGTTTTATGTTTCATGCTTTTCAGGAAATTAAGTAAGAAGGAAAGTTATGGAAGATTTACGCGATAACACCTGTTCACAAGCTTTAGAAATCTCTTTTTGTGTAAATAATGTTTTCTTTGTGAACAACAAGGTTATGAAATTTGTAAATTTTTATGTATTATGTAACTAATGGTGACATCCATCGAATGGAGCTATGAATGCTTACCTGTTACGCCTCGTGCTTCCGCTTTAGCGGGGTGTGAAAGTTTGACACTTTAGATGTCGTTTATTATCTATGTTTTGTTGCTTTGGATACTTGTTTGTTACCCATTTTTCCGATATTAGATAACAAGCTTTATGAATGTTTGAGTGGGTGTTAGCTTTCGATCTTATATTTAAATGGGTGTTGAGTTTCATTCATGAAAATGGTGGGTTTTGGAAAGGTGTTGTTTTTATGGTAAAGATGTTTTATTTTGGAAATGATGATTTAATTAAGCAGTCTTCAGTTTTACCGTTTTATAATTTTGATGAAAACTGTTTGAACTTACTAGGTTTTAGCCTTACATTTTTTCCTTTCTGACATGTCCATCAATTTTTTTTTTGGGGAATAGTACTATAAACACTATGAAGGGTTGAGTGGTAGTTAAAGGCATGAGAACGGATTACCTATTTGGGGACATCACCCGCAACTTGGAGATAGCGACAATGAATGGGTTGTAACACTTATATCTAATATAAACTTTGTGTGAGGTTCAAATTATTATTTTTTTTATGTTAAATCCTATATTGCTCAATTTTAGCTCAAATGGTTTGTAGTGGAACCCTACTCTCTCTGATCCACTCACCAATAGATAATCAAGTATTGACATTTAGAAAGGAGGTTCAATCTTTATTTGATGTTTTATCAAAATAATTAAGTTAGTCACTGTTTCCTTAGTTGAGGGTGTTTTAAGTTGGTATCAGAGCATAAGTTTAAGAGATTTAGGTATTGATTTAGAATCCCTATACTCAATCTAGCGTATTTGTAAGTGACTGAAAGTGGGAATGTATTATTAGACACTTTACAATAGGATAATTCGAGGTCAATAGAGGCACTAGCATCGGGAATCATGACAATGGTTGCAAGAACCCTCATGTGTCGTACATTCATAGTTGCACATAGTCAGTGTTATTATGAATTTACGAGTACATGTGTGTGCTTGAATCTCCTTATTTGTGACGATTATGGGGCAGTAAGTGTTTTCTTAATGAATAATTTGTAGAAGAATTAATGTTTATAGCATTTTCATCTTGGGTGAATTAAGTATGGTGATTGCGTTAAGCCTACCATTTTGGGTCAGGGAGAATGGTCCATGGCAAGATCAATGTGTTGTTGATCTCTCTAAAAAAACTCTGCTCATGTAGGAAATGAGAGTTGTCTAGAACTTAGATTGGCAATAACATATGAGTAATAAATACCCTCGATGATATACACCTGATCTAGCATGAATTATTTGAGATAGTTAGAACCCAGAGAGATTCTATGTATAAAAGACTTTAGTCATCAGAAACATACATTTGACACTCTACCCTAGTCGCCAATAACCTAAGACCAATATTCTACCTTGGACGTTAGAAATCAACTATCACATATATGGTAACTTTGAATTTTCAAAGCAAAATTCTAAGTGCTCCCCAAAGAATCACCCAAACATGCCATCAAAATTTCAACCTAAGTCTTGTTAATCAATAAGTAAGCATTCACACGACACCATACTTTGAAACATACGACAAAGAAACCAAAGAAACATTTGTATTAATCAAGTCAAAGGTTATAAATTATCAGGCACGACCACCAACGGTTACCCTAGAAAAATTACAAAGTGAAGAAGAAAAGTCTAAGTGACCGATTGAGTTTCCTTGACCCTAACCTGGAACTCTTCTATACAAGCATTCTAAACATGTGCTTCCACCTTGTCATTAGATCTAAGGTCATCCTCATCACCAATGTCTCATAGGAAGTAGTTGAGTTCCTCTTGAGCGTTCTTTAGAAGATCCTCCCTAGCCAGATGTAATCGCATGATGGCCACTCTCATCTTAAGGCGCGTGAACGCCTTCGTATAGGACACTTCTCTTGTAGTCTCGGCACCTGCCCCTTCGACTAAGGACCCATTAATCGCCTTCACAAGATCGGCGTGAGTTGAAACCTTCTCGAGGGCTTCCTCCAGCTGGTCCATCAGCACCTCCTTAACTTAACTCTATTCCTCTAGAAGAGAAAGAGTGTCATCAAGTTTCACCTAAGCCACCTCTCTAGCCGCCTCCATGTCTTTCTCCCTTTGAACGGCCTCAGTCGCCACTACCTTAATCTTGTCCATTTGGGGATTAACAGCCAAGTACGATTGAAGAGCCTATAAAAATCCCCGATCATAATAAATAAATATTAAACACAAGACAAAAGACAAATGGATGAAAAGTTACTATAAAAGTGAGCCCATGCTTTTAGGAGTCTAGATGCTCGTTGAAGTCTCTGCGAACCTCTCATGATTATGGGGAAGAAGGATACCTTCCATCACAAGAAAAATCTCCTTAGGTTCCAAGACATCCGCCTTCTTCAACCCGGAGGGGAGATTTATTTTTAAAGTCGACATGGATGGCCCCTGACCATCCATGCTCGACTTACTCTTGTCCTGCAAGGATAAAGGTTGTGTCTTCGGGGCCCCGATCAGCATCGCACCGACATGCATCATCATCTCCCTCGATCTATCGACTAAAGGACGATCGACGATCGAGGAAGACAGTTCCGTCACGTATTTAACCGCAAACTTTTTTACCTCGACCCTGAGGCCGAGGCTATTCTTTTCGAGCGCCTTCGGACAATAGGAACCTCCTCATCCCCTCATTCCCCTATAGGTTGGACTGACAATGAGAAATAAAAATTTACTCATCACAGAAGTCCCTCAATGCATTGTCGAGGTCATATAATTCATGACAATAAAAGTTCTTGAATAGCATACTTACTTGCTGCGACCCCGGTTTCTTCCTCCTCCAAAGCCCATACGGTAGGAGGAGCAACTTCTTCGACCGCACATCAAGGCATTGGGACGAATCCTTGATTTTGATCCCAAGGAAATGTTCCAGTTTCTCTTGAATGTCAAAGCAATGGGAAACAACGAAACAATCAATTTCTACACAAAAATTACAACGCTAAAACGAGAAAAACATAAAACAGATGTTAGAACCGCGTAACAAGTTAAAGAAAAGCTTACCATTGATATTCCACCCGTAAGTGATCCATCCGTCGTCGACACTGATCATGGACGGTTTAGCAAAGACATAATTTCTCTTCTACTTCCTGTCGGTGGCGGTGGTGTTCTGAACTAGAACCTGACTTCCCTTGCCTCTGTGGTAAAGGTTGTATCTGTTGTTCATCTTCATCTCCGAAATAAGCCGGAAGAAGCTCATGCACGGTAAAAGGGGAATCTGAATCGGCCGTCAGCTGCTCAATGACGCCTATAATTCACCATAATTGAGACATCATTTGTCCCGGTGACAAATCATACAACTCCAAAAAAGGGAGACAAAGAGTGGAGAAGGGCCACGAAAACCCTTCTAAGGATATTCGTATTAGACGAAGTATGCCTCAGAGCATTGCTACGAACGAAGGTCCCTTAGAGAACCCACTCTTACAAGTCCCTGAACCCTCTAATTTTTTTGTCTTTATCTAGCTGAAGGGTTCGAGAAGCATCATCCTCATTGGTGAATAAATGGATTTGATACCTAAAACTATTGTGGTAAAGGGATGAAAAATCTCTCTCTCTATTTAAACTCTCCAGGAAGTGTAAAAAGGAAAGATTTCACGCGACATATGAAATTCAAATAAAGAATTTTTAATTTAAAATCTCGAGGAGACTGTTTTGGTTAAAAAATTTACCCTCGACCAACGAGGATATTTCCCTTGACTAGAACCAAGATTCGTACGACCAACAGTTATCATATCTACGATCGTGGTTATCTATGGACACAAAACCAAACAGGCCCATACAAAGATTCAATGAAAGGACTTGTCCTTGATGTCATCAAGTTCATCAGGGAGAATGCAGGATTGAGCTAAGGAAATGTTATAAATGTGGTGAAACAGGTCATTTGTCGAATGTTTGCCCAACAGTTAAAAGGTGTTTCAATTGTAATTCTCCAGATCACCTAAGACCAAATTGTCCACAATTGAAAGCCCCACAGTTAACCATGGGGAGCAATACATCAACAGGCTGAGGAAGACCAAATATGGGCAGAGGAGCAATGGGTGGGGTGCGTGGTCGATCTTTTCAAATGACCAAACATGAAGCAGAAATTACACCCGATGTAGTAACAGGTACATTTTTCGTGAACTCCTTACATGCTAAAGTGTTATTTGACTCGGGTGCAAACTTCTCATTTGTATCCCCATCGTTTGCCTTTTGTGTTCGTATGAATTCTGTGCCACTTGACAATAAATTAGTAGTTGATACTGCTAGCGGTCAAGTATCTGTGAGTTATATGTTTAAAAACTGCACTATCATGATTGGGGATTGTGAGCTGCCCATCCGATTGTTTCCCATGCCTATGAAGGAATTTGATGTGGTAGTAGGAATGGATTGTTTGGCAGAAAATAAGGCCAGCATCGTTTGTAATAAAAAGATGATTAGAATTATGTTACCTGACAGAGGGACAGTCGTAATTTATGGTGATCATCAGGATCATCGTACAAGTTTGCTATATGTGTTAAAAGCCAGAAAATATATCCAAAAGAAATGTCAAGGATTTTTAGCTTACACAATTGATGCTAAGAAAAAACAGAGTAAGCAAGAATTAATTCCGGTTGTTAGTGAATATTCTGAAGTCTTTCCAGAAGACTTGTCAGGGCTACCTCCAGATAGAATTATTGAATTTGGGATTAATTTGATACCTGGAGCAGCACCTGTAGCAAAAGCACCGTACAGATTAGCTACATCGAAATTAAAAGAACTGGTTACACAATTAAAGGATTTGTCAGACAARGGATTTATCAGGCCAAGTACTTCACCATGGGGAGCTCCAGTTCTGTTTGTGAAAAAGAAAGATGGCACTATGCGTATGTGTATTGATTATCGAGAGTTAAACAAATTGACCATAAAGAACAAATATCCATTGCCCAGGATCGTTGATTTGTTTGATCAACTAGTAGGAGCCAGTTACTTCTCAAAGATTGATTTGCGATCAGGATACCATCCGTTGAAAGTTAAAGAAGATGATATAGCAAAAACAGCATTTCGAACCAGGTACGGGCACCATGAATTCTTGGTTATGCCATTTGGTTTAACTAACGCTCCTGCAGCTTTCATGGATMTGATGAATCGAATATGTAGAGAATACCTCGATAAATTTGTCATTGTATTTATCGATGWTATTCTTATATACTCCAAAACACAAGAAAAGCATGCAGAACATCTTCGATTGATCCTTGAGCTTTTGAAAAGAGAAAAGTTGTATGCTAAACTATCAAAGTGTGAATTTTGGCTAAGAGAATTCCAGTTTTTGGGGCATGTTATATCTGAGGATGGAGTAAAGGTAGATCTAGCAATGATTGAAGTCGTTGCAAAATGGGAGGCACCAAAAATACCATCTGAAATTTGAAGTTTCTTGGGATTGGCATGCTATTACTGCAAGTTTATTCAGGATTTCTCTAAAATAGTCGTGCCTTTGACGAAATTAACTCGAAAGAATGTTAAATTTCAGTGGGAAGAAGAACAGCAGAAAGCCTTTCAGTTATTAAAAGATCATCTTTGCAGCGCCCCGATACTATCTTTACCCGATGGAACTGAAGACTTTATGGTATATAGTGATGCATCAAAGTTGGGTTTAGGCTGTGTCTTGATGCAAAGAGGGATAGTCATATCATATGCATCTTGACAATCAAAAGATCATGAAAAGCACTATCCAACTCACGACATGGAATTGGCGGCCGTGATTTTTGCTTTAAAGATTTGGAGGCATTACCTATTGGGAACAAAGTGTAAAATTTATACAAATCACAAAAGCGTACAACACTTGTTCAACCAGAAGGATCTGAATATGAGGCAACGATGATGGATTGAATTAGTTAATGACTATGACTGTGAAATTTTGTATCACCCAGGAAAGGCTAATGTTGTAGCCGATGCTTTGAGCCGTAAAGAGAAAAGTGGAACTATCAAGGCAGTGGCAATGAAAATAAGTTTAAACCCAGATTTACATAAGAAAATATAGAGATGCCAAACAAAGGCCGTCAAGGAAGAAAACAAGAAATCAGAAAAAGTGGGTAAGATAATTTCCATCATGAAACCGAATGGGGAAGGAATATTATGTTTCCAAGGTCGGATATAGATACCAAATTATGGTAATACACGAGAAACCATCCTAAATGAAAGCCACAAGTCCCGTTATTCCATCCAYCCAGGTACCAACAAGATGTATAARGATATGAAGGCATTTTATTGGTGGCCAGGTCTCAAGAAAGACATCGCAAGATATGTAGAACGATGCTTAACTTGTTTGCAGGTTAAAATAGAACATCAGAGGCCCTATGGGAATCTACAATCATTGGAAATACCGATGTGGAAATAGGATCACATTACGATAGACTTTATCATGAAATTACCCTGAACTCCAAAAGCTTATAATACAATATGGGTAATAGTGGACCGTCTATCAAAGTCTGCACATTTCCTACCAATGAAAGAGACTTATTCATTGGAAAGATTGGCTCAAATCTATATTAAAGAAATTGTGACTAGACATRGAGTTCCATTGTCCATCATATCTGATAGAGACAGTTGCTTTACTTCAAAGTTGTGGGAAAGTCTGGAAAGAGCTTTGGGATCACAAATCAGATTGAGTACGGCTTATCACCCACAAATAGATGAACAAAGTGAAAGAACCATCCAAACTCTCGAAGACATGTTGAGATCTTGTGTCATCGACTTCGGGGGATCATGGGAAGAACATTTGCCGTTGATAGAATTTTTCTACAATAATAGTTATCACTCCAGCATCCAAGCGGCACCTTATGAAGTTCTATATGGAAGAAAATTTTGAACACCGTTGTGTTGGAATGAGGTAGGTGAAAAACAGTTGACAGGTCCGAGATTGTGCAAGTAACGTCTGAAAAGATTGACCAGATTCGAGCAAATATCAAAATTGCCCAGGATCGACAGAAAAACTATGCCGATAAACGAAGAAAACCGATTGAATATAACGTAGGTGACTTTGTAATGTTAAAGGTATCACCATGGAAAGGTGTTATGAGATTTGGGAAGAAAGGTAAGCTTAGTCCAAGATATATTGAACCATTCAGAATCTGCAAAAGAATTGGACTGGTAACTTATCAGTTAGAATTACCAGAAGAACTCCGCTTAATTCACAGTATCTTTCATGTATCAAATTTACGCAAATGTTTGGCAGACTTAAGCTCAGCAATACCACTCCCTGAGATTAAACTCGACAATAAACTGAGTTTTATAGAGACACCAGATGCAGTAACTGACAGAAAGACTAGAGTATTGAGAAACAAGGAGATCAATTTAGTAAAAGTGCAGTGGCGTTTTCATAGGGGTTCAGAAGCAACTTGGGAATTAGAATCTGACATGAGAACCCAATATTCGTGGTTATTTGAATGAGTGAATTCTGGGACGGAATTCTTTTCAGGGGGAAGAATGTTATAACCAGGTTTGAGACAACCTGGGTTGAGGTAAATTATACATGTTTATTTTGTGGATTACGTGAAATATGCATATCTAAGTAAAAATGCATGAACTAGATATGTGAAATGTGAACATGATGTTGTGCATGCATATATGTGAAAAGATGGCATGATATGTATGTAATTTATACATATATGCATGTGGTGTGAAGCATACATGAGGTGATGCATTTTGTGATAAGATATTCTGGTGGAAACATTATTATATTATCTAAAAACTTATACCTTCATGGTTAAGAAATCATAAATTTTATAATGAAAAACCCACCACCCAAGGTTATTTCTATTGGTTAAAGCTTTCACCACCTGTGAGTTTTATAATTTAAAATAATCTTCACCGCCATGGTGAAAGTATTTAAAGAAATAAAAAGATAATATTCTATCTTATCATTTCATTTGAAGAAAAAATCTGTTGAAAGAAAAGAGTATTGTGGCGGTGAGAAGTGTTCTTGAAGGAATCTTTTGTTCAAAGCTGTTTGAAGAGCTTGTGTTGTGCTGTGTGTTTTAAAACTTCAGAATCTGTGATTGTTAAGGTGAGTTTTTAAATCTACCGTTGATTATAAACTGTGAGTTTTAAAAATATTCTTGATTATACACTGTGAGTTTTTGATGACTAAAACCTTTATATATTTGGTTATATAAACTACTTGGTTTTGATATTGGTTTTGAAGAAAAGATGGTAAAACTATTTTGATAGTTTAAAGGTGTTATTGTTATATGTTTGAGTATTAAAAAATTGTTTTGGGAAAGATAAAGAAGAGATTGCTTCTTTAAAGCAGTTTTGGAAATGATATCCTGTTTTGAGGATTTAAGAAGGACATGATGTTTTTGGAAATCATTGAAAGAATAGATTGTTCTTGAGTTTGAAAGGTTTTAATAATAAAACTGTTGGTTGAAAACTATAGTGAATATTCTTTTAAGACGATTGTGATTTTGATCTGTCTTCATTTGGAATTAATCTATAGATTTTATGGATAAAACTATGAATGAGGATTCGATAGGATGGT
>NC_037530.1:19520225-19536378 GCF_001531365.2 Cynara cardunculus var. scolymus
TATGGCCATTGATATTGGTTAAAAGTGTTTTGGATCAGAATGGTTATTTTTATGAGGAATCAGAGTGGCTCTGGTTGTTCCTTGTAAGGAACCAGAGGGGCTCTGGTTGGTCCTCATTATTGGACCAGAGGATATGAGCAAGTTTTTACTAAATGTACTAATTGGACCAGAGGCTCTGTATCTATTAATAAGAGCTTCTATGTCAAAATCATATTTTTAGAAGTTTTAAGAAAAGGATTTTATACTTAGAATCTTTTTATGAAAAACAGACCAGAGAGACTCTTGTTGGCTTACACGTTGAACCAGAAGCTCTAGTTAGTACAACCAGAGGCTCTGGTCGAGGAACCAGAAGCTCTGGAAGAGAGACCAGAGGGGTTCTGGTCCTAGTTATTGAAATATATTCTAAGTGTGGTTTGGAACCAGAGGCTTGATGAACCAAAACAGAATCTGATTTTATTCTGCATGTTGTGAAATGATTATTTGATAAATGTTTTGGTGATCTTCACCCTGCATTACATAAAAGGGAACCTCACTAGACATTCATGTCTAACACTCATTTCGTGTTTTCAAAATATGTGTGCAGGTAATGATAATAAGGGAAAGAGCATTATGTGAATTACTTCCTTATGTGCTTAGCTGTTTTGGAAGCATAGATGCTAGATTGCAAGAACAAGTACTTTTGGAATTTTTGGGTTTCTTATTTTACATTATAAACTCTTGTATCAAGGACCTATGTGGGGAAAAACATGTATTCTATATATGAAATATGTGTTATATGCAATGTACGAATTTGCGTTGTTACATATTGGAACTAAGTTTCTTGGGACAAAAGCTCTGTATAGTACATACAGAGGCTCTGTACGAGAAACTTAAGTTTTCAAGAAGACCAAAGTATATTGAAACCAAGTTTTTTGGGACATAAGCTCTATATAGTGCATACAAAGGCTCTGTACAAGAAACTTATGTGTTTTCAATAAAATCAAAGGATGAGACCAGAGTAGGAACCCGAAATCCTCTAATGATCTAAAAATCAGAGCTTAAGTCAATAAATGAGCAGAAGCAGCAACTATGGTATTAGATGGTTAACTTAAATGAACAAAATCACAAATAAGATTGATGTTCATCAACAAGTCTGTTGTATTGAATAATTGTAGAAGGTTACAAGAACACCAAGAACACTCTTGAGTGTGTGTATAGAAAACTCTCAACGATTATCTATTTCTCACAAGTGTATATTAATTCTCTCTAGTAGGAGCGTCTTCCAAATATGGCAATTCGGAGTCAATCTGTTTCCTAAGAGGAAACATCTTTATATATGCCATCAAAAAGAATCTTCGATAATACAGGCTTCAAACTTTGTCAACGCATCCAGAATCATTAGCCTTCACATTCTTTGAAAATTGGAACCCGTTCTGCACACGTGTCGGTTTTGGATTGGAACACTTGTGATATGCGCTGAAAGCTCTGTGCGCAAGCTAAGGGAGAAAGAGACCGAGAGGCTCTGCATATTTAGTGCAGAGGCTCTGTATCTGGAGTTGTTGCTCTGCCTCAAGTCCTTAAGTTTTTCACAGTTAATACTTGATCTTCCTTGCTTGGCACGGGATCTGTAAGTGAGAAGTACCTCTATGTTTGAGTATTAATGTGTCTTGGCAACCTCTACATCCGAGCTCTTGTTCCAGGTTGCTTTCAAGACTAAGTACTTTGACTAGAGTAAGAGGTTTCTTACTTCCACTTCATGAAATAAATATCTAACACGAAGACAGAAGTTGAAGATTAGAGCCCAACAAGTTCATGATCTGAAGCAGCATTCAGTGATATGTGTGAAGACTGCTCAAGTTTTAGTGAATACTGAAGAGACCTTTCAGCGTCATCCTAGTATTCAGTGATGAAACGTAACTTACCAAGCACGTTTTTTTGGTCTTGTCCTCCCTCACACAAAGGACAACCTCATACCTTTTCTAGAGTATAGTACAGTACGGAGTCACTTCGTCACTCTATAGTGCTTACCTACTTTATGAAAAGATGACTGCTCATATACAGCCAAAAGGACTGTTTACTGTAGCAAAGGATAACCTTTCCTCCTAAAGCTTGACACGTGCTTTGTACCTTTTGAATAGCATTTAATGCAATGAAATAATTGAGTGCTCTCCTCTCAGTTATTATCATCCTCACTACTAACTTACCCAATAAATTACTTCTCTCTCTACTTTCTGTCTAAAAGAAAGAGCCACTTTGACAAGTGAAGAGCACTTTGATTCTTATCTTTATTTCTTGTAGAAAATCTTTTTACTTTGCTATTTGTGATTATGTGTACCCACAATTGTATAGATAAGTTCTTTACCTTATCTCTTCCGCAAACAAACTGTAAATTTGTATTGATCTTCTTTATCAATATATAATTTTTGCAAGTGAAAGTTTATGTGTTTGTAGTCACCCCCTCCTTCTATAAACTAAATACTTATAACTCTTGTAGATACGGCTGGGACAAACAAGTGCTATCAGAGCATCATTTGCTTTTTGTGTTGTATTTTTATTTTATTGGTGTTCTATTATCTTTTCTTCTTTAGACAATTTAATCATGTTATTATGGCTTTGCAAAACACTAGCACCCACTTTCACGATAATGACTCTCTTGCCAAACCTCCTTATTTCATCAGAGGACTTTAGTGTGTGGAAGAATCGAATGTGTCTATTCTTGGAAGGTGTGCATCCTCAGATCCTATACTATATAGAGAATGGACCTTATGTTCCATCCTCTCTCTCTCCGGCAGTTCTTGAAACTGCTATGACTGTCGCAAATTCTGAACGGCAGCTTCCGAAGCTCCCTCATCAATGGAGTGATGTCAACAAGAAGAAGGTGGCTTTAGACACTCGTGCAAGGCCTATAATAGGCATGGCTCTTCCTGAAGAGGTATATCACTAAGTGATGAAGCATAAAACCTCAAAAACCATGTGGGACACTTTATGTGTTCAATATGAAGGTACTTCTGAAGTACAAGAATCAAGGAAGATAAATCTAATAAGACAATATGAATTCTTTCTCTGTGGAAAGACTGAAACTTTGTCTGAAGTACATCAAAGTTTTAATTGTCTTACTGATTTGAGGACTATTGGAAGAGAATATTCCAACTCAGAGACGTTGACAGAGTTCCTAGAATGTTTGCTAGAATCATGGGATCATTATACCATGTGTCTCAAGATGTCCAAGGACATGTCATCCCTCTCTCTTAGTACCCTTTATGAGATATTGCTTAATCATTAGCTATCCTGTGAGCTGAAGAAGAATCTTCTTAAAGAAACTAGGGAAATGAAAAGTTCTCCGTTAGCTTTCATTTCTGATAGCCCTTCAGCTGACCCTTCTTTTTCTTCTATTCCTTCTATTTCTTCTATATCTATCGCTGAGTTAGATCCTTCTAACTCTGAGAGCTTGTAAGACGCTGGTGTTTCAGAGTCTGATGAGTCACTGGCGCTTCTTACTAACTCCTTTAGGAGGTTCGCAAGAAAAAGTAACTACTATAGATCTTCCTCGTTGACTTTAAGTGAAAGGCCAAAGTCAAATGCCATTGACAAGGCTTCAGCGATCTGCTACAACTGCCAACGCAAAGGTCACTTTTCTAGTCAATGCTGGTCCAAGAAGACTGCGACGTCATCTTCCCAACCCCCATCCTCCTTTAGATCTAAAGATGATAAATACTTGAAGCTGAAGGATAAGTACAAGAAGATGAAGAATCTTCAGCGTAAAGGCAAAGGTCTTGTCGCTGATGAGCATGATTGGACTGATTCTTCTGAAAAATCATCCTCTGACGAGGAAGATACGGCCTACCTTTGTCTAATGGCCAATGATGTCAAATATGAACCATCAGAGACATCATTCTCCAGTGATCCCTCGTCATATACTCCTACTCAGGTATGTTCCCTGAATGAACCCTCTTCTTCTTTTTCTAATAGCCTATCTACACTAGATTTACTGACAATTGACCTTTACAATGCCTTAAATGGAAAATCCAAAGATGAAAAGCTTAATCTTAAGAACAATTATAGAAATGCAATTCGAAGATCAAAGAGGTGACTAATATTGAAGAAAATCTTAAGGATCAAGTCATCGTAAATCAAACCATAAGCCTCGTATGCGAGCAGACTATTGCTGAGCATGAGCAAGCTATTTCTAAACTCAAGGCTGAAAAGCCTACCATTGAAGGGTGGTGCGAAGCCTCTATAAAGGCCTCAGAGATCATCAACGCTCAGATCCCTGCCAAGATATATAGTGGTCTAGGATTTTCCTATGATCAAGAAGAAAGTGTCACTGACAAGTCCATGCTTAAGTTTGGAAATTTTGTCTCTTTCATTCCTAACACCTCTTCTTCTCAGTACTCTTCTACTCTCATCTTGAAGGAACTCCCTCGCGCTCAAGATGCAAAGACAAAGGTAAAGCCATTATCATGGCTTCTCTTCCCAAGAATGCCAACAAGTCAAATAAACCCACTTCTAAACCTTCATCTTGTATACCTTCTTGCTCAGGGACCAAGTTCAGACTCAGAAACATAAGCCAAAGATGAAAGTGAATCTCTCACCTAAGTAATCTAAACCCTCCACCGTTCCTCACCGAACAAATGAGAAAGGGTTCTTTAGAGCTTGTCTCTCTTTTATTCTCTCAGACCTGCTGACCCTAAAGCTGGTTTTGAACTATTTGAAGTGTAGAGATTGTGGTGAAACTTCACATATTGCCATCAAGTGTCCTTCAGCTACCAAATCCGGTCCCCCAGCTAAGGTAAAGAAAGTAGCCAAGGCTGAAAAGTCAGCCAAGGAAAAATCTGCCACCAAAGTTGTGAAAACAACTAAGATGAAGAAGCCCATTGATGCCTCTTCTTCAGGCTCAGTGAAGACACCTGCTGACCTTGAGTCTTCAGCGTCAGTGGATGTTTCCTCTAACTTTGCTGGAACCATTGAGAAATGGGTATCGAAACAATATTAATATGTTTTCTTGTGCAGGAAGTCTAAGGCATTTGGTACCTTCATAGTGGATTCTCAAGACATATGACTGGAAAAGCATATATCAAAGGCTTTGGTATATTAACAATTGTTCAACCACTTTCAAACATGTTGCATATGTTGAAGGACTGAAGCACAACCTTCTTAGCATCAATCAACTGTGTGATAAAGATTTCACAGTGAAATTACTTAAGAACTCATGTTATGTCTTTGACAAAGATGACAATCTTTCCCTTACAGTTTCTCATCTAGAGAATGTGTATGTCATCAACATGGATTCTCCCTTCAATGACAATAGTTGTTTTCTCTCTATTAAGATTGAATTTTAGTGTTAATTGTATTCATCTTGGAAGACTTTATTTCTATTTCTAGAAGGTTTGACTTTGTAAGTCAAGGTTTGACTTTGACTTTTCTATTTCTAGTTTGACCTATAAATAGGTCTTGTAAGGGAATTTTAGAGTTAGGAGCTTAATTGTTTACATTACGTGTAATAAAGAGTTTGAGAGAAATAAACTTACATTGACCAAGTTGACTTTTTCTCTCTAATGTTCTTACATGAAGATTGCCATTTTACATTGTTCTTGAAGATTGACTGAAGATAAGGGACACACAATTGGTATCAGAGCTTGATGTAGTGAGATTGGTTGAAGAATATCATCAAAAGTTGATGATTTTTCTGGAAAATCGCATCTGTTGATCATATTCACATTTTGTTTTTGAAGTGTTCATCATTCTTTTTAAAATTTCTACTCAAATCTTTCATTTTTTAGTGTTTGTATGTTTAAATGATGATCATTGTGTGCGTATTTGGATCGTGAATCTTTGTTATTCACAAGATATCGTGTTTTGATCATTCATTTTAAATATTCGATGGATTTTGTGATTTTTGGAAAAACTTGGTGCTCTTGAATAAACTCATAAAAATCTGGATTTTGATCCATTTTTTGATGAAAAGTTGAAAATTTTGTGTTTGTGGTGAGTTTAATTCGGATACTATCTTTATTTTCCTTACCTGGATTGAAGCTTTGTCTTGATCAAGTCTTATTTGGATTTAAGATAATACATGGATACCTTTTAACCGGATTCAAAGACACGGTCATTTTTCATGCAATCCTCGAATACCTCCTTTAGCCAGACACACCTCATACTCGGTCAAAAGCTTAGCCGAGCTCAAGAGTTCTCGGACACCACTGCATCCGGAGATCAAGTCTTCCTCGGTCAACAAGCCATCCAAAGTCCAAGTCTTAGTCGCTAAAGTCTCAACTGGATTGCAGCCCTTATCCAGACACCCCTTCATCCGTATTTGGTCTACCTCGGTCACCATCTAGACCGAGTTCAAGTCTTGATCGCATACAGGTTACCATGATTTGGCTTCCTCGCATCACTAGCCAAGTACATTAGTATCCTCGGACACAAGTTTGTCTGAGTTCAAGTCTTTCTCGGAAGCAGGCTTTTTTGGATTACTCCTCTTCTCGGTCATAGGCTTGGCCGATTTCATCTCATTCCCAGAAACAGCCTCACCTGATTTGGCAACCTCGCATCATACCTCAAACACAGCCTGTTCGGATTTGAACATTGTCGGCCAAAGACTTAGCCAAATTTCGAGTCATTCCTGGATATCTCCTTAGCCAAGTTCAAGTCACCATATACGGACACAGCCTGTCCAGATTCCTTTGCTTTGTCAAGAATTAGTTGTTTTGAGCTCTATCTTGTCCGGATTTAAGCTTCCTCGGACAACTCTTTGTCCGAGTTCTAGCTTTACATTTTCAAAGTTTTGTTCTCGATCATTGACAATCATTTTTGTTCAATTCTTGGACATAGACTCATCCAGATTGTTATATTTCTCGGTAATAGACTTAGGTGGTTTAGCACTTGGTTACCTCATCCGATATCAACTTTCATCTGGATTACATATTAGTTAACCGATTTTCACCAAGTTACCCGATATTTGAGCAGTTTTAACTATTTTGAATTGTGATTGCTTATTTTTGACTGTTTTTGCCTAAAATTTTCAAAGTGAACAATTTTGATTTTCTGAAAATTTTACGAAGACTGATTTTTTATCTGAGTGATATTTTTTTGTGTGATATTTTGGAAAGTGATTTGTTTAATCTATTTCGAATACTACATAGATTCTATTTTGATCAATCGTGAATTTTTAAATGGCATCATTTCTTGAGAACGAAAATAAGGATTTGAAAGAAAAGATATATGAATTGGAGAAGAGTCTGAATGAGTATAAAGACAAATATGTAAATGTGTTTCTTGAAAATCATGCTAACGAGGAATTTATTAAAGATTTACAAAGGGAGCATAAAGAAGAGAACGTGTTGAAAACGATTTCATTTATAGAATTAAAAATCTTGAGAAAACTTTGGATTCTACAAGAATAGAGTCAGATGAAGAAGTGAGAAATTGGAGCAAAATAAATAAAGATTTGTTTAATAAACTCCGAAAAGTTGAAAATGAATTGAATGTTGAGAGGATCTCTCAAGAAAACAATCAAAAAGAAGTTGAGGAGCTAACAGAGAAACTTCATGAAGCTGAGAAGAAAGTTATTGATAAAAGGAAATTACTGGAACAAGAGAAAGATAAGGTTCTAGAAGCTGAGAAGAGTTTGGTTGTTGAACAGAAAGTTTTGGAGAAAGAGAAGAAAAAGATGATAGAAGTTGAGAAAAGATTTGATACTGAACGAAAATCTTTTGAAAACAAGATTAACTCTTTGGAGCTACATGCCAAAATGCTTTTAAAGAAATTTTTGATTTTGAACAACTTATCATCTTGGAACGAGCCAAGGTTGATTAAGGAAAAAAAGAGTTTAAAGAAGAACGTCTGAGCAAGAATTTGGAATTGCTTAATAGTGCTGAACAGAATAAGAAAGCACTAGATGAAGAGAAGAGACTCTTTGCTCTTGGAAAGAAAAATAGTGTTAAGAAATATGCAGCAGTTGCCAAAGAACTTGCAGAGAAGAAGAAATGGCTTGAAATTGCTTTTGAAAATTAAAAGGGAAGTTCAGATGAAGAAAGAAAGGAATTTGAGAAAGAAAGGAAAGTGTTTGAAAAGCTAAAGAAGGAATTAGAAGGTATGTTTTTGGAATCTTCACAGAAATTGTCTGATCTAGAGACATAACTTGTTACTGAGTTGAATATGAGAGCTGAACTTAAAAAGAAATATGATTTAGTTGCTGAAGAGAGAGACCAGTTACTCAAGAAAGTAAAAGATTTTTCAAGTGCTAAATGCTCAACTGGTTCTCAATCTCAATGTAAAACTAACTTTTATGACTGTTCCAGCGTTAAATCTAACAATTATTCAAGCAACCCTAAATCAACTATTTTTAAGAACAAGTCTCGTTCATTAAATTAGTATTATCAAGGGTATGTCATTGGATCACCCAATTATTTTTCAAAAGCTAAAAATGTTTGGGTCAATAAAGTTGATTCTGCTTTATCTCATAAATTTGTTGTTACTAACCCTGTTCTTCCTTGTACTGTTAGATCCACTAATGATCTGATCAATCTTAGCAAGAGAAGAATCATGTCCTCAACATGCAGAACTAATGATTTTGTCAATAAGAAAAGGTACAACATATGGTATGAGGACAACAGCTATCAGAACAGCTGGAATGATTTTAACAGGTATGACAATAAACGGTATGGATCTTACTGTTTATCTGATCAACCTATTAAAAGTGCTAAAAAGAATACATCTAATAGGAATAGATGGTTTGGCAGTTACAACGTACCCCAGCCCGATACTAACAAAGTAGGACCCAAGTTTGTTTGGGTACCAAAATCTACTTGATTTTTCTTGCAGGTGTGTCATATGTTGGGTTGATAAGAAGATCATTTATATGATGCACTGATGTAGGGGGAGTTTGTATTATATCAAAAATGGTTTCTGAACAAAACGGTTCAGGACCCGAGTTGAAATGTATATGGTTTTTTAACAAATCGGTTCAAGACCCGAGCTGAAATGTATATGGATTCTGAACAAATCAGTTTAGAACCCGAGCCAAAATGTTTTCATTTTTGGTTTTTGAGCTAAAAGGAAATATTACTTAAATTTGTTTTCTAGGGGAGTTGCTGAAAAGAGTTTGATTAATGTTTTTGGAAACTGAATTGTTTTTGAAACGAGTATCTTTTCTGAGCAGGTATTTCTTGAGATTTTACTTGCGTAATTTCTCATCATACATAATTCCAATACCTGTTTCAGCTTTTCTTCAAACTATTATTATCACGTCTCTTAAATGAAAATCATTCTCGGTGATAATACACTCGTTTGTATTCAAAGTTGTTTTCTGAAAAAAAAAATCTTTGATTGATACAAAATTCATTATTTTTTGCTTGTCTGAATCAGTAAACTTGTACTTACAAATCTTCATTAATTTCTCTCACATTTTCTGAATAATTTGTTTGATACATCACTCTTTGTTGACTGTGCTTAAAATCTACACATCTTGATCAATTTTTATCTGATCATTTGAGCTTATTTGCAAATTTCTCTCTCATATTCTGAATAATCTGTTTTGTACATCACTTCTTGTTGTTTGTGCTAAAATGCTATATTTTTCTTGATCAATTTTATCTAATCATTTGGGCTTCTTAGCAATAATATTTTGATCAACTGTTTGTGATCAATTGAGCTTACATTGTTATATTTAGGAGGGATTGAGTGCTTCACATAAATACCTCTATGGAATGTCAGAACCGACAGACCTACCCAAGAGGACATTCATATTTGAGTGAGCTTAAATATAAAATGTGTTTGTGTGCAGAGCCTAAAATGAAAATGAGAGGGGTAGTTCTTGTGAGTTAAAAGAATTGATAAGAGTTGTGTCAGGATTAAAAGATTAAAAGACTAAAAGAAACCTGTTCTAACCTGTTAGTCCACAATACGATCAATCTTCAAAATATCTTCATAGAATCCATGGCAAGCTTTATGATTATCAAGAACACATAGAAGAGTTGAGAGAAAAATTCAACCTGGTCAAAGTCTATAAAACTCTCAAATGTACGTATGTATTACAATTAAGCTCTTCTACTCTAATTTACTACAAGACAAAGCTTTATATAGGGTCAAACATCGAACCCTTCTAGTCAAAGTCAGCATGACATACAAAGTCAAACATGCTAACTTTGTAATTATAGACAATTATAAACTTTCAAGACAAATAAAATTTAACACTAAAATTCAGTCCTAACATTCTCCGTCTTTGTATTCAGGCTTGAAAGAAATTGCACACTTTGAATCTCTTTTGAAATTTGTTGCATTATGCTTTTTATGACTTCATGAAATCTTCAAAACAATCTTCTAACAATCTCAGTTTTGAGATCTTCAGACGATCTTCTGTTGAGAAAAATCTTCCTCATTCTCCCCCTCGAATGTAGAACAAAAATGATCTTCTCTTTTTACAATAAAGAACATTAACAATAATAATATTCAGAAATGATCTTCAAGATATAATCTTCAAAGTATCTTCTTCAGATAACAAATTACTAACATTCTCCCCATAAATGAATTTCTTCAAATAAAAATTCACAAACATTCTCCTCAAAATTAATATTCTTCTCACTGAGAAATGTCTATCAGTAAACTTCAGTAAAGATGAGATCTTCACATTCAACATCTCTCAAACACTGTAGCATGGGAATCGATTGAGTCTTTTGCCTGTTCCCAATCTTTAGATCATACTCCCCTTTGATCTTTATATCATTCTCCCCTTTTATCATTCAGAATCGATTATTTCATTCATTATGTCATGCTCCCCCTTCTGATAAAATGAGAATCATTAGCATTATACATCATAATGAATTAAATTTTCAGCGAGACCCGTCAATTCATAAAATTGTAAGCAGATCTTTTCAAATCCACTTGTATAATTTTTTCAGATTAAGAGGATGGGTAAATAACAACCAATTTCAACTTATAGATGTACTTCATATATTAGACTTTTTGAGGTTCATGTCACCAGGTCTTCCATTCAATCATCGATATCTTATAAAAGCATATCTATGAATGTTACGACAAACTAACATATAATTTGCAAAATCTGTGTAGTGTAGAAAGATAAAGCAACATATGCTTCTGTTTAGGCTCAAATTAATAAACCGTGTGAACTACACAAATTTATCTGACTAAAAATGTGATAAAAAAGACTTGAAGGGGGCACATATATCCTTATTTTCAATATCAATTTTCTCTGAATGTGAAACTGATAGATGGTGAGCTGCGTGCCCCAAGTGTTATTGAAACACTTATCTGTTGAGAGATAAATGAGTAGCTGGTGGGGTTGTGACAAGAATTGGGCTGTGCTTTTCCTTTTTCAATATTAGTCTCGAAAGAATTGAGAACTAATAGATTTCGTGGTATGCCCGAAATTTAGAGGTTTAGAACAGGATTCTTGTAATCTTTCAATCCTGACACAACTCTCATCAATTCTTTTGGCTCACAGCAACTACCCCTCTCTTTTTCATTTTACGCTCTGCACATAAACCATTATTAAATTTAATCTCACTCATATATGGTTGTCCTCTTGGGTAGGTCTGTCGGTTCTGACATTCCATAGAGGTATTTCTGTTAAGCACTCAATCTCTCCTAAAATAACCCTATGCTCAAATTAATCACAAACAATTGTGTTGATCCCAGATTTCTCAATAACACTAATAATCTAGTTAACAATAACCAAATTATAGTGATTTGATGAACAAAGTGATGAACACTCAAGAAGAAATTATGAACAATTATGAACAATCTTGAGCGTCAAAGATTTCACTTTATTAATAATAAAAACGTAAAAGCGACTTAGATTACAGTAGGCCTAATCACCTATTTATACTAATAAGAAGATAACTTTCTAATGAGACTTTTTAGCTAATCTTCTAATAACAGATAACGATTATCTAAACTATGGATAAACTTTAGTAATTAAGATAAACTCGAAATCTRSYTDTWGACTTGTCATCTCCAGCTGTCATTCATGGTATGATGGATCATCCTTATCTTTAAGTCTTCATCGCATGCTTCTGGATGAATTGCTGGAAAATACTCTAGGTGTAGTTGATCAGAGGTTCGATGGAGATGCTCTTTCCATCGCATCCTTGGTCGTCCATCGGTCCTCTGGTTGTGTTCCAGACTTAGTCGATTCTGCTTTGATGTCCCCATCGGTCTTCTGGTTCTTCATCACTTAATGTTTTTCATTACTTTTTCACTTTATGAATTATGGGGTTTAACAAATTGATCAAAACATTATTGAAATGAAGCACAATGATCAGATAAAATTGATCAAGATATGTAGATTTTAAGCACAATCAATCAAGGAGTGATATGCAAAATCAGATTATTCAGAATATGAGAGAAATGAATGAAGATATGTAAGTACAAGTTTACAGATTCTGATATTCAAAAAATATAAATGTATATCAATCAAAGTAAAAAAAAATATTGGAAAAAAAAACTTTGATTACAAACGAATGTATGATCACCGAAAAAGATTTTTATTTAGGAGACGTGATAATAACGGTTTTTAAGAATAGTAGAAACAGGTATTGGAATTATGTTCGATGAGAAATTACGCAATAAAATCTCTAGAAATACCTGCTCAGAAAATGTACTCGTTTTCCCAAAAAGACAGTTCACTTTCCAAAAATATTAATTAAAATTTCTAGAGACTCCCCCTACAAAATAGATTTGAGTAATGATTCATTTCAGCTCAAAATAAACAAAAAATGAAACCATTTTAGCACGGGTCCTGAACTAAGTTGTTTAGAAGCCATAATTCATTTCAGCGCGGGTTCTAAACAGATGTATTCAGAAACCACAATCAATTAAGCACGGTTCCTAAATTGTTGTGTTTAGAAACCTAATTTGGACAGTATACAAACTCCCTCTGAATTTGTGCATCATAAGTATGAGTTTCTGATTAGCGCAGTAATAACACACCTGCAAAATCAGATCAAACAGATTTTGGTACCTAGACGAACTTGGGTCCTTCTTTGTTAGTATCAGGTTGTGGGATATTATAACTGCCAAACCATATATTTTTATTAGATGTTTTCTTTTTAGCGCTTTTAAAAGGTTGATAATATATGCAATAGGATCCATACGAGTTATTATCATACTTGTTATGATTCTTCCAGCTCTTCCGATATCTGTTGTCTCTATAGCAACTGTTGTACCGTTTCCTGTTCACAAAGTCAGTTGTTTTGCATGTGGAGCACATGATCCTTCTCTTGCAAAGATTTATCAGATTATTAGTAGTTCTTACAACACAAGAAAGAATGGAGTTAGTAACAACAAAGTTACGAGCCGAAACATATTCGGATTTATTAACCCAAACATTTTTAACTTTAGAATGATAATTGGGTGATCCAATGACATACCATTGATAGACTGATTTGAAGAACGAGAATAGTTCTTAGAATAGTTGATTTATGGCTGCTTGAATAACTGTTAGATTTAGAACAATCATAAAAGCTTGTTTTACACTATGAAGGAGAACAAGTTGAGCTTTGAGCACTTGAAAAGTCTTTAACTTTCTTTAAAAGTTGGTCTCTTTCATCAGCAACTAAATCATACTTCTCTTTAAGTTCAGTTCTCATTTTCAATTCAGTTTCAAGTTCTGTCTTAAGATCAGACAATTTCTTAGAATTATCCAGGAGTTTACCTTCTAACTCCTTCTTCAGCTTCTCAAACATCTTCTTTTCTTTATCAAACTCTCGTCTCACTTCATCTGAGCTGCTCTTTTCATTCTCAGAAGCAATGTCGAGCCATTTTTTTCTTTTTTGCAAGCTCTTTGGCAATTGCTGCATATTTCATATCAGTATTTCCTTTTTCAAGAGCAAACAACTTCTTCTCTTCATCCAAAGCTTTCTGCTTTTGAGCAATGCAGTCAGATAGTTCCAGATTCTTGCTCAGACATTCTTCTTTGATCTCTTTCTTCTCTTTATCAACTTTAGCAGGTTTCAAGATAATAAGATGTTCAAAATCAAAATTTTGATTTAATAGCATTTTAGAATTTTATTCCAACGAGTTGATTTTATTCTCAAAAGATATCCATTCAGAATCAAAATTTTTCTCCACTCCAATCATTCTCAAAAATTATCCTTTCAGCACTTACACTTTTCTCAGCTTCCAAAACCTTATTCTGTTATAGTTCTAGTAATTTCCTTATCTCAATCAAATCATTTTCAACTTCATGGAATTTCACTGTGAAATCTTCAGTATCTTTAAGTCCCTTCTTTAGAGAGTTCTTCTCAGCATGCCGTTCAGATTCAGTTTTATGCAGTTTATTAAATAAATCTTGTTTTATTTTGTTAGAACTCCTTATCTCATCATCTAATTCTTTCCTTGCAGCGTCCAAGGTTTTCTCAAGTTCACTAATCTTATGCAAGAAACCTTCGTCAAAATTTTCTCTCAATGCTTTATTCTCTCTTTGCAGATCTTTAATAAATTCCTTATCTGCATGATTTTCATAATATATGTTTATGTATTTGTGTTGATAATCTTTTACGCTCTTTTCCAACTCAGAAATCCTATTTTTCAGTTCCCTATTCTCCTTGTCAAGAAAATCTGTCATTTAAAAATTAAAGATTGATCAAAGAATCTTATGCAATGTCTGAAACCAGTCAAAGAAATCACAAACCAATAAAATCTTTCAGATAAAAGTAGTAAGCTCAAAAATCTCAGAAAAGTTCAAAAACTGTTCAGAAATCATAAAATTAGTGACAACTGTCGGAAATTAGTTTAAACAGTCAGAAACTGTTAAAACTGATTAAAAACAGTTCAAAACAGTTAAAACATATCAAAACAATTCAAAGCAGTTCATTCTTCTCAAAGATCAGTAATTTTGGTGTAAAATAGGTAAAACGATGAAAACTAGATAAAAAATCGATAGACTTGAAGAAAAGTGTTGAAAATATTACTTCAAAATCGGATGAAATCAGAAATTTGGCTAAGTGTTTTGACAAAATTGGACAAAGTGTTGAAAGAGGAAGCCAAAAATCGGACACACAAAAAAAATCGAAGTCTTTTAATAAAGGTTCAAATCCGGCTAGCTTGAAAAAAAATTAGGTTTGAAAATCGAATGAGACTTTGGCCGAGTTAGACTTGAATACGGACATTGTGGGCGAGAATGGCCGAGAACAAGCAGATTGCGATGAAGTATTACCGAGAAAAGGTTGTTGTGTGCGAGGAAGTGTAAATCGGACACATATTTGACAAGCTCAGTTAATGCAGTGTGTTGGAAGCCAGATATTCATAATTCTCAGAAAACACAGTTAATAAAGATTAAGAATTAAGTACGAACAGTGTATTGAATTTGATCAAACGAATACTCAATAGAAATAAAAATAGTAAAAGTCTTGAATAAGTCGAATGCTTTTATTAGATGAAAATAACAATTCTCAATCTAAACATATTCTCACAAGAAATTTGCTATAATATTGTTAGACCCCAACTTATGAAAGTGTAAGTAAGAACTCTCTTATTCTAGACAATAGGACTTAGTCTATTGAAGCGGTCTGGACTAAGAGCTTTCATGTAGAAGATCAAGAACCAGAGCTCTTACTCAAAGAGTTAAGGTTCCATTCATACAGTGCCCGCGCTCTATCTCCGTGGACGATCAAGCCTTATGCGCCAAAACGCATAAACGCTTGATGCAAACCTACAACTCCAAGACACAGAGCCTTTGCATAGTACATGCAGAGCCTTTGCATATGCAGAACCTCTACATAGTACATGCAGAGCTTCTGTATAGTACATGCAGAGCTTCTGTTCACTTTCTCCGTGGCACACGCATGCAAGCCCAGACATTCTCGCAAGCGTCTAACAGATTTGAGGCAACTTGACCTAGTCTGCTTCTCTTTTCAAGGAAAGTCAAAGATAAGGATGCAGACTCGGCAACTCAGAGTTTCAAGCCTGATTTATAGCATAGTTGTTAGACCTAGACGTATATAAGGAGGCTCCCTCCTCAAGTTCAATTTACCTGAGAGTGCCGACTTATGCTATACATATTTATTGTGAGATTACTTTTAGATTGATTGTTCTTTTACTTTCATCTAATAAAAGCATTCGACATATTCAAATTCTTTCACTGTTCTTAGATGTGGGGTCGATTAACTCAGTTTCTTGGTATAGATTACTTACTTGGATGATCTGTTTGACAGTG
>NC_037530.1:19537718-19538984 GCF_001531365.2 Cynara cardunculus var. scolymus
AGAGGGGATATAAGTGAGTTCTGGATCGTAGGGTGGCTCTGTGTCTGTTACAGAGTACTTCCAAATAAGTATTTCTTCTGGGGTGGTGACGGGCTCTGTGCGAACATTTAGTGTTGGAATCTTGCTCATAGATTCAAGGATTTCAGAGACCYGTCCTCCCGCTGTTGACTCTGGCATCTTCTGTTCTTCTTGCTCTTCCAGAATCGGCCTCTGGGTTGATCCCTCTGCAAGGATAGGCTTGACGGTTCCTTGCAAGGCATCGAACGTACCCGTGGACGTTGTTTGGACTTGTGGGACTTGGACTGGTGGGAACGCAGAAGATGTGGCCTCACCTTCTCTGTAATGCATGGGCACCTTGCGTTTCTTTGCCTGAGCCTCTGCCAAGGACAACTTTAAAGCTTTTATGGTCTCGGGGTCTTCACCAACATACTTTTCTTCATAGAATGGCTCTGGAGTTTCTGTACTTGATGAAGACCCTTTCTTTGAGGACTCTGCAGCTATGGCCTTGCCTTTGCCTGTAGGCTCTGCAGCCTTCTTCTTTTCTCTGTCTGTAGGTTCCCCAATCTTTATGCCTTTGGCAGGTGCTCTGGCTGTCTTTTTTTTGAGCTTTGGGGCTGGGGCCATCTTTTTCATCTCCTGCTTCTTCTGCCCCTCATGACGATCATCATCATCGGCATGATCGTCATGGTTTGGTTTGGCAGAAGCCTTGCATGTTGTAAGGGGAGCCCTCCTCAAATGGCGTAGGATTCGAGTGGCAGCCTTGTACATCTTTCCAATTACCTTCTCCGCACCCGCAGAGGCGTTCATCACGTCAAGCTCTATAGACCACTTGAGTTTGAAGACGGTAGATAGAACTTCTGCACGAAGGAGCTCACCTTCTTTGGCAAGCTTGGTCAAGCCTTCTGCGATTTTATCGTTGGAAGAGAAAATCTCCATCTTCAAAAATGAGAGTTGGCTGATCACAGAGTCCGCTAGCGCATCCACCATGGCGTCCAGTTCTCTGCGAGTGGCCAAGTGGTTGATGTTGGCAGTTGAGGACTTGGACTGGATGCCATAGGTGACCGCAGATGAAAACATTTCCTTGATCTCGTCACGGAAAGAGGAATAGTCTGTGTAGCCTGCTGTTACGAAGTCGCATGCAAACTTTGCCACCATTTCTGAAAGTTCTTTCTTTAAAGTTTGAACAGAGGAGGGGTTTAGGGACATAGCTTGGAAGGCCTCTAACAGGTCTTCCTTCTTGATGGCCGAGCTCTGAAGGGTCGCCAA
>NC_037530.1:19539084-19540162 GCF_001531365.2 Cynara cardunculus var. scolymus
AAATATCAACCATCTAGCCACTCGCAGAGAGCTAGATGCGATGGTTGAAGCCCTAGGAGATATTGTGCGCAAACATACAGATCAACTTCTCGCAGAGTCCCGAGCCTCCAACAAAGCCATCAGAGACTGTACTTCAAAGCTCGTGAAAGAGGGTGACTCCTTCAGAAGCGAAATTTATCGAAGCATCTCAAAATTAAAGTGGTCGACAGAGATTGATATAAGCCACGTCTTTGTGCTTGCTGAAGAGGTGATTAAGAAAATGAAGAAGGTGGCTACCAAAATCCTGAGGAGATTGGAGAAGGCTCCCTTGAAACCTGCAAGGCAGAAGCCACCAAAAACCATGACGATCAAGGAGGTGATGACCATGATCGTCATGAGGGGGAGAAGAAGGCAGAGAAGAAAGCTGAAGAGCACAAGAAAACATCTTCTGCCAAACCATTCAAGATAGTGGACTCTGCAGCAGCCCTGTTCTCAAAAGAAAAGGCACCAGAGCCTAAGGGGAAAGGCAAGGGCAAAGCTGTAGAGGAGACACCACAGAAGGGGTCGTCAAGCTCAGAGACGCCAGAGATAAACGAAGAAGAATATGATGACCCAGAGCTCGTTCAATCGTTAAAGGCTTCTTTGGTAGAGGCTCAAGCAAGAAAGGGCAGAGCCCACATCCCCCCCAGAGCTGGAGAAGGCTCATCCTCCAAGAAGGCAAAGGAGGAAACGTCCACGGGTACGTTCGACACTCTGCAAGGAACCGTGAAACCTATCCTAGCAGAGGGGTCCACCCACAAGCCAATTCTAGAAGAAGAATAATCCAGAGTACCAGAATCCGCCACAGTGGGAAGGGTCTATGAGATTTTTGATTCGATGAGAAAAATTCCTACACATAAGGTGCGCACAGAGCCTGTTACCACTGTGGAGGAGATTCTGCGGTGGCGTTATTCTGCCGTAGACACAGAGCCCCCTTACAATCCAGAACTTACAGGTATACCCTCTGCAGCTGCGAAGTTTCACTTCTCAAAGCTTACAAAGCCTCGTGAGCAGGTCTTCTCAGAGAACGTGATAACCTCTCTTGAAACAATATCTCCAA
>NC_037530.1:19545852-19559385 GCF_001531365.2 Cynara cardunculus var. scolymus
TGGGTAGGTCTGTCGGTTCTGACATTCCATTAAGGTATTTCTGATAAGCACTCAGTCCCTCCTAAAATTACATTTTATGCTCAGTTGAACAAAGTGAATGATCAAAATATTATTTCTGTTAAGCACAATGATCAGATAAAATTGATCAAGAAAAAATATATCGTTTAAATAATGAAGGAGTTATGTGACAACGATCAGATTATTCAGTATGCGAAAGAAATGAATGAAGATATGTAAGAACGAGTTTACAGATTCTGATTAAAAAAATGAAGAGTATATCAATCAAAGAAAAAAAATCAGAAAAATCAACTTTTGAATACAAACAAACGTATTATCACCGAAAATGATTTATATAAGAGACGTGATAATAACAGTTAAGAATAGCTGAAACAGGTATTGGAGTTATGTACGATGAGAAATTACGCAAGTAAAATCTCAGAAAATATCTGTTTAGAAGATGTACTCGTTTCCAAAATAAAATTCATTTTCCGAAAATCATTTATTGAACTTTCTAGAGACTCCCCCTAGAAAGTAGATTATAGAAATGTTTCAATTCAGCTAAAAAAATAAAAAATAAAGGAAACATTTTTAGCACGGGTCCTAAACTGAGTGTTTAGGAACCACACTCGGTAGAGCATGAGTCCTAAACTGAATTGTTCAGAAGCCTTGTTTGGATCAGATTACAACCCCCCCTGTAGTGGTGTATCACTGAAATGATATTCTGATCAGCACAAAATGGACACACCTGCAAAACCAGACTAAGTAGATTTTGGTACCCAAACAAACTTGGGTCCTATTTTGTTAGTATCGGGTTGGGGTACATTGTAACTTCCAAACCATCTATTCTTATTAGATATATTCTTTTTAGCACTATGAACAGGATGATCAGAAATAGAATATGACCCATACCAGTTATTGTGATCATACCTGTTCTTACCTTTCCAACTGTTCTGATATCTATTGTTTGTACTCCATCTGTTATATATCTTCTTTTTCACAAAATCTGTTGATTTACATGTGGATCACATGATCCTTTTCTTGCTAAGATTTATCAAGTCAGAATTGGATCTCACAAAACAAGGAAGATTATTAGTAGCAACAGGAGTACGAGTTGAAACAGATTCAGATTTACTAACCCAAATGCTTTTATTCTTAGATGAATAATTAGGTGGTCTGATAACATACCCTTAATAATACTGATTAGAAGAACAAGAATAGTTCTTAGAAACAGTAGATTTAGGACTGCTTGAATAACTGTTCGATTTGAAACAGTCATAGAAGCTAGTTTTACACAGTGATGGAGAACCAATCGAGCTTTGTGCGCAAGAAAAGTCTTTGACTTTCTTTAAAAGCTGGTCTCGTTCGATAGTAACTAAATCATACTTCTCTTTGAGTTCAGTTCTCATTTTCTGTTCAGTTTCAAGTTCTGTCTTCAGATCAGACAATGTCCTTGAAGTATCCAGGAGTTTACCTTCTAACTCCTTTTTCAGCTTCTCAAACTTCTTCTTCTGATTGTCAATCTCTCTTCTCTCTTCATCTGAGCTGCTTTTCTCATGCTCAGAAGCAATGTCAAGCCACTTTTTCTTTTCAGCAAGCTCTTTAGCAATAGCTGCATATTTCTTTGTAATATTTATTTTTTCAAGCGCAAATTGCTTCTTTTCTTCATCTAAAGCCTTCTGCTTTAGGGCAATGCTGTCAGACAATTTCTGATTCTGGCTCAGACATTCTTCTTTAATATCTTCCTTCTCTTTATCAGTCTTGGCTCGTTCCAAGATGATCAGCTGCTCAAAATCAGATATTTGCTTTAAAAGCATTTTTGTATTTAACTCTAGAGAGTTAATCTTATTTTCATAAGATATGCATTCAGCTCCAAACCTTTTCTCTGAATTACACATTCTTTTCTTTTCCTTTTCAAATTCCATTCTTTCAAAACTGAAGCTCTTCTCAGCTTTCAGAGATTTTTCCTTCTCTAACTCTAGTAATTTATGTAACTCACTCAACACACTCTCAGATTTATCAATTAAGTCCTCTGACTCTTTATTATTTCTCCCAAAAGAATTCCTTTCAGTTTGTAGCACTTGAAGTTTATTAAACATGTCATTATTAGCTTTACTCCAAGTTCTCAAATCATCATCATAATTTTCCTCACTGAACTCAGAGTTTTCTCAAGTTTATTAATCTTATTCATGAAATCATTCTCAACTCTTTCCAATGCTACTTTATGATCTTTTTGTAGATTCGCAATAAATTCCACATTATCATGATTCTCGTAAACACATGTTAAGATATTTCTCCTTATAACTCTGTAAGCTCTTGTCCAACTCTGTAATTCTCTCTTTCAACTCCTTATTCTCTTTCTGAAGAAAATCTGCCATTAAGAAAATTAAGATTGATTTAGGATCTATGCAGTTCAAGAAATTGATTAAAAGAATACAAATTAAAATCTTTATACAATCACAAGCAAGCTTTCAATACTAGAATTCACAAACAAGTAACAAGAAAGTATGAACCAATATCAACAACAATTCATGCAAAATCCTGCACATGCAATAATAAAAATCAAACAAGATTAGTATGCAAAAGTATCAAAGTCTAAACAAATAGCTCACTACTCAAGTCCTTAATCCGCTCAAAGGTATGTACGAATATTGATCAAGGCAGTCTAATCGCTCACTACTAACCTGTTCTAATCTGTCACAGCTTGAATTTAAACCGCTCAAAGCTTGAGCTTAAATCGCTCAATGCATGGTAATTAAATCGCTCAATATTCGCTCAAGCAGTGCTCAATATCCGCTCACTAACCTGCTCACTAAATTACTCACAGCAAGATGTAATCCGCTCAAAGATTGAAAAAAAAATACTAAGTAAAATCCGCTCAACACTGAATTCTTAATCAGCTCACTTCAAGATATAAATCGGTCAAACCATATACTTATCCGGTYATCACCACTGCATGGTTTCTAATCCAATCAAGATCGCTCAATCTATGCAATACATTGCTCAGGCTTGGAGCTTAATCCAGTCAAGATCACTTCTTATCCTCTTAAGTTGCTGTTTAAATCGGACAAAATAATCGCTCACCTCATCAAAACACTAAGTACATCACTCACTTATCTTATATCTTCTCAAAACAAAACTCCTAATCCGCTCACTTAATGGTGAAACTCGCACACTGTAAACTCTTTAATTCGCTCAATACAACTTCTAAATCGCACACCTTTCTTTCTAAACCGCTCAAGCTTGAAAATACACCAAGTATAAATCACTCACTTAGTGTCCGAACACGATCAAAACCTCGCTCACATAGTGTCTGAAAATGATCAAAACCTCGCTCACATAGTGTCTGAATACGATCAAAACCTTGCTCACTATACTCCCTAAATCGCTCACAAGTCCGCTCAAGAGGTGGTATAAACCGCTCACTACTAAGAAGCTCAAACCGCTCACAGTACCTAATCTGCTCACTATGTCTTACTACATGAAATGTCTAAGTCTACTCAAAACATGCACGTAAATCGTTTAAGGCACAGTCCTTACTTCACAACTTTAAGATAGAACTTCACAGTTTCTTAAAATCGCTCAATGTAGAGTCATAATCCGGTCAATTCCATTCAAAAGAGGTGTACGGATATGGTTCTAAATTACATACTGAAGTATAAAAAAGTCAACACAACATACAAACACAAAAAGAACAATAGTTTATACAAAATTTGGATCAAATTCTACCTTTTTGATGAGTTTTCACATGAACACGAAGAACATCAAAAATTTATAAACTCTTCAAATCTCTAATAACGATGATCAAAATGCAAAATCAAAGAAATAACAATGAATCATTATGTAAAAACTTACACAACAATCATCATTTTAACAATCAAATGTCCAAGAATGAAAGATTTAAGAAAAGTTTATGAAGAACAAGTAAGAACATTCAAGAAATTTTATGAACTTCAAGAACACAAAAGATGAATCTCCAGAAAATTTGAGCGATTCGAGATGATTTCTTCAATCAGATTTCCTGCAAATCTGCTCTGATACCAATTGTGTGTCCCTTATATGATCAATCTTCAATATACCTTCAAATCATCAATGGCAGACATGATTTTCATTCAAGAACATGTAGGAGAAGTAGAGAGAAAAAGTCAAATACATCCAAATGTAGTCAACCTCTCTATTATGTATATTGAATCTTACAAATGAGCTCTCCTCAAACAATTACAAGATCTCACCCTATTTATAGGGTCAAACAACTAAACAAGGTCAAAGTCAAACTTCTATAAGAAAAGTCAAACACGATGACTTTTATACAATTATAGACAAATTTAACTTTCAAGATGAATACAATATTATACTGACTTTCAGTCCTAATAAAAGCGTTTTCAACAAAATCGAAGACTAGTTGAAATAAAGTTAGATAGACACCAAAACGGATTAGATTTATCATCTATTGGATAAAATATTAGAAGACATATAAGTCAAATAGGTTGACAAATGTATCCGGCAAGCCGATTTGAAGTAAGACTTCAAATTAAAGTTTTTTTTTTTATCATTTCTAAATCCTAGTGTGGGAACATGTTCAACATGTTAGTCAAAGTAAGTAATATTTGTTGGCTTTACTGTTTAGTCTGCACACAAAAGCATGGATTGAGACTTGACAAGTGAACTTAGGGACCATGGTTCCAATTCATATCTTGGTAGAACATGTTCAGCATGTTAGTCAAAGCAAGTTCAAGAATACTATTTTTAGTACCATACTTTCTTTGTTGTTCGCTCGACATACAAAAGGATAGGTTCAAGCAACAAGTATCTAAATTATATCAAATGGATAATATATGAAAAGTACAAAGATGCATAGATCAACAAATCAAAGGAAGACATTCGTTGATGTTGCATTGTTGCATTAAATTCATGGACTGCTATAAAAGGTAGTCTCTGGAACATATGCAACTTGCCCTTTTTGAAGAATTGCTAAGTGCATATTATTGCAAAATGGTGCCTTAAGCTCTGAAGACTATCTCAGTTCTTCAGATGTGAAAGTGTTTTTTATCTTATTCTTTCAATTGTTAGCACATCTGTCAACCAATCAAGTTGTTTAGGAACATTAGTCTTACCTTCCTAGTTTCTATAACAAATATGTAATTTATTTGTTTTTAATACAAAATATATAATTAAAAAGTGAAAATTTGTTGTGTTTATATTCAACCCTCCCTTCTACAAACACTTGTAATACAAGTCATTAACCCTCAAACGACCAACAAGTGATATCAGAGCAGTTGGTTTTAAGAGTGTTTGAAATATACGCATAAAATGGTAGTACTTTTTGTCTTGTGGTTTGTAATTAAGATTTTGGTAAAAATGGTTATTAATATAGTATAGATATATGGGGAAAGTTTCTAACATTTCTAACCCAAAAAGACCCATTTCGAGTTGGGTATCAAAAAAATATTTTTCTTTTTTGTGATTGTAGGGACTAGGTCATAAATAAATATGGTACTTGGACTAATGGTGTTTAAGGCATATGATTGAACTCTAATCCCTATTGATAAATTATGTTTCCAAACATGGTCCTTCTTTAACCTTTAGAGATGATGTCAGAGATCTTACTAAAGGATATAGTGTATTCTCTGCTGACTCGGCTACTTACAACCAAGTGGTCTACATGGACAAATGAATGCATAAGTTGTTGAGTCTATATCAACTGTGAGACCGGGCTTCAATGCAAACCTTGAAGAGGGCTAGTGCAAAATCCTTGATTATGTAAAATGGTATTATCTAGTATCCAAAATGATGATTTCAATGTGTTTGACATGGAGTCATTAGGCATTGACGTCTACATCTCAGGCTACTGTAGATAAAAACTAACTATGGCATAAATTGTTGTCTCTTCATATGGATCTGATAAAAATCTTTCTAGTAAAAATTTGCTCAACAAACTCCCTACAATGTCATACATCAAGAAGAAGTTGTGTGGTACCTGTGAAAAAGCAGTTTATACTCCACAATAAAATATTGTTGTTGAAAGGAGAATTCAGACACTATGTGAAGCTGCATGTTCCACGATATAAATCCAAATATTGATTTTTTTCGAGTGTTCTGATGTGCATTCTCAATGATCAGGATCAGTTAGGAAAGTTTGATTCAAATCTGATAGAGACATCTTTTTTAGATACTCTATCTTCTCCAAAGCTTATCGGGTGTATAGTAGCCCCGTCAGTGTGTTGATGAATCTGTTAAAAGGTAGATCTGATGAATCCTAATCAGAGCCTACAACATCATCATTTGAATTTGATACTCCTGAGTTTAACCAATGGTTGGAATTTTACTCATTTGAAAATTCAATCTCAATCGGTGAAATCACCTCAGTAGTGGTCTATTCTAATCCTCCGACTAATATTGAAGCTGCTTCTACCCATCTTCCTCCTAGTACTAAGTGGACAAGAGATCACCCAATAGAGAAAATTATACATGCTCAGCAAATAGATGTTTAAAATCTAACATCGTATTCAGTTCTCCAGATGGGTGTAAAGAGTGATTCTCTGATTGATAGACTCATTGAAGAAGTCTCTATGAAGCAATCTCCAAACTTTGAGGATCCTGAACATTCGGGTATGTCTATAAGTTAGACAAGACCTTGTATGGTCTTAAATATGCTCCTTGTGCATGGTATGACGTTATTTCTATTTTTCTGGATAAATGGCTTTCCCATGGTATTACTTACAGCACCATCTTCCTAAGGAAAAATAAAGGTGATGTCATTCTTGTACAAATTCATGTGGACAACATTATTTTTTATGCGACTAAATTTTCTTTTTTAAAAGAACAGGTTTTTAGATCTCATGAAAAATCCCTATGAGATAAGCATGATGGGTGAACTGACATGTTTATTAAGTTTACTGGTACAAGAATCCGACAATGGAAGTTTTACAAATTGAAGTAATTATGTCAAAAATCTCATTATTTTTTATATTGTTGACCATGAAACCACCAATGACACATCTGTTATAATTACATACAAGCCATGATGATAAATTAGTGAATAATATTAATTTTATTGGATGGTTGGTCCTCCTTAATTTTTAACAATTAGTCGGTCAAATACAATGTATGGCATATGTTTACGTACAAGATACCAAGCTAATATGAAATAATTTCATTTGATAGATGCTAAAAGAAATTTCAAGTATCCACAAGATACCACCATCATAGGTGCTTGGCATTCCAAAGGCTCGAAATTTGATCTAATTAGATATTCAGATTCTAACTATGCATATTATCAAATACGCAGGAAAGAGCACAACTAGAAGTTGTTAATTATTGGGTGGAATGTTAATCAGTTAGACTAGCAAGAAGCAACACTATGTGTCCACCTCAACAGTTAAAGTTGAATTTGTTGCTGCCAGTAGCTGTTGTGCAAAGTTTTTTGGATCACAAATTAGTCATCTGATTATGATTAATTGCCTTCAAAAATTTCTTTTTTCTGTGGAAATTCATGTGAAATAGTTATCATCAACAATTTGATTCATCACTCTTGTATCAAGCACGTTGATATTCGTTATCGTTTCATCCAAGATCATGTGATGAAAGGTAATATTGAAATTAACTTTGTTCCCACTAACTATCAACTCATTGATTTATTTACCAAGTCTCTCGGTGAAGCTAGGTTTATTTCTAAGTTTCTAAGTTTCTAAGTTTGAACTAGCTAATTTACTTTAGCGAGTCAGATTATCATTTTTTTGTTTGTGGTTAAAATTTTAGAAATAGTTTTTCAAGGAATAATTAGTGAAAGTCTCAATTTTATCATCAATGCTTTTTCGAAGAAACAAAACTATGTGTTTTGAAGTCTTATGAGTACCAAGTAAAAAAGAGTAGAACCATATACAAATGGATATGATAACTATCAACAAATACCATTTATGTTATGGTGTCCATCCAATTTCAACAATCTCTTTTCATTTTCATTGTTGACCAACCCTTTCACTACCTACACAAACCACTCTATCCATTAACCGTCCCTTTAACACCCTTATTATTTTTCCAAAACCAAACCCATCTTATTACTATTTTTTTTATCGGGTATCGCCCATAACCACCTTTTTTGGTTTCACCTCTCTGTTCTTCCTATCCTTTGGTTACTCTCCCTATTCAGTCAATAGCCCATCCCATCTTATCAACAAACCATCAGATCCAATAGTAACCAAATCCATCTGAGATTGCTCATTTAATCTAATTTCATACCAATTCCCATCTGATAAGCATTCATTCACCCCAAACAACCTCATTTCATTTTAATATCTATCTGGATTAAATTCAACCCGTTTTAGAATTGGGGTAGTCACTTCTAGATGTAGGGTGGACACTTACAATTGCATTCTCTGACACATCAATCACCAACTTCTATCTCTAAAGTCATAATTTCTTTTCTCTCACTCCTATCTTTTCACACCCCGCTAAAGCGGAAACACGAGATATGACAGCTCATGGTTTCATTGCACAAGTAATAGATAACACCATAACTGAAATATATAAATTACAAGTTCAAGATTTTCATAATCATAATAAACTGCTCTCATAAGGAGTCAGTGATGTACAAAATGCAAACACAATCTAGTTCGAAAGGTTGAAATGTTGATGTCATTGCACACAGATGTTCAAAACGTCACTTACTTATTTCCTGAAAAACATGAAAAAAAAAAGTCAACTACAAAGAGTTGGTGAGTTCACAGGTTTTATATGCACAAAAACTTTTCAATGCAGAAAAATCTCAATCTTGCAAACTTATTTATAACACTTGCACATGGTTAAATGAAAATTTTAATATGATGTTTAACTCGAGCCGCTACAGATCCTTTTTCGACAACAATTAGTCCTAAATACAGTTTTACGAACTACCATGAAGTGGCCCGCACGCCAACTTAGGTACCACGGTTCGTCTACAGAACTACCTCAGCGGTGGTGTTTAACCCACATGTGTAGAACTAAATGGGTAGGACTACCTCAGCGGTGGCGCATTCGCACATGTGTAGCCTACAATAATAATAAATAGCAGAGTGCACCCGTTTTTAGGTGGGAATGTCAATCAAATAGCGCTATCCACAATACTATCGGCCCGACACAATTCCAAGTTAACTAGTGTTGGGTTCAAGTTAGAGTTTTAAAGTTGTATTCAAGTTTCTCCTCAGAATAGTTTTATTATGTAATAGTGTAATTTTACTATTCCTAGTATAAATATTATTTTCCTTTGTAATTGTCATTAACCAAGTCATTAGCAGATTTGTAATCAAGATTAGAGCTGTAAATTTCTCTCTCTCAATCTAATCATTCTTTGATAATTCTCTCTCTACTTTTATGTTCATCTTGATTCTTGAAGACCATATCATATTTGTATGATTTCTGGACTTCACAATTGGTATCAAAGCAGAAATGCAAGAAATCAGAAGAAAAGATCAACATATTTGAAGATCTTTGAAGATTTTTTTTATTTTTTTTAGAGTTCTTCGTGTTCTTCATTTTTTTTAGAGTTTGATCCGATTTTTTTTTAAATCTTGTGTTTTCGTGTTAAAATCATGATCAAAATGTTCGGAATTGAATTGTGAATCTTTGTTATTCACAAACTTTTGTGATTTGATCATCGCAGATCAAGATTTAATCGGTTTTTGTTTTAAATTTTTTTTCTTCGTATTCTTGATTTTTTTTAAAGTCAGTGTTTTTGATTCATTTTTTTTGTTTAAATTTTTCTGTTTTGTGTTTTTGTTAGTTTTTGATCTGATTTAGAATTTTAGGTTGTCTAAGTTTGTGTTAAATCGGTCAGTCCAAGGCCCAACCGGATTAGGCCCATCTCTACATCTATTCAATCCAGTCTTCTCATTACAGCTTATTGTTTTCAATCTATTTCATCTCATTTCAAGGTTTTCTCAGTTTGAGCAGATTAAGGTCTAAATCATAGAAGCCTTGACCTTATTCTGTTCGGATAGATACAGCTTGAACGTAGATTGGTAAATCGGACAGATTGGTTTGTTCATCTCTTGATTCATCGCCGAGTTTAAGCTAAATCGCTTGGTAAATCGATCAAGCTTCATCGAATTTCATCTACATCAATCAACTCCTTAGCCAGATTCATTTTGATGTTTGTGTATTTTGATGTATTTTTGAGTGTATTTTGATCGTTTTTAAGTATTTTTTCATTTCTTTTTGAATGTATTTGTTAGCTGTAATATTTATTTAATGTAAAAGTATGAAAAAGTTTTCTGCAAGTGTTGACAGAAGGGTATCTTCCACAAAAGACAACAGAGGACCTACAACAGAAGCTGTTTCATCGTACAAGTCAAGATTGACATAACCTCTGATGTCTCTCACAGAGGTTCTGGAAAATGGTCTTCTGGCAATAAGAACCTACAAGTCTTCTACAGCAGAGCCTCTGAGATGGCTCACAGAGGGTCTGCGGATTCGTCTTCTGTGAAGATCCCGTTCTGCTGTTTTTCAAAGGTTGTTAGCTGCACGTGCTTCTCACGTGACTAGGTCTTTAATCGACTTTATTTGGACGGCTTGGATGATTTCACACGTCTAGGTCATGTCAAAAAGGTCGTTAGGAACTAGTATAAATAGCAGCTTAGGCCTTTGTAATTCAGTGTGCTTCCGTATTGTAATCGTCTATATTTTCAATCAATTGAAAAACCTTTGAAGCAATTCTATTGTGTTCATCTTCTTCATATTAATCTGTGTGTTCTTGGTTAATTACTCTGTTTTGTTCTTATCATTGTTTTCGCTGCACTGTAATCGTCCTAGAGATCATTCAGAGTAAGAGTTCAAATACCAAAGCTGAATTTACAGGTCCTAACAGTATTTTTGTTTTAGAGTGTATTCTTTTGATTTTTTTACTGTGTGTGAATATGTGTTGAACGGATACTTCACCAGACAAGATGATCGGAGTTCAATCCGATCAATCTTAATCCGGTTGATGATTGTCCGATTTATGTCTTTTGACTTAGTAATTTTGTGAGTACTTTGTTGTCCAGATTTCTAATCCGGTCACAACTTTGTTTTTCTTTCCAAGTGTTTGTATATTTTGTAAGTTGTCCGGACTTCTAATCCGGTTAATCTGTTGTTCAATTTTTTTTCCCAAGTGTTGGTTGAATTTTTTTTCTTTCTCTTTATTTTTTTTAGAATTTAATTTTTTTTTATTGTGTGGGTTATATTGTGATTAAATTAATGGTTTCGAATGTTTTTAGAATTTTTACAGGTTAATGGCGGATCAACGACATCAATCTGACGAGGAATCTCATGTTCCTTCTGTCAGATCAGATAATATCCCTATACACCCGCCCAACCAACCTATTCCATCTGAAACCATTTTCCCTCAAATCCAATACCTTGATATAAAACCAAATAACCAATCTTCTCTTTTGCTATGCCAGCTGAATACCCAATCATTATAGAAATCCTGAAAGGCCATCCAATTTCTTATTCTTTATCTACAAATACACCAGTTCCAAATGTGTATTTACAACAATTTTGGAGCACTTTGACCTTAGAAAAAGACGGGGATGCTATCTACTTTCAAGGAGAAGTTGACGAATTTGTCAGTCGTCTGACACTGAAGCATCTTAGAAGAATACTTCGTCTGCCCGGACCAGGATCTACTGGCTTTGAAGATTTTATATCAGACGAACAATTGTGTCTAGATATCAAGCGCCTAGGATACTCAGCTGTTCTGAACAATCCAACTCAGTTCAAACGACGTTTCCTGCCTTCAATCTGGCACTTACTGTTCTCTATCTTGAATAGATGCCTGACGTCAAAGACAGCGGGCATAGACACATGCAGTAGCTCATTTCTAAAGTTCTTTCATGGTGTCGTCTTTTCAAGAAATTATGACTTTGCCTTGGTCATATGGAATGAGTTAGTAGAGCTAGTCAATGCCAAAAGATTCCCATCAAAAGCTCGGAAATTTGTGCCATTCTAGAGATTTCTACAATTATTCATTAAGGCCATGATGAATGCCAATGAGGATATTCCGACCAGATCTAATTCTGAAAAAGGGCCAACATTCACAATGACTAGAATCAGACAGCATACTGAAGTGGAAGACCTGGATTCAATAATGCMAGTACCAGAAGAATTGATTGCCCTAGCTGATCAGACTGCTCAGAGCGTAATAGACTATAGGAGAGTGATAGATCCAATAGTTCAACCAGAACCGGWTGAACTTGCCCAAGGATCACCCCATGCCTCAGCTCAGAGAGAGCGGTTAGAATTAGAAGAGAGTGTTCAGGAACAGGGGTTACCTGAACAGGGAACTGAGCTGAGAGAAAAAGAATCTGAGAGGGGTGAACAGGCGGGGGGAGCGTTTGATCAGCAAAGCACTCAAATTGTCAGTACTTCCTCAACTTCAAGTTTGGAAGCTACTGAATCTAATTATGGGGCACATTCTGGTAATAGTCAAGATGATGATGATGATGATAATAACGGAGCAGATGATCGTGATCAATCCATTCCTGCTCAAAATATTGCAGTTGGCACCATTGTTGATGACATTGACAACATTTTTCTTGAGTATTCTGCTCAGCAACCGTGTCCAAGCTTGCATTCTTTATCTTTCAACATGGATGAATGTGATGATTATGATCACATACTTCAAGACATACCGGATGATGAAGGAGATGAGGGAGTTATGTTGAAAATGAAGAGAGGATGAGAGAAAGGGAAGTAGAAAAATATGGAGAGGGTGAGAGTGGAGCAGAAAAAGAAGATCAAGCTCCTATCCACACTGATATACTTAGTCGGGCAACCACATATGCTACTGACATTCATCCGTTGAATGTTAGTATTGAACAAGACATAGCTAGCCCAGCTATGCATTTGCACACCCCTCTTATCCACTCAATTGGTTCTCAACAACCAATTGTTTCAATTTCACATGGGGATATAGCTCATACGCTAACTACTTCTCAATTGGAGAATGTAGTTATTAAAACAAGTAGGCCATTGCCCCAGCCTACGACTTCGATTCTGTGCACCTCGAGTCTAGAGCTGATACACATAGGTACACATGAGTCAGAAGCATCTGTTGCTCCAAGTGCAGTTCTTAGTGAACTAGCCGGAACGACCAGAGTGGCATTTTTTAACATTTCACAAGGACAGGTCGGAAGTCCTACCAATGCTTATATTATGCCAACATTGAACGTAGGCACAACAGTTTATTCAACTGTTGTTACAACTGATATTCTAAGTGAATCAGGAGTTACTTTACCCGACTTTGTGTCAAGGGAATAACTGGACGGCGCCCTAAAGGTTGTTCAAGAAAATTTTGATGTTCAAATGGCTAGTCTCAAAATAATTTCGAAGGGGAAGGAGGTTATAGAAGAAGAGCCACCGTCTGTGCCATCACCACCGCATGTTCCTGAACCATCTATACCAGATCAATCGGTGGATGAGCTAAAATCGTTGTTGTATGCCAAGTTGATGGCATCTCAGAATCCAGATGCTGAGGACGCAGATTTGGTTGGTCTCCTACGTCAACAATTAGACGTGAACCCC
>NC_037530.1:19559610-19568030 GCF_001531365.2 Cynara cardunculus var. scolymus
AACAAGGTGAAAGGGTTGGTGAGGAGCCATCAACTCAAGGCGTTACTGCTGAAGCTTCTAACCCGAAATCAGTTCGGGAAAGAACAATTGAGGTTGTTGAAGTTGTAGATGAAGGTTTGGAGACAAGTCCTACGATCGAGCCAATGGTTGAAAAGCCGACAGACTCCACTGTAGGAGCAAGGATGCTTTTGGACTTGTCTGCCAATGTTGGTTTCAACAAAGTGTTCTCTAAAACTCTGGGTGGAGAGCAAGACTTTGGAGAAGAYATTGACAATATAGACGAATCGACTTGGATCTATTTTGACTTTGAAGCCGATATTGATGATGAAGATCCAGTCTTTCCTGTTCAAGAAGAACGTCAGTCTGCTCCAGAATCTTCTACTGCAGTCCTACTTGATGTACCAGACATTCCAGCTCAAAGAGAACATGTTGATCCAACTGAAATCTTCACCAGAGACTATGTGTCATTTCATATATGAGCTAATTTTCCTAGATATGATCGAGCAAGGATCCGAGAGCCTTATCTGGAAGATATCTACTTTGGAATCTTCATCCGACATAGAAAAGTGCTAAGTGGCGACAAAGTTCTAGGTATTCATAAGCAAACAAGGGAATATCGTACTGAATACCGTCATCTTCTGAAACCCAAGTGTCAACCAATCAGTGAAGTTCGTACAAAGCATCGGATTGTGACGATCAAACAAATAGATGCTCAGAAATTGTTGAGAATCTGGTATCCKGTTTTCACTGTAACAAGACAGGATGGTCAGATTTGGAGATTTAGCGAAGCAGACTTCTCGAACTTATACTTAGATGACCTTGAATATATGTATTTTGAACTCACAAACATGACGATCAGAAAAGAAGGAGAATTGGTTGCTCTTGGAGCAATCAAGAGGTTTATACGATATCATGTGAAACTGGCAATGGTCATTGATGTACAGATGGGGCTTGAAGACAATCAGCGAATCATCAATCTTAAAAGACCAAATCAAGACCTAGAAGACATTGAAGGCTATCCAGTGCATATGGTTCTTGAAAGCCCAGAGTTCGGGGTCGTTTATTTTGCACAACTACAAGTAAAGAAGTTCATGAGGTTTAGCGAGTTGAATAAATATTCTAATGGTATGATCAAATTAGTGAGAAGGGCACTTGACTTGAAGAGGGTGATGAACGATAAAGCTGCTGAATCTAAACGGATGAGTTCTAAAGAAAGATATTTGCTGATCAATGCAATAAACTTGCTCRAGGAAAAGATCCAATATAGGAATGCTCTGAGAAGGCTGGAGAAGATTATTGGATTGCGCAAAACGAAATTCACAAGAATCCAAACTTGAATCCAAAGGGGGAGAATGTTGGGTTCAAGTTAGAGTTTTAAAGTTGTATTCAAGTTTCTCCTTAGAATAGCTTTATTATGTAATAGTGTAATTTTACTATTCCTAGTATAAATAGTATTTCCCTTTGTAATTGTCATTAACCAAGTCATTAGCAGATTTGTAATCAAGATTAGAGCTGTAAATTTATCTCTCTCAATCTAATCATTCTTTGATAATTCTCTCTCTACTTTTATGTTCATCTTGATTCTTGAAGATCATATCATATTTGTATGATTTATGGACTTCACAACTAGTAGCATACGCGGTTGGGGACGATAAATAAAATCACTCAAGTACATCAATTAGCATTTAGACCATTGTGCATTAATAATCAGATATCATGATGTTGATCCCAGATCTCTCAATAACACTAACAATCTAGTTAATAACAACCAAATTATAGTGATTTGATGAACAAAGTGAAGAACAGTCAAAAAGAAAGTAAGAACAATGAAGAACAATCTTGAGCGTCAAAGATTTCACTTTTTAAATAATAAAAACGAAAAGCTACTTTTTACAATAGGCCTAACCACCTATTTATACTAATAAGCTAATAAGAAGATAACTATCTAGTGAGACATTATAGCTAATCTTCTATTAGCATATAACGTTTATCTAAACTATGGATAAGCTTTAATATCAAAGATAAACTCGAAGTCTAGCTGTTGACTTGTCATCTTCAGCTGTCATTCATGGTGTGATGGATCATCCTTATCTTTAAGTTTTCATCGCATGCTTCAGGATGWATTGCTGGATAATTCTCTAAGTGTAGATGACCAGAGGGTCGATGGAGATGCACTTTCCATCGCATCCTTGGTCGTCCATCGGTCCTCTGGTTGTGCTCCAGACTTAGCCGTTTCTGCCTTGATGTCTTCATAGGTCTTCTGGTTCTTCATCACTTAATGTTTTTCATTACTTTTTACATTATGAATTATGGGGTTTAACAATCTCCCCCTATGTAATGAAATAACAAACATATAGTAATCTAGATACACTTGTGAAGAACCGAGAATAAACTAATAGAAAAAGATCAAAATTTTCATTGACTGATGAAATTCTTACAATACTGGAATCAAAATACATTAAGGCAAAACAAAAATACAACTCATCATGAGATACCTTGATATATTTCTCTGAAGCGCATGAGCAGTCTTCCATACCCGATGAATGTCGATATCTCATGAATGAGCCAACTCCCTTCTTCTCTTGGCACGTGGTTTCTACCCAGTCTCTCTCTAATGACTTTCTGAAACCATTCAAGTGTATCCGATGAATACTTGAAGGCCTCAGTTAATCTAAAGAACTTTTTAACCCCAAACTCATTCTTGTAATCAAGTCCAAGTTCGGGTTGAGTTAGAACTGAGGCAGATCTTGTCTCCTGCAGGCCTTGGAAGTTTTCGTTTGGAGGGGCGCAGGAGAGTCTCTCAATGCCTATCCAAAGAGAAATTTCAAAATCATTATCGGCTCTATGGTTCACCAGGGTTTCCATCGTCTTTACTACAGCTCGGTTCGCCATTCCATACCTGATGCCGTGGTCTTGCCCATGTGCTCTCTCTACAGTGAACTCGATGTATTGAATAGCTTGGTTGGCAAATGTTCTTATTTTCAAATCCATGACCCTTCTTATCCCATCATTCGAGAAGACAGCCTGAGGTGCTTGTGTGGTCTGTCTAATGAATCTATGGTGTAGGAGGTCCATGGACTCAAGCGATAAGATTGGAGGGTTGATGGTCAAACTTTCATCGTGGTCTTGATATAGGTATTGGTGAATGTTCTCCAGCAAAATTGGTTTCCTGGGCGGCAAGTCAAGACGTCTCCGCATCGATTCCATGCTCTGTATGATCTTGTCTACCAGGCTCTAAGGAGGTTGCCTTGATGAAGAGGGAGTATCTGCATGCACCACAGGTGTTTGGGTTGAGGGTTGTGTATGACTTCGTGAGGGTATGGTTTCTTGTTGAGTTGGTTCAGGTTGGGTTGGTTGTGGTTCATTGGGTTCGACTTGGGTGGTTTCTAGTGCATGGGGTTCTGTTGGGGTTTGTGGTTGTTGGGGTGATGAAGGTTGGAATATTGTTGGTTCTGGTTGTATGGATARGATGAAGGGTTGAGTGGTGCGAGGTGTTGGTGAAGGGGTTAAGGGTAGGTTTGATGTGGGTGAAGGTTGGTTTATATCTGTTGGAGGGGTGGTTGGCTCTTCATCGGTTGATGAGCTCAACACGATGGGTTCTGGGGTTGCAGCGAAAGGAACATGTACATGTACATCTTCATAGGGCAGAGCCTCTGGTTCCTTTGCTTGGGTTCCTTCGGTTGAAGGTGGTGGTTGTGTTTGTGGTGATGGTGGTGGTGGTGCAGCGGATTCTGTTTGTTGTGCAGCCGTGGACTCTGTCTCCCCCTCATGAGGTCCAAGACCTTGATCATCGGGGTCTTGGTCTTCATGTCTCGGCCTTTTATGTTGGCGGCTGTTGGAGCAAGAGGCTCTGGTCCTCTTCTTCTTGCCCTTCCTGAAGGACGTAAGATACGCCTTCAGGGCGGCTTGTCTTCGACTCGCCTCCATTGTTTGGAGGAGAGAGGTGGTGCGCCGTTGTTCATCGGCCAGGTACTGGGAGAGAACCCTTGTTGGATGGATGGCCCGATGAACGAATTTGGCACTAGTCTCATTGAAAGATGAGACTAGCGCCATGGACAGAGCCCGCAGGTCAGCTCTGGTTGCGAAGTCGGTGAAGGAGGATGAGGCTGGTGGTTGCATGGGGGTGGTGGTGGATGTATATGGAGGGATGGGAAGGTTGGTGATAAGGTCTCTCACCTCCGTACTGAAAGAAGAGAAGGCTTCATCAAATGATGGACCTGTAGAGGGAGGTTGGGGTGGAGTAGGATGGGGAATTTGGGCTAGGATAGTTGCGGGTAGTTGGATGAGGGTGGTTTGGATGGAGGCCATTTGGTTGGTGAGGTTGGCAAGGGTAGCATCGATGGATGAGGTGGTGCTTGAGGAGGAATTTGGGAGGTGATGGTTGTGGGTAGTGAGTGAAGGGTTCGAAGGATGGTTTATAGTTGGGAGATGATATAGGTTAAGTTCTCATCAGCCTCAGTTGCCTGGGTCGTGAGGGTGGCGATGGATTGGATGAGGACTTGGTTTCGTTGGGTGGCAAGGGAGGTTGTGGTGTTGTGATGTTGGGTGATGGTTTGTTGGAGCATTTGAAGGCGGGTGGTATTGGCTTGGGTTTGGGTTTCGATTTGGGTGAGGTGGTGTTGCAGGATTGCAAGGGATGGTTGAAGGTCAGTGGTATCGGTGGAGGGTTGGCTATCAACAATCCCTTGTATGATGAGTTTAAGGTCTTCCAAGGACCGCATCACTGTATCGACAAAGGCTTGGAACTCGGCCTTTGTGACCAAGTCTGCATGTGGGGTAACCCCTGCAGCAACAGATGCTGCAGGTTGGGCCTCTGCTTCTGAGGCGCCTTCTTGGCCTTGTGAGAAGGTAGGCCTAGAAGGACTTCCATCACGTCCATGATAACCCTTAAGAGAGGAGCTATCTCGTTATGTTGCTACATCAGCTTCCTCTTCCTCGGCTTCAGAGGCTGAGTAAGTGAAGCGAATGTGTGTCCCCTTCAATAGATCAAATATCAAAGGGGGAGGTGTACGAAGGGAAGATCGCTCTGAACGATCTTAGGGTTCAATATCAGAAGCAACACATGCTTCTGTGTGTGTGATGGGGTGTGTCGAGCCCTGAGGCAAAGGGGCTCTTATGTCTTCATCACCTCTCTGTTGAGAAAGGGGTGATGGAAAATGTGGTTCCTCAGCTAATACATCTCCAGAGGCCCGAAGGATGGCCTCTGGATGGCTGGCTGGGGTTGGGATTGGACTGGGTCGTCCTGTTTCAATACCCCTTTGGCTTTGATCGCCAGGGGTAGATGATGTGGTTGCCCTTTGGGAGGTGGGTTGAGGAAGTGTATGAGTAGGAGGCCGAGGGAGGCACGATGAGTAGCATCATCATCATCATCATCTTCATCATCTTGGGACGACTCTAATCACTTGGAGGGGGGGGACGGCTCTAATCACTCTGGGGTAGCTGCCCTCGGTTCCTGGGACAGCATAGAGCGTTCATAGGCTTGGCGTATCTCAGATGTCTATGGAATGACATTGAGCATAGCCCTAGAGAGTGGACGGTTGATGCTGTAACCCTCCTTCAAGAGGGTTGGGCGATGTCCATGCATCTTGTGGACAGGGGTGAAGGGCTCCTCAACCGGTAGACCATGCTTCCTCATTGCGTCCCCAATGAAGAGGGCGAGGAAGCGAGGGAAGAGAACTGCAGGAAGGGGCATGCCAGCGGCTTGGAGTTTACATTTCTTGAGCACTGCCGTATGAATCTCGTTGTAGATGAGGAAGGCGTAGTCGAGGTTCAAGTTGAAGAACAGCCCATACATGATAGTCATGATGTTTATGTTCCCTTGGTCCAATGAGTCCAGTTTGCATGTGAGGGCCCTGTTGAGAATGGAGAAAAACATATTCCACATCGGCGGAAGGAATTGGCGTTTGAAGTCCGATACATTGCGTATGTCACGATTGTAACCTAGCATCTTCACGAAGCAGAGGATGTCATCGGTGGTTGGTGGTTCGTCGTATTGTGCAATTCCAAGTTCCCATCGAGTGGGAATGCACAGAACCCGAGAAACCTTAGCCCGCGATATTTTTAGCGAGCAAATCATGTCATTAGGGGCGTCCATGTCCCCCATTATACCGTGGCTGGGTGGGTCAAACTCACAGGTTTGCCAGTATTGCTGGACGTACTTTAATGGTACGCCATTGTCGACAAGAGGGAGAGCGGGAAGAAGGATGCAGTTCTTGAAAAACTCAATCATAAATGCAAAGTGGTCGTCAAATAGTGTGTTGCGTAGTTCGATAGCATGGTTGTTGGGTTTCATAGGTAAGAAGACAAGAGCACGGCTGTCGGCACTGGTGGATTGTACTCGGCTATCATTATTGTTTGATTCATGGGAGGCGGAGGAGGCCATTGTTGCAGGTTTGAGGAAGTTGTAGGTTTGTTGTTCGTCAGAATATAGTTGCAGGTTTATGGAAGCGTAAAGAGAAGATGTAGGAGGAAGAAAGGTATTTATAGGCGGGAATATGGTGAGGGAGTCCGGTGTGGGGTGTGGGGGGTGGAAGGGAAACGATTTATTGATTATTAAAATATAATAATCATGAAAATTTTTGGCGATTTAGGTATTTGTGATATGATTTGAAGAACGTGAGCCGTCTTGATAATACGTGCCATTAATGTTAGATGACACGTGTCAAGACGGGGTTAGGGAAGGGGGAAAATTGAAACGGCTCATGGGGAACAGCCTGTAGGTTGTCAGGCGCGTGGTAGTATGACGTAGTGAATTATTTGAAATAAAGATTTTATTCCAAATAATATCTTGATGAGGACGTTTCCCAAAAATAATTTAAAATCTCATCTAATTGTAAGATTAATACTAATTACGAAGTTTTGGTCTTCAAAAAACCCATGTTGTATAGTTTTTAGTCACAAAAGCTGCAATTTTGTATAATCTTGAAAAATATTTTCAATTAAGATGAGTTTTTTGTATGAAAATTATTGTAATGGAACCAGAGGAGCTCTGGTTGGTCATGACCCATTGGGTGAGGAACCAGAGGGGATCTGGTTTAACATCGATGAAGGAGTTCATGGATGTAATGTTGGATTGCATGATATAGAAGCCTTCGATAACAAACCAGAGGCTCTAGATGAGCATTGTTAATCCATTATATAAACCAGAGGAGCTCTAGTTAAATACATATGTAGCATTTAGGTGGCCAGAGGATCTGGATAGTAGAACTAGAGGCTCTGGATGAAAAATGCATAAAAAAATGTGAAGATGAAATTGTTGCTCCCCTCAAATGATGCATGAGTAAGGATGTTGAAGTTTTCAAAGACTCCCCCTCAAACAAATAATAAAGAAGAATTAGGGGTACCAGAGGCTCTGGTCTATACAACCGGAGGCTCTGGTTGTGAAGGATGATGAATGTATGAAAGGTGGCTAAGTGGAAGTGGAGAAAGGGTCTTTGAGACCAGAGGAGCTCTGGTTCCAAAGGGAAAAAAGCCAGAGGCTCTGGTCTTTAGAACCAGAGGCTCTGGTTGTGAAGCAAAGAAAATGGGTACTGGAAAATGGTGAAGTGTATGTGAAAGACTATGATGGATGAGCCTTTGAGACCAGAGGAGCTCTGGTTCCAAAGATTGTGAATCCAGAGGCTCTGGTCTTTAGAACCAGAGGCTCTGGTTATGAAAGCAAAGGAATGAAATATGAAATAATATGGTTAAGTCCATATGTAGGGAGAAGAGGGAAACTCTTTGGGACCAGAGGGGCTCTGGTTACAAAGAGTATGAATCCAGAGGCTCTGGTTTTTAGAACCAGAGGCTCTGATATGGTTTAGTAGGGGTGTGGTTTATACCAAGTCATATATGGGAACTTGATAGCGCTGGTTTCAAAGGAATTGGAAACTAGAGGCTCTAGTCTTTGGAACTAGAGGCTCTGGGTGGGAAGGGAATACTTATTGTATGAAAACTAAGTATATGCTTTGGACCAGAGGGACTCTGGGTCCAAAGGATAAAGAAAAATGAGGAGATGAAATGAATGAAAGGTTAAGACCAAGTTGAGACACAATAGGATGTAGACTCAAATAATTGGACCAGAGGATACTTCGTAGAAATTACGAAGTATTTGCTTCGGACCAGAGGGGTTCTGGTTCCAAAGGTGATGGAGATTGTTTGCCAAAAAAGTGTTCGAAGTAAATCCAAAAAATGTGATGGGTAACTCCGATAAAGCAAGCATGGTCCTTGCTGCTTCCACTAAGGTTTGGTTCCTTAGCTCTACCACTCCATTTTGTTGTGGAGTTCTTGCGGATGAGATGTTTTGTGTAATGCCTTCACTGAAGAGATAGTCATCAATTTTAGCATTTTTGAATTCAGTTCCATTGTCACTTCTAACCTTCACTAGTTTTTGTTGTAGAATGACTTGAAGCCTTCTCATCACTCCAATGAGTAGGTCTGGA
>NC_037530.1:19569115-19583904 GCF_001531365.2 Cynara cardunculus var. scolymus
TGAAGGATGTACTAGGGCCTTGTGAGTTATCTTTGGCAGATTTACTATCTTTCAGTTTTTTCTTTTCTTTGTCTGAAGTTTTCATCGATGAAGGAATATCATATTTCATTGGGTTTTTGATTTTTGATTCTTCTTATCCTCAATGATTTTTGATGATTCACAACTTATCTCTTCTTCAGATTCAGAATCAAGAAAGTCTTTTGCGGATTTCTCAAAATCAAAATGAGCATGGATTGATTTAGAAGTTGTGAGTTCAGAGGTTGATGCTTCAGAGTGATCTGTTTGTGGTTTCATCGATTCTAACTTCGATGAACTTGTAATTTTACTTGGGTTGTTCATCGATTCATCAGTTGATGGTTCCTCATTTGGATTCTCTTTTTCATCAACAGTACTTGCTGATGAAGAGGAATTGATAATCAGAGACTCTAGTTTAATCATAGGATTTCCATCGACTTTTGATTGAGAGGTGGCATTTCGTCCATCAGAGTTCTTACTCGTACTGTTCTCGTATACTACATTTTCAAAGTTCTGTCTTGAAACAACAGTTTTTCCATCAACTTTAACTCTTTTAAAATTTGCTTTTGGTTTTGGAGTAAAGTCGGGTTTTTGAGTGCATCCAAGTTTGAAAGTGGATTCAAGGGTAGATTTCTTTGATTCGATGAAAGAGTCCAATTCATTGAATCCTATCCCTTAAGTGTCCGTTTGACCATTTAATTTTTCATAAACGTCTTGGGCATCTTTATACTTCTTCATCAGAAGTTCATTGGTTTGAAGCTTCTGGTGAAGTAGTTCCCGTTCTTTTTGAAAGAAATATTTAAGAGCTACTGAATTTAGTCTCTCGGCCTCGGATTCCTTTAAGGCCTTTGTTTTCTTTTCTAGGTCCTTAGTTATTCGTTTGTTTAATTCCAGAAGTTTATCTTCCTCTGATTTCTTAAGAGTGCTTATGCAAGTCTTTTCCTTTGCAAGTTCAGCTTTTTCTTCGGTTAGAAGGTCAGTTTCTCTTTTGTAGAAACTTGCTTCTTTTTTCGCTTTTAATCTTTCATATTTTTCAAAGTTCAAATTTTCTTTTAATTTGAGGAAATCCTCTGAAAGTTTTATTACCCTTAACTCTAGCTCCGATGTGGCAGAGTTGGTTTCATTGGAGGTAGACTCACATACCTGATCATCAGAGTTGTGGGCGGATTCTGCGTTGGACGTGGCCATTAGACATATGAGTGCTTTGTCTTCATCGTTTGATGARGAATCGGACACCCAATTTTCTTTTTCTGCCATCAGGCTTCGCTCTCTGGAATTATATTTGTATTTGTTCTTGTAATAATCAGCATCMTTTACCAATCGTCCTCCGCATTCTTTGGAGAAATGACCGAGCTTTCCACATCTAAAGCATCGMAGGTCATTCTTCCTTCCATCCTTGTCTTCTTTCCTCTCGTATCTTTTGTCTTCTCTTCTTTCTTCTCTTTCTTCTCTCCCATCTCTTCTATCKTCCCTCTGATGAAATTTGGACGGCTTCCTTTCATACGATGACTGGTACCTTTCCCTCTTGAACTCCTTTCGTTCATAGGGTTTCTTGATGAACTTTCTCTGGAACTGCTTTGTGATCAAGGCCAAAGATTTGGTGAAAGCTTTAGTTTCATCATCTGATTCAGAAGTTTCTTCTTCAGATTCTGATTCTACTACCAATGCTTTCTTGCCTTTCTTTTTATGTTCTTTGGTAGAAGTCCTTGATTTTTCCTTTTCATTGGCAGCAAGGGCAAGAGGTCCACCAATGGAAACCTTCTTTTTCATTATGTCATTCTCTTGTGCTGCAAGCGTTCCATACAGATCATGAAGTGACCAGCTGTCTAGGTCCTGGTTTGCTTGAAGGGACATAGACAGCTGAGTCCATTCATCGCCTAGACTTTTAAGAATAAAATATTGTTTTCTTCCTTTGTTCTGGAGATATCATTTCGACAACATTGATTAATCAATGTGTTGAAACGATAGTATGTCTTCTGAAACGGTTCATCAGGAAGAGCCTTGGTCTCTACGATTCTTCTTTGTTTTTGCCCCTCCTTCCAATTGGCTTGCCAGATCATCCCATAGTTCCTTGGCAGTGGAACATGCAACAAGGGATTGAAAGATTTCATTGGGTATGGCCATGATTATCAATCGTTTGGCCTTCTTGTCTGTTTCTACTCTTTCCATGTCGTCTTCATCCCAATTCTTCTCATCCTTGGGCATATAGTAGGCAGGAATTTCAGCCGTGGTGTTTGATCCTGGAACTCTTGGGACAAGAGTTTGTGGGATGTAAGGACCCTTACAGATCGAAGGAGGTTCCTGTCCATTCCTTCCAAGAAATTCACCATTCTGATCTTCCGTTGTGGATATTCTTCTCGTTGAAGAGTTGGAGGCTTGGTGAGGGAGCAAATGCTATAAGCAGAATTCCAGTTGGCCATTGAGAATTTTGAAGAGAAGGATTTGTGTTTTGGTGCGGAAGAAGATAAAAAATTGAGAGATTTTTGTTTGCTCGTCTTGATTGGAAAATCAATCAATCGGCTCTAATACCAATTGTTGATCCCAGATCTCTCAATAACACTAATAATCTAGTTAATAATAACTAAATTATAGTGATTTGATGAAGAAAGTGAAGAACACACAAGAAGAAAGTAAGAACATGTAAGAACAATCTTGAGCGTCAAATATTTCACTTTATAAATAATAAAAACGAAAAGCAACTTTTTACAATAGGCCTAACCACCTATTTATACTAATAAGCTAATAAGAAGATAACTATCTAGTGAGACATTTTAGCTAATCTTCTATAACATATAACGTTTATCTAAACTATGGATAAGCTTTAATATCAAAGATAAACTCGAAGTCTAGCTGTTTACTTGTCATCTCCAGCTGTCATTCATGGTATGATGGATCATCCTTATCATTAAGTTTTCATCGCATGCTTCAGGATGTATTGCTGGATAATTCTCTAAGTGTAGAGGACCAGAGGGTTGATGGAGATGCACTTTCCATCGCATCCTTAGTCGTCCATCGGTCCTCTGGTTGTGCTCCAGACTTAGCCGTTTCTGCCTTGATGTCTTCATCGGTCTTCTGGTTCTTAATCACTTATTGTTTTTAAATACTTTTTACAATATGAATTATGGGGTTTAATACATGATTATAACAATTTACATTTAAACAATTCAGTTTGCAATTTATTCATGCTTTTCCCCCAAATATTCAATAAATAATAACGCGATAAAAACGGGGCCGTGATTACTCACTGACTTACTTAGCGTGAAACTTGATGACTTTGCGGTGAGAAGCTCTAAGATCCTGGTCTCTCCTCTCCTATGATGTCCAAAGTCTAAAATTAGTCTACCTATCTGATTTCAGTATAGATAAAGTATTTATTTTTCTGTAATGCTGATAATTTCTCATTATTTAAAGTTGATATTTATAATATAATGTCCTTTAATTTGTCCATTTTAATGTAAATTAAACTTGAAATCCTTTTCACATAAAATCATAAATTGGACATAAGGTAAATTTTATTTCTGGAATTTTTTGTCTTATAAAACGTCATCAAAAGGTAACTTCCACAACTCTTTTTGAGTCCAAATTTTTATATCATCAATAATAATGAGTTCAACAGATTTTGTCCAAATATGAAGAATTTTTGATGGGTTTAAGGCACTCATCATTGCCCTACAACTTTGAGTGTCACAGTCCCCAAGACAGATTGCACACTCTTCAAGTGATGGCCATTTGGGGGGTCTAAACTGATCATTTTTCAGAGATTATAGCTGTATTTTAAATCTAACACATAAGGCTAACTTCCAGAAAAAGAATCACCCATTTTCATTGAGTTTTGAAGGATATATGACCATTTTAAAATGCATGCAAGATTCTGTCAGCATTACTCTTTTTGCACCATAATCTTGTATCAAGAACTTGAAGGCTCTAAACTAAATAGTTTTTGAGTGAGACCAGATGCATTAGAAATATAACTCATTAAAATATGTTCTAGAAAAAAAAAACCATTTTGGAGGAATAACCAAAGAGATATGGTCGTCCAAAGTAGGTTTTACCTACTGTCAAGTGTGCTGTTGCACACTTATTTTGTTCTAAACATTTGAAGGTTCAAAATTTACTCTTTTTATATGATTCCAGTGAGGATAGAACCCTAACTCAATGAACTTCATTTTAAAAAAAAATAAATGTAACATTTGGACTATTATTATGGGAGAAATGGGCAACATAACTACTAGGTAGTAATCTGTCAGCTCCAAACAACTCCTTTTATGGTCAAAAACCCACACGTAAGCACTTTTACCAACTTTTCTTGAGTTCTAATGTTTGGATCATGGATTACCACCATTTCAATGATATATATCATATTTTTGGTGTGTAATCTACCTTTAGAACTCAGAGAAGTCGTGGGTTTAGGGGAAGTGTAAGATAAAGTAGAAGAAAAACGGATTTTCACAACAAAAATGAAAGAAAAATGCATAGACAATGTTCCTACCTTCTTGTATGAAGATTGTTCTTTGATTTTCTTCAAAGAACTTGTAAAATGATGAGGGTTTAGGGAGAAAATCGGCTGGGTTAGAGAGAAGGAGGAGAATTTTGTGAAGAGAGAAATGGAGAAGTGAGAGGGAAATGAAGGTAGACTAAAGGTCACCTTTATTTAAATGTTTAGTGGGAGTGGGGGTGGGGGGGGAGAGAAGAGGGGCCAGCCATGGGCCTAACCCAAGCCCAACAATTTCAATTTTTTTCTAAAACCTAATTATCTTGTATTTTACCAAATTAAAATGGCTACCGGTGATAAAAATTAGTATTTGGTCAAAATTTCAGATTTTTGTGAAATTGTTTGGACTTTTAAATTAAAATTTTTATATGTTAAATTTGGACTTTATATTATTAACTTTTACCATATTTTGGAGAATTTTTAGAGTTTTCGGCATTAGATAAATTAGCTTTATCAGTTACTTGCCGAAACAGGACTTTCTGACCTAAATATCGGCAATCTAAACCAGCTGAGTTCTAATCAACTTAACTAAGATCTAATAAGTTATATTTCTAATTTTGGAAACCCTATGCAGATACTAACCTGGATTTCAGAACTGACGGATGTCACATATCTCCTTTTTCTGACACATAATCATCAAATTTTACCTCTCCCCTCTAAGGTTATCATTTTTTTTCTCTCTCATCCTCTATAATGTTATTTCCTTTCTCTCTTTACCTCACTCATCTAAAGTCTTTTCTTTTTCTACCCCACTCTTCTTAAACTCATCCTTGAGTTTCTAACCCCCTCTCATGAAAACACCTCAACTTCTCTATCTTTATCCTCCCTCAAAAGTAACATAAATAAAAAAGGAAGCCTTCTCATCGGATTTCAAGATCTCTCCAAGTATAATTTTTTATCCGATTTAGAGTGATATTTCTCCCAAAGAAGCAACTAAGCTCTTTATCCTAGCCAAAATTGCATCCATTATCGAAAAACAAAATCAAAAAGGGTCATCAAGGTCATGAAGGAATCTCTCCTATTTTTACTTCTCAGTTTCAATTTCGGAAACTATGGTGCTAATTGAACCATTGACACCTACACCAGTTTCTAAACTCTCAAAATCAACACAAAAACGGAGACTTTTTATCCTTAGTAAAACGAGATGATCTAATGAAACTCCCGTATACCTAAAGGTAATAAACAGTAATTTGGTCAAAGACTCTCAACAGTCTCAGACTATTAAAATTTGGTTATTCAAGACCTATGGAATTTGAACCTCAAACCACATCCTCAATGCCCTCCCAAAAGGACACTGTTGTAAAATCGGAAAAATCCAGACAAGTCACTATGACATATGAACATGTCAACAATGAAGATTTGGACTCCTCCCAAGTTCTTCGAAATAAAGAAATTCCTTCAAGCTTCTACGATTTGTTCTTCAAATGATATCTGGAAGCATTTGGTAGAAGTGTGTAAACTAGATCACATGATCTGATTGATTCTCTCCTTCTTCCGAGAACCACAAAAAATATTCTTCTACTAATCCTTTATGAATATCACATATCAACCAGAGAAATCTACTTCGTATCTTGATGATTCTTTAGAACTTCTGAAGCTACTCAGGGGAGAAATCAAAAATGGATGAAGAAAAGAATAAAGGTGTGTAATGAAGAAATAGGTGACCTAATGGTTGATAGTAAAGATGACTCAATTCTAATAATTCATATTGTAAAAGAAGAATGTATAAAGTTCATCCAAAGAAAAAGGAGAATGTAGTGAGTCCATCTGATGGTGAAAAAGCTTATCAATGATGGTAATGAATCTACTATCTCCAAAATGGTAGAAGAAGTTGAGACCTTAAAGATAGCTCAAATAGATCCAAATGATGCATTTATTGAGGAGGAGTTAAAGGATGAACATCTGATTGGGGGGAGCAAAGTCATTCGAATGAGAGGGAGTAACCAACAACTGGAATATGTGAAGCATAAGCCAAGATGAATCCATAAGAAGAAAACAACAAAGGAAAAAGCACTCAGAAAATCCAGATTAGCCAATTTGGATTCCCTCATATTGCAACCACCTTCTTGATTCAAAAGAACAAATTATCTAAATGCTACTTGTTGAACCCAGATACTCTTACTTGACAGAAACACAATTTATGTAAGATGAGAATTAAGAACAAACAATGTAACTCGAATGATTATTCTGAATATTCAAAGGTGAAAGTAAAACAGTGAATAAACTTGAATATGCCGAATGCTTTTATTGATAAAAGATGAATAATTGAAGCACAAACGTAATCTCACAGAAAATGCGTATAGTGTAATTCGGTTCCTTCAGGTTATTCAAACCTGAGGCGGAAGCCTCCTTATATACGCATAGGTCTAACAAACTATGCTATAAAATAGGCGTGAAACTCTGAGCTGACTGGTCTGCATCCTTATCTTTGACTTCCTTTGAATAGCGGAACAGAGTTGGTCAAGACGCCTCAAATCTGTTAGATGCTTACGAGAATGTCTGGGTTATCATGCGCGCGTTCCATGGAGAAGGTAGCCAGAAGCTCTGCATGAACATACAAAAGCTCTGCATGTACTATGCAGAGGCCCTGCATGTACTATGTAGAGGCTTTGTATATGCAGAAGCTCTGCATGTACTATGCAGCAGCTTTGGGTCTTGGAGTTGTTGCTTTAAGTCAAGCACTTATGCTTTTTGGTGTACAAGGCTTGTGCCTTCACGGAGATAGAACACGGGCTTTGTATGAATGGAACCTTCACTCTGAGTAAGAGCTCTGGTTCTTGATCTTCTACATGAGAGCTCTTAGCCAGACAGCTTCTATAGACTAAGTCCTATTGACTAGAGTAAGATACTTCTTACTTACACTTTCAGAAGTTGGGGTCTAACAATCTCCCCCTAACTGTAAATAAGAAGAGCTCTTACGTGAATTACAAAACAGAAGTCTAATCGAAGACAGAGGTTAAAAGGAACCTCTGGTTTACATTTACTATCTAAAGAAGTACAATACGATTGGAATGGAAATTACATTGAATTAAAAATAGAAAAGTACTTACAAAAGATAAGAGGTCTAAAATTTTGAAGTCTAATGAACGTCCTAAAAAGTTCACGAAACTCTAGCATATTGCGTATCGACCTTAGGATAATTTTGGCTCGCTCCTTTGCTCTTGGGGAGTTGTCTCTGCTCCTCACTATATTGTCTCTTATGTAGCGTAGAGTAGAGTTGGAGTACTTGTAGTTCTGGTTGTCTCAAAAGAAGATTTTCTTTTGTTGCGTGTTTCGAAACACCACTCCCAGTTCTTGTTCCACCAATACCATCCAGGAGGGGATTCTATTGATGCCCTGCAGATCTTTGTTTGGTGCAGTTACAGTCAATTGATCCACTCCCAGATCCAAAGCTAGTTGGAAATCAAACTTGCATCTGAAGTCGAGCAAGTTTGTCATTGTTTGGCGTATGACAGAGATGGAAACAACGTATTTGACCCCCTTGTCCTTCTTGTGATATGTGAAGTAAAACAGAGAGAGAAGATCCCACAGATTCAGATTTATAAGGTCACAATCTATGAACCTACAAATCTGTCCATGAGACCTTTCCACTATATACTCATAGAATGTAATCTGGTTATGCACGAAGGTACGCTTTTTTATGTTGAGGACTTGCTTGATTCCATCAATGAAGTGGATTGCAGTGATAAGCTGAGTGTAGCGATCTAGGAATCTCTGCCTGATATGCTCTTGAGCCATAGGATGAAGACTGATCTTTTGGACTGGTGTCTCTTCCCGTAGGTTGTAGAGGAACTGGTAGATATCCTTGTTGTCTGATTTGTCCTTAATTGCTTTATCAAGGGGTGTTGGCGTAAACATAGCATCCATGCTTTCCTTGATCCTTTGGACACGATCAGAGGGATGCTTTCGTTTCTGCCCGCTGCTTGTGCCTTCTAAGTCTGTTCGGGTAGGTTTGACAGGTACCCGCTGCCTCATAGCAGGAGTGACTACCCTGGTCCCTTGAGCAGGGACCCTAGCTCTATGTGTATGTTGTTGTGGTGGAGGAGCAGCAACAGTAACGTCTTCTAGAGGAACAACAACTGGAATGCACAAAAGTGACGGATCAACCACATTTAAAGCTACCACCTCTTCTTATTGTCCTCTGGGTGTAGGAGCAGCCATGTCCATTGCGTACTCTGTTGATGAAGACTGATCCAGGTCTGAATCAGAAGATGGGTAGACACAGAGAAGGTCTATCACTTCTGTATTCTTTTGAAGCCCAGCTGGCTTTGTTTGTGATGCCATGGGCATATTTCCTTTGCGAAGCGCCTCTGCTTGTTCTGGCGCTGGTTGGCTTTGTGCCCTCTGTCTTGAAGGATCTTGTGCTGGTTGGCAAGGGACAGAGGACGTTGGTGCAGAAGAGGCAACCATACTTGGAATGGATGTTGGATAGTTCTCCCCCTCTTGACGATTTTGAGGACGAGACTGGTCTGGGTTCTCATCATCGTCAAGTCTTCTCTTCTTTGATGGCTCTGCACAAGGAGATGGATTCATTCTTCGTTTAGAACTCTGCTCCTCTGCCTGAGGCATAGCCTTGATTTTCTCCTCAAAGACTTTGAGGAGATCTTCGACTGAATTACCAACCCGTCACATATCAACGTCCGAGCGGTAGTTGAACGTGGCCAGAGCGAGTGTGATGGTCGCCCCTGCTTCTGTGGCTTTGTTGTTGAACTTGGATGTGAAGTCCACCACCTTCTATAGAAGTTTGTCACCCAGAGCATTCATTACGCTATGAGTGACATAGTCTACAGGTACGTTTAGAGGAATGAGGGCCTACGCGTCATGAAAAGTGGATGCCTCACCCCTTCTGCAAGGATGCTATGACCTTTTGCAAGGCCTCTGCATTTCATGTCATCAATTTCGTTAAAGTTTCAAGACGAGAAGCATTTGTCGAAGACTGAACTCTCAATATTGCCAAGGATGCTCGTATCTCATCCAGAACAGGTGTAGAAGGAGACGGCTCTGCACGGGCTATGATGAGTTTTAGCTCTTCTAAGGAGCACCGCATAGAGGTGAAAAGGAAATGGAACTCTTCCTTTGTGACATATGCTGGTTGTGTAACCTCTGGCTCAACACATGGGTCCGATTGAGTCCCCGTTCCAGGGACGCCTTCATTCACAACTTGGTTGATGTAGGTCGGGGAAGGACTTCCAGCGGATCCTTGTGGTTCTCCTTGAGGAGAATTCACTACCGTTGTTCTGTCAGGGAGAGTATCCAAGGCGGGTTCAGAGCTGGCCAGAGGAATCTCCATGAGTGGACTAAGAGACTGGTCGAGAGTCTCCAAGCCTGTGCACCTATTCCTTGCTCTGAACAAGGTTGGGAGTCTACACGTACAGAGGAAACGAATTCCTCTGTATGGGAAGGTGGCGTGATATGGGGAGACATATCACTTATATTTTCGAAGGTTGCACCCTTTTGAGAGGGTGTTTCCTATGGCGTGGCTTCCCTTTGGCTAATATAACCAAAGGCATATGCGACCTCTAGTTGGTTTGGCTGGCTTGGGTTTGAGGCGTGCACCTCTGTTTCAATGACTTCCGTGTCTCGACCACCGGAGTCAGATGATTCGTTTGCACTGGGAGTTGAGGTGTCGAAACGGATGTGCTTATTTATCCTAGGCTGTTCAGGCTTACCCTTAGGCAGAGCAGCTGCTGCACCTCCTCCCTCTTCTTCTTCACTTTCTTATTCTTTCTCACTATCTTTTTCATCCTCACTCTCTTCTTTTTCTTCTTCACTCTCCATACTTGTATAAGACGTGGCAACATCATCGAAGTGCTCTTGGTCATCCCCTTGGTTAGGACTAGGGGATTGAGCCAAGTTTCAACGACCTTCTACTTCTGCTCTGAGTCTGGCCTCTTCCTTCAGACGAGCTATCTCTTCCTGGCGAGCTTTTTCTGCTCGCTCTTGCTCTACTCGTACACGAGCAAGCTCATCCATTCTCTCTTACTCTGCTCGCTCTGCTTCTTCCTTTTTCTTCCTCTCCCTCTCTAATTTCTTTTTCCTTGCCTCCTCTCATTTTCGTTGTTTCTCCCTCTCTTGCTCTACTCTCACCCTCTTTTCCTCTGCTCTCACCGCCTCTCCTTCTTCTTGAGGCCTTAATGTGTCCTCTGTTCTCTCTTCCTCATCGACTGTTCCTATGCGTACCGGGGTTCGAGACACTGGTTCTAGTGTCTCGTGTGTACGTCTATACACTCTCCAAATCTCCTTCGTCTTCATGTAAGGATAGAGCTTCTTTGGAATGGGCCTTTCTGCTGCATAACCCTCTTTGTTAACTGTTGGCCTGTAATGAGTGAGCACGTTTACCTTGTGCGTAGGCAGATGACGCACATCAATATTGTTGTCGTCGAGAGCAGGCCTTAGGAGAAGACCCAAACATCATGGAAACAACAGAGATGGCAATTGTCTTCCTCTGGTCACCTCTTGGCATTTCTTGGCTACAATAACCTTGAACTCTGTGTAGAGTATCAAGGAGTAATCCAAAGATAGGTCGAAGAAGATTCAATACAAGATTTGGAGTATTGGAGCACATGTCGAGGCTCCTAATCTTCCCAGTCAGAGATCTATTGACCAATGTGAATAGAGTGTTCCTCATTGGAGGTGAGTATTGACGACAATACTAAGATGGGTACTGGACAGCCTTGTTGTAGCCCAAAAATTTCAAGAAAGCCACAATCTCGTCCCCAGATGGGAGAGGGGCGTATCCATCAAGCCTTAGGTCTGTTGTCGTTGGAATTTCAAGAACGCGGGAAAACATAGACCTGAATATTCGAACAGTGACAAATTCCTGTGAGGATGAGACACAAAAATCTCCAACAATTCCTCTTTGAGAGTCGGTAATGGCACAAGATTGCCAGTATTCTTGGACATACCTTTCAGGTACAAGGTCATCCGTGTTTGTCAAAGCAGGGTTTAGGAAGTGGTCTTGGAGGATGTTGATGATTGGATGGTATTTTTGGTTGAATTTTCGAGTTGGAGGTGGAGGGAATGGTTATTGGGTTTGATTGGAAGAGGAACCAGGTTTTGACTGGTTTCGTCAACGGTTTTGTGGGTTGTTGTGTGTGTTTGGAATTTCCTGACTCGGAGGACGACATAGTTGCAGGTTTTGGGTAAAAAAGAAGGGTTTGAAGAAATATGAAATTAGGGCTTCAAGAATCGGATCTTGATTCTGAAAAAGGGTTTAGGAAAGGGTTTAAGGGACTTACTTGACAAACGAAATGAAGTTTTGATGACTGAGCGAAGTTCCAAAGACTAGTTTGAAAGCTTGAAAGAGTGACAATGGCGGTTGGAAGCTTGAAGACGACGACTATTCTTGAATTTCTTTGTAAGCGTAAAAAGTAATTTGGGGGTAAATGATTTCTTTAAATAGAGAAAAAATTACTCGAGTAATTACGCCGCAAACGTCAAATTAAAAACTTAAACGGTTTTTGTTTAGCCTATGGGGACGCGCCACGTGGACTGTCAGCTGCAAGTGGAGCCTCCCACATTTGAAAAATCATGCTCACATGCGGTGATGCTTAATTTTAAATGACAGCTATTAAAAATAATAGAAATAAGAATCGTACGCCTTCTTTAATAAAATAATATATTTTTGGATTTTAAAAAATTTCACAAGTTTAAGTGATCTGGTTTGTGTAACATAGAGATTTTAAAATGAACCAGAGCACTACATGAAGAGAAAACATACCTTAGGATCTCATCAAAAAGTTGTGGTTAGACTCTGCATGTCCTCTGTAGAGAACTTGCTATGTTTAGAGGCAGAGGCTCTGTATAGTACATACAAAAGCTCTAGCCTATAATCATAAAAGTTTTGAAGCAGAGGCTCTGTATAGTTCGTACAGAGGCTCTGTATGACATGATCTTGTGCTCCCCCTTGACTTGAGCTCTCCTTATCTGCTCCCCCTTGAACTATGCTTGGATCATATGTGATAAGTATTGCATAAGCATAAGAACTAAGGTACAGAGGCTCTGTATGTACTATACAGAGGCTCTGTATCACAAGATAACTAGGACTTGAGTAAGAGGCTCTGCATGTACTGTGCAAAGGCTCTGTCTCATGGATCAACACAAATAACAAAAAAAAAAACAGAAGTATGCATAAAGGGATGCAGAGGCTCTGGCTTAGGTGGAAAGATTTAGCATACCTAACTTGGTAACCAGAAAGTTAAACCTCTTTTCATCAAGAGCTTTTGTAAATATGTCAACAAGTTGTAAATCTGTACTACCGAAAAACATTTCAATCGTACCTTTCTCTACATGGTCCTTGATGAAATGAAATCAAACATCGATATGCTTTGTTTTTAGTGTTGCCCAGGTTGGTTGTGATTGCGATTGCACTTCTGAATCACACAGAATTTGAATTTTCTCAAACTCAATGCCATAGTCTTTCAGTTGAGTCTTCATCCATATTACTTGGGAACAGCAACTGGCTGCAGCTACATACTCTGCTTCAACTGTGGAAGTGGAGACGCAGTTCTTCTTCTTTGAGGTCCAGCTTATGAGCTTGTCCCCAAGTAATTGGCAGCTCCCTAATGTACTCTTTCGACCAAGTTTACAACCTGCATGATCAGAATCTGTGTACGTAGTAAGATCAAAACCAGAATACTTTGGATACCATAGACCCATAAATTGAGTCCCTTTAGGGTATCTAAAGATTCTTTTTACAGCCGAAAGGTGAGATTTCTTTGAATTTGCTTGAAAACGTGCACAAAGACATGTGGCAAACATGATGTCTGGTCTACTAGCCGTGAGGTATAGTAGTGATCCAATCATTCCACGGTAAGTCTTAAGGTCCAATGGTTTTCAAGATGGATCTGTGTCAAGCTTAGTTCCCATAGCAATTGGTGTTCTCATGGTGGAAGAGTTATGGAGTTGGTATTTCTTTAATATGTTGGAGACATACTTAGCTTGGCTAATGAAAATGCCGTCCTCCCTCTGTTTTACTTGCAAACCAAGGAAGAAAGTTAAATATCCCATCATGCTCATTTCAAACTCACTCTTCATCAACGCAAAAAACTTATCACAATGCCTCTGGTTCTTTGAACCAAAGATAATGTCGTCCACATAGATCCGTACTAAGAGCATCTCACCCTTATATCTCTTAATAAACAAAGTAGTATCAAATTTACCTTTTTCAAAACCATTAGACATGAGAAAAGACGAGAGACGTGCATACCAGGCTCGAGGTGCTTGCTTAAGTCCATACAGAGCTTTGTCCAAGTAGTAGACTTACTCTGGGTGTGTGGAGCTTTCAAACCCTGGAGGTTGTTGAACGTAGACTTCCTCCTTCAACTTACCATTTAAGAAGGCTGACTTAACATCCATTTGATAGACTCTGAATCCCTTATGTACAGAGAAGGCTAAGAACAAGCGTATAACTTCTAGCCTTGCTACTGGTGTAAAGGTCTCGTCATAGTCTATGCCTTCTTTCTGGCAATAGCCTTTTGCTACGAGCCTAGCTTTATTTCTCACGACGATCCCATCCTCATCCTTCTTGTTCCTAAAAACCCATTTACAGCCAATTGCAATTTTATCCTTTGGCAAAGGTACAAGAGTCCATACCTTACTCCTTTCGTATTGTTGGAGCTCTTCTTGCATGGCGTCGACCCAACTAGGGTCTTGTAGGGCTTCATGGACTTTCTTAGGCTCTACCATGCTTAGAAAGTTTACGAATAAACGTTCATTAGTCGTGTCAGCCCTAGTCTTTACACCGTTTGAAGGTTCACCAATGATTTGGTGAAGAGGATGATCCTTTGTCCATCTTCTTCTTGGGACAGATACAGAAGTAGGGGATATTTGATCATGTTCCATAGCAATATTTGGAATTGAGCTCGTTGATGGCAAAGAAGGTGTGACACCCCAATCTCCACACATTGCATATTACATAGAATTCATTCATAGAATACATAGATTCCCACATAGGTCCAAAATTACAAGAGTCTGTGCTACAGGTTATGATACAAATTTGCATAACTTAAAAATTTCAACATACATGCATTTGCAAAACTAGCATTGCTCTTCTCCAAAACACATCTAGATATGGTCTTCAACATTTAAGCACATAAGGGAAGTAATCATATAATGCTTTTTCCCTTATCGATATTATAATTGGTATTACCTGCACACATATTTTTGAATACACAAAATGATGGTTAGATAAAAGTCTAGTGAGATTCCCTTTTTCATGTTATGCAGAGTGAGATCACCAAAAACATTTATCAAAGAATCTCTCAATCATAATGAAGAATAA
>NC_037530.1:19584904-19586885 GCF_001531365.2 Cynara cardunculus var. scolymus
TGAGGTATTAATAGGGGCTTCAATGGGAGAATTTTCTGCCTCACTAAGATCAGGATAGGCTAGTCTTGGTGATCTTCTGGACCGGCTTGTCATCTATAGATTTCATGATTAAATAACACATTTTCACATTCCCAAATACAATAAAGTGTCCAAGTTCATATATGTACCTGTAGATTCAAAATTACATTGGCCAGATGTAATCCGAATGTACCTTACACACTGATCTCTTAACTTATCATATTTATTTCAAAGTTCTAACTATGTCCGGGACCCTAATATGCAATAGAATAGTTTAAGTCTAGGCATCATCATGCAATTGATCACCTAAATCCCTTAAACTTAGGCTCTGATACCAATTTGTGACACCCCAATCTCCACACATTGCATATTACATAGAATTATTTCATAGAATACATAGATTCCCTTATAGGTCCAAAATTACAAGAGTCTGTGCTACAAGTTACGATACAAATTTGCATAACTTAACAATTTCAACATACATGCATTTGTAAACTAGCATCGCTCTTCTCCAAAACACATCTAGATATGGTCTCCAACATTTAAGCACATAAGGGAAGTAATCATATAATGCTTTTTCCCTTATCGATATTATAACTGGTATTACCTGCACACATATTTTTGAAAACACAAAATGAGGGTTAGACAAAAGTCTAGTGAGATTCCCTTTTTCATGTTATGCAGAGTGAGATCAACAAAAACATTTATCAAAGAAACTCTCAATCATAATGAAAAATAATAAAATAATCGCATCATGTTTAAGTCCATCGGGCCTCTTATTCAAAATCTCATAGTTAGAAAAATAATGGTTTTCCAGTCCATCGGCCTCTGGTTCCAAAGTGTCCATCGAGCCCCTGGTTCCAAACCATACTTAGAATATTTTTCAATAAGCATGACCAGAGCTCCTCTGGTCTTTATACCAGAGCTTCTGGTTAGTCGACCAGAGACTTTGGTTCCTCGACCAGAGCTTCTGGTTGTACTTATGAAAGCCAACCAGAGCCCCTCTGGTTTGATTTATAGAAATTTCTAAGTATAAAGGCTCTTTTGAGATATCATTTTAAAATTATAAATATTGCACTAAGCTTGTTTCTAAAAGATATAACGCTTATTTTCAAACTAATAATTTATAAAAGATTTTGCATCATTTTAAATCAATATCCAGAATCCTCTGGTTCTATTATGAGGGTCAATCAGAGCCCCTCTGGTTCCTTGCAAGGTACAACCAGAGCTCCTCTGTTTCCTCATAATCAATGCTTTTACCCAAAGCATTTTTTATTCATAACCAACAATCATGAACTATATTATCTCCAATCCCATAACATCATTACCATCATTTCTACTAAAGACAACATCTCTAATTCCTCAAATCACCAAGAAATGAGAACTTAAATCTGTTGTAACTTTAATAGATATCATAATAAGAGTTAGGCCACGCAGACAATGACCAACCTTATATCCTCCCAATAATTCCCTTTTTATGATGGTCCACCCTTATATCCTCCCATTAATTCATATGAAGTAGTTTATCCAAAGACAGACCTCAGTCATATATGTCAGAGTGAACCTGTTCATAATTCCCAAACCAAATCATGGTTTCAACATAGGTTTATACTCAAAACCTTCTATTCTCAAGAACAACCTGTTCTTCCAAAATAGTTTAAAACTCTGTTTTTCTGTAAAACTCTTTCAAACTGTTTAAAAACCCATATACTTTTTAATTCTTTCCAAAACAATCCCAAAAATAGATTTGAACATCAACTTCTCAAAGGTTGTTGACGAACACAACTTTGTTTTATATTTATCCAGAAACATATTCCAAAACAATAACATCATAAAAAATGTTAAAGACAATTTATCATCTTAACCTCAAAACCAATATCAAAACTCAACAGTTGATACACAAATATATGAGGAATTTAGTTTCAAAACCACTCACCTTATCAAACAGATTTCTTGATGATAA
>NC_037530.1:19587490-19589926 GCF_001531365.2 Cynara cardunculus var. scolymus
AATCACGTAAAATTTACCTTGACCCAGGTTATCTGAAACCAGGTTATAACAGAAGGTTCTGCTTGCTACCCCTCAGATGATAGTACAGAGGAACCAGGTGCAGAACCAGAGGTATCATGCTCTGGTTCTATGAGACTAGGCTCTGATGCAGAGCTTGTTTGCTCTGGTTATGGATTGGCATCATATCTAGAGGAAGTAGAGGTGTGTGAAGGACCAGAGTCAGATGTACTTGTCATTTATGGTTTTTCACTTACACTTGCAGATTCATCTCTTGATGCACGTATAGAGATGTCTTCGTTGCCATAGAAGTCTTCAAATAGGAGCTTGAGTTCCAATTCTTGTTAAGCTTGAGTCCATAGCTAAGGTACTATGAAGTCAAAAGTTCTTTATCGTCGAACGAGACGTTGAACCTTTCCATGACCATCTTGGTTCGTTGATTGAAGACTCTGTATGCCTTGGCTTTGGTAGAATAACCAAGGAACTTGCCTTCATCTGCCTTCTTGTCAAACTTGCCAAGTTGATCTCGATCATTCAGGATGAAGCATCTGCAACCAAAAACATGCAAAAATTTAAAGTTAGGCTTTCTGTGGTTGATTAATTCATAAGGCGCCTTCAAGTGCCTCTTTACCACTGTTTCTCTATTTTGAATAAAGCAAGCGGTAGAGATGGCTTCAGCCCAGAAACGGGTCGGAAGACCAGAGCTGGCTAGCATGGTTCTTGATGCTTCGACCAGAGTGCAATTCTTTCTTTCTACCACAACATTTTGTTGTGTTGATCCCAGATCTCTCAGTAACACTAATAATCAAGTAAAGAATAACCAAATAATAGTGTTTTAACAAACAAAATGATGAACACTCAAGAACAATGTATGAACATTCAAAGAACAATCTTGAGTGTTAATAATTTCACATTATTCAATATTAATATGAAAACGTAAAAGCAGCGTTGATTACAATAGGCCTAATTACCTATTTATACTAGTAGGCTAATTAGAAGATAACTATCTAGCGAGACTATTTAGCTAATCTTCTACTAACTGATAAAGTTTATCTAAAGTACGGATAAGCTATAAATCAAGATAAACTTGTAATCCAGCTGTCGATTTGTTATCTCCAACTATCTTCCATGGGATGTTAATTCAACCTTATCTTCATATCTTCTTCGTATGCCTCTGGTTGAACTGATGAAGAAAACTCTAAGTGTTGTTTGACTAGAGGGGTGATGAAGATGCTCTTTCCATCGCATCTCTGGTCGATTCATCGACCCTCTGGTTGTTTTCCAGATTTAGTCAATTTTGCCTAAACGTCTTCATCGGTCTTCTAGTTCTTCATCACTTATTGTTCTTCATTAATTTTACACTTATGAATTATGGGGTCTTACAATCTTCCTCTAAGTAATGAAAGAACAAACATAAACTAATCTATGAACAATATTAAAGAACAAAGACTAATCTAAAGAAAGGCATCAATTTCCAAATTTTTATTGGATGATGAATTCTTACAATACTGGAAGCAAAGACATTTCAATTTAAAGCAAAAATCTTAAAGCTCTATTCACGATCTACCTTGAGATATTTCCCAGAAGCGCAGTAGCAGTCTTCGATAACTGATGATTGTAGATATCTCATGAATGAGTTGTTTCCCGTCTTCCCTTGGCACATGAGTTCTACACAGTTTATCTCTGATAATTTTCTGAAACCATTCAAGTGTTGAGGTTAAATACTTGAATGCTTCAGTTAGTCTGAAAAATTTCTTTACCCTGAATTCATTCTTGAAGACAAGTCCAAGCTCAGGTTGAGTCAAGACAGAAGCAGATCTCTTCTCCTGCAGGACAGGGAAGTCTTCATCGGGTGGAGTGCAGGAGAGTCTTTCGATGCCCAAATGAAGAGCAATATGAAAATCACTCTTGGCTTGATGCTTTACCAAGGTCTCCATCGTCTTCACAATAACTCTGTTTGCCATCCCAAATCTTATGCCTTGATCCCATCGCTGAGTTGTGAATGCATAAAGCTTGATCAAGTCATAGGGATTGAGATTGATCAAGCCATTGTCATTGAAGACGCTAACCTGACCATGGTCTCTCTCCACTGTGTACTCGATGTATTTTATAGCTCTATTAGCGAAGGTCCTGACCTTATGTCCATTACCATCCTTATTCCATCATTTGAAAAGACAGTCTGTGGTGGTTGGGTAGTCTGTCTAACAAACCTATGGTGTAGGAGGTCCATGGATTCTGGCGATAGAATTGGAGGATTGAGAGTCAAACCTTGTCACACCTCGCTAAAGCGGAAACACGGGGTATGGCAGGTAGAGKCTCATAGCAATAGTGTATAAACAACACAACCATACATTTTCAAAACATAAATATAAATTAAATAAAGTTTACAATCCCAAAATACAAGATTGCATCACTAAACACAAATTAAGATTGAAATTT
>NC_037530.1:19590026-19600326 GCF_001531365.2 Cynara cardunculus var. scolymus
TTCTCCATCCTCAACCGATCCCTCACCTGCAAGCTAGGTTCCCTAGACCAAGGAAATCACAACATAATGACAATTATGTATGGGCTTTTCTTCAACCTCAATCTCGACTACGCTTTCCACATTTACAACGAGATTCATGCGGCCGTGATCAAAAAGTGCAAACTTCAAGCCACAGGAAAGCCACTCTTTGCAGTTCTCTTTCCCCGCTTCCTTGCTCTCTTCATAGGGGACGCGATGAGGAAGCATGGACTACCTGCTGTGGAGCCCTTTACCCCGGTCTACAAGATGCAAGGACACCGCTTAACCCTTTTGAAGGAAGGATACGGCATCAACCGACCGATGTCCCGGGCTATGCTCACTTTCATACCATCGACAAGTGAGATACGCCAGACCTATGAATGCTCCATGCTGTCCCAAGAACCGAGGGCAGCTACCCCGGAGCACTTAGAGCCGTCCCCCCTCCAAGCGAGGGAGCACAAGCGTCATCTTCATTGGATGATGAAGATAATGATGATAATGATGCTCGTGCTTCCCCCGGTCTTCATCAAAATATTCCTCATCCTACCACCCAAAGGGCAACCACATCCTCTACCCCTGGCGATCAAAGCTAAAGGGGTATTGAAAAAGGATGACCCGATCCCACCCCAACCCCAGCCAGCCATCTAGAGGCCATTCTTCGGGCCTCTAGAGATGAACAAGCCGAGGAAACCCATTTACCATCACCCCTCTCTCAACATAGAGGTGATGAAGAGACAAGAGTCCCTTCGCCTCAGGGCTCGCCACAACCAATCACACACACAGAAGCATGTGTTGCTTCTGAAGTTGAACCTATAGATCGTTCAGAGCAATCTTCAATCCATGCACAACTCCCCTCGGGATTTGATCTACCAAAGGGAACACACATCCACTTCACTCTCAACCTCTGAAGCTGAGGAAGAGGAAGAGGATGTTGCAACATAACGAGAGAGCTCTTCTCTCGACGGCTATCAAGGACATGATGGAAGTCCTTCGAGGCCTACATTCGCACAACGCAAGAAGGCGCCTCAGGAACAGAGGCACAACCTGTAGCATCTGTTGCTGCAGGGGTTACCCCTTTAGCCGATCTGGTCACAAAGGTAGAGTTCCAAGCCTATGTCGACACAGTGACGCGGTCCTTGGATGACCTTAAACTCATCATACAAGGGATTGTGGACAATCAACCCTCACCTGATACCCCAGACCTCCACCAATCCCTTGCTATCCTCCAACATCATCTAACCCAAATTGAAACCCAAACCCAAGCCAACACTACCCGCCTACACATGCTCCAACAAACAGTCACTCAACACCACAATACCTCATCCTCGCTAGCCACCCAAAGAAACCAAGTCCTTATCCAATCCCTCGCAACCCTCACGACTCAGGCAACTGAAGCTGATGAAAACCTTACCTACACCCTCACCCAACTACAAACCATCCTTCGCAATCTTCATCAACTACCTGCCTCCATCATCTCCCAAATTCCTCAACCTCAACCTCTATCCACTTCATCAATCGATGAAACCCTCGCAACCCTTACCACCCAAATGGCCACCATACAAACCACCCTCACCCAACTACCCGCCACCATACTTGACCAAATCCCATAACAAAGTCCAACCCTGCCTCCCTCTGCAGCCCCATCCTATGAAGCAGCCTTCTCCTCCTTCACTGCAGAAGTGAGGAATCTCCTTGCAATCCTTCCTCATCCTCAGCCATCCGCTACAGCCTCTGTGCCACCACCACCACCTACTAGCACAGATTTTGCAACCAGAGCCGATCTATGGGCTCTGTCCAAGGTGCTAGTCTCATCTTTTGCAACCAACGAGGGTTCTCTCTCAGAACCTGGCCGATGAACAACGACATACCACCTCTCTCCTCTAAACAATGGAGGCGAGTTGAAGACAAGCCTCCCTGAAGGCGTATCTTACGTCCTTCAGGAAGGGCAAGAAGAAGAATAGATCGAGAGCCTCCTGCTCGTCAAGCCGCCCCCTAAAGTGCAAAAGACATGATGATCCAGACCCCGTTGATCAAGGTCTTGGAGCTCATGAGGGGGAGAAAGAGGTGGCGGCTACACAACACATAGAATCCGTTGCACCACAGCAACCATCACCACCACAACAACCAACACCACTACAACAACCAACCTCAACCGAACAAACCCAAGCAAGGGAACCAGAGGCCTTGCCCTCTGATGATGTACAGAAGATACAATTCCCTTAGCCGCAACACCAGACCCCATCGTGTTGAGTTCATCAATCGATGAAGAGCCAACCACACCAACAGAAACAAACCAAACCTTCACTCCCTCACCCATAATAAACTTACCCTTAACCCCTTCTCCAACACCTCACGCAACTCAACCCTTCACCCTTTCCACACAACCAGAACCTACAACAAACCAACCATCACCTCAACAACCATAAACCCCTACAGAAACCCATGCACCAGAAACCACCCAAGCCCATGAAAATGAACCATACAACAAAAACTCACCCTCTACCCATACACAACCCCAAACCAAAACACAAACCTTAACCCATCAACCCGTGGTGCATGCAGATACTCCTTCTTCCTCAAGGCAACCTCCACAAGGCCTGGTGGAGGTAATAATATAAAGTATGGAGTCGATGAGGAGACAACCTCAACTGCCGCCCAGAGAACCAGTCATGATGGAAAATATCCATCAATATATGTATTAAGATCGTGATGAAAGTTTGTCAACCAATCCTCCAATTCTATCGCCTGAGTCTATGAACCTTCTACACCATTGATTCATCAGACAGAGTACTCAAGCACCTCAGGCTGTCTTTTCGAATGTTGGAATAAGGAGAGTCATGGACTTGAAAGTAAAGACATTTGCCAACAAAGCTATCTGATACATCAAGTTCACCGTGGAGAGAGCCCGTGGGTTAGTTAGCATGTTCAACCAAAACGACCTCATCAATCTCAACCCATACGACTTGATTGAGTTATATGCTTACACAGCTCAAAGGCAGGATCACGGCATAAGATTTGGAATGGCAAACCGAGCTATAGTAAAGACAATGGAGTCCCTGGTGAAACACAGAGCTAAAAGTGATTTTGAAATTGCTTTTAGGCTAGGCATTGAGAGACTATCCTGCGCTCCTCCAAATGAAGACTTCCAGGGCAGGAGATACGATCTGCATCAGTTTTTACTCAACTTGAACTTGGACTTGTTTACAAGAATGAGTTCGGGGTTAAAAAAATCTTTAGAATGACTGAAGCCTTCAAGTATTCAACAGATACACTTGAATGGTTTCAGAAAAATATTAGAGAAAGACTGGGCAGAAACCATGTGCCAAGGGAAGAGGGAAGTCATCTCATTCATGAGATATCGATAGTCATTTCATATCGAAGACTGCTCTTGCGCTTTAGAGAGATATACTCAGGTAGCTCGTGATGAGTTAAAACTTTTGTTTATTTTGCCTTGATGTATTTTGTTTCAAGTATTGTAAGAAATTTCATCATCCAAAGAAAATTTGGAGTTTGATGTTTTTCTACTAGATTAGTGTATGTTCTTCACATATGTGTCTAGATTAGACTATGTTTGTTATTTCATTACTTAGGGGAAGATTGTTAAACCTCACAATTCATAATGTAAAAAGTAATGAAAAACAACAAGTGATGAAGAACCAGAAGACCAATGAAGACATCAAGGCAGAAACGAATAAGTCTGGAATTCAACCAGAGGATCGATGGACAGTTCAACCAGAGGACCGATGGACAGTCCAAGGATGCGATGGAAAGATCATTCTCATCGACCCTCTGATCAATCAACACTTAGAAGATTTTCCAGCAATTCATACAAGCATGCAATGGAGATTCGAAGATAAGGATAAGATCATCATATCATGAGTGACAGCTGGAGATGACAAGTCAATAGCTGGAATTCGAGTTTATCTTAATATTAATGTTGATYGATATGAAAGATAAACCTTATCTGTTAAATAGAAGATTTGCTAGAAAATAGTATTAGATAGTTATCTTCTTATTAGCCATTTAGTATAAATAGGTGATCAGATCTATTGTAAAAATAAGCCTTTTACGCATTGTTTTATGTTTCTGAGTTTATAAAGTAAAACCTTTGAAGCTCAAGATTGTTCATAAATATTCTTATGTTTATTCTTGAGTCTTCATAACTTTCTTCATAAAATCATTATAATTTGGTTATTCATAACAAGATTATTAGTGTTATTGAGAGATCTGGGATCAACAAAGATTTATCGGGGAACTTGAAGATTACGATCTTGCTTTTGGTAAATAGTAGCTTATTACCGTATCTCACAGATGTAGTAAGTGTAGCTTGAACATAGTCTTGTTCCGGTTATAAATATGCCCTGTATTCTTTTGCTACTTAATTCGGGTTGTAAGTATAACTCCGTTATATCTGGTTTGGAATTATGTTTTGGGTGGTTTTATCACTAAAATAGAACGGATATTTCGAAGTTTTTCTAGAAAATTAATATCCCATATTTTGAGCTTAATCAATGATGAGCCATTTCATCGCCGCTGGTCCATTTCATCGCCTCTGGTCTCGACTCTGGTCCATTTTATCTGCCTCTGGTCCATTTCATAGCCTCTGGTCCATTTCATAGCCTCTAGTCCATTCATAGCCTCTGGTCCACTCATAGGCTCTGGTCCGTCCATAGGGGCTCTGGTCATCCTCCAGACTTAGTCGTTTTAGCAGCATCTTCAGATTTTTCATCCTTGGCCCCGATTGCTTTGATAAAACTTTTTGAATAATTAGGATCAATTTTGGTCCTAACAATCAATAAATTATATTTTATTGGAGATTTTATAAAAATTGGTAACTTGGGGTTTCTTAAATGAGATGTTACATATATATATATATATATACATACATACATACACCCACATATTATGCATATATTATTATGTATAAAATACACATACTCACATATTAAATTCATGTAAGTATGTACTCATGTAATCAATTAATTCACATAATAAATACCTCGGGTAATAACCAAGACTCGGTTATCACATTATCCACCCCTCAAAAGAATTCTGTTCGGGAATTCCTTTATTCAAAAAGCCACGGATACTCTGTTCTCATTTTTTATTCCCATTCCCAAGTTGCTTCTGATTCTTTGTGAAACTTCCATTGTATTTTAACCAAACTGATTTCTTTGTTTCTCAACACCCTGATTTTTCGGTCAATCACGGATTCTCGTGTTTCCAGAAAGTTCAGTTTACTGTCCAGTTTAATTTCTGGTAGCAGTACAACGAGACTCAGATTAGCTAAACATTTATGTAAATTCAATACATGAAAAGTGTTGTGAATCAGACTAAGTTCTTCTGGTAGCTCTAACTCATATGCTATTGGCCCAATTCGTTTACATATTATGAACGGCCTAACATATCTCGGACTGAGCTTGCCTTTCTTTCCAAATCTAACAACACCTTTCTATGGAGAAACTTTTAACATCACAAAATCACCCACACAAAACTCAATCGGCTTTCGACGATTATCAACATAACTTTTCTGATAGTCTTGTGCTGTTTTGATTCTTTCACGGATCTATTCAATCTTCTCGAAAGTTTCTTTAACAATCTCAGGACCCGTCAACTGCTTTTCTCCTATCTTGTTCCAACACAACGACGTTCGACATTTACGTCCATACAATACTTCATACGGTGCCGCTTGAATGCTGGAATGGTAACTGTTATTATATGCAAACTCTATTAATGGCAAATGATCTTCCCATGATCCCCCGAAGTCAATGATACAGCTTCTCAACATGTCTTCGAGAGTCTAAATAGTTGTTTCACTTTTCCCGTCTGTTTGCGGTTGATAGGCTATACTTAACCGAATTTCAGACCCCAACGCTTTTTGCAGACTTTCCCAAAACTTTGAGGTGAAACGGCTATCTCTATCGGAGATAATAGATAGTGGAACGTCATGCCTGGTTACAATCTCTTTGATATAAATCTGTGCCATCTTTTCTAGAGAGTATCCCTCTCTTATAGGTAGAAAATGCACAGATTTAGACAGGCGATCAACAATTACCCAGATTGCATCATACCCCTTTGGAGTTTGAGGTAATTACATGACGAAATCCATTGTAATGTGATCCCACTTCCATACTGGAATCTCTAGAGATTGAAGATTTCCATATGGCTTTTGATGCTCAATCTTTACCTGTAGACACGTTAAACATTGTTCTACAAATCTAGCTATATCTTTCTTCAATCCGGGCTACCAATAAAAAGGTTTCAAATCTCTATATATCTTATTAGTACCTAGATGAATAGAGTATCGGGACTTATGGCTTTCATTTAATATAGTACTCCGAATATTTCCAAAACATGGTACCCAAATTCGCTCTTGAAAACACATAATTTCTTCATTGTTCGGTTCCAGAGTCAAAATCATCTTACCTAACCATTCTGTCTTGATAAGATCCTCTTTCATGGCTTCTTTCTGACATCTCAGAATTTCTCTATGGATATCAGGGGCTAAACTTATTCTCATTGCCACAGTTTTAATAGTCCCACTTCTTTCTTTTCTACTCAATGCATCAGCTACTACGTTGGCTTTTCCCGGGTGATAGAGAAATTCACAATCATAATCATTAACAAGTTCAATCCATCGATGTTATCGCAAATTTAATTCTTTCTGGTTGAACAGATGCTACAGACTTTTATGATCTGTATAAATCTAGCACTTTGTCCCCAAAATATAATGTCTCCAGATTTTTAGAGCAAACACTACCGCGGCTAACTCCATATCATGAGTTGGATACTGCTTCTCATGATCCTTCAATTGTCTTGACGCATAAGAAATCACCTTTTCTCTCTGCATCAAAACACATCCCAATTCCAGTTTCGAGGCGTCATTATATACTACAAAATATTCAGATCCGTCTGGTAGGGTTAACACCGGGTGTTAAACCCCACAATTCATAATGTAAAAAGTAATGAAAAACAATAAGTGATGAAGAATCAGAAGACCGATGAAGACATCAAGGCAGAATCGGCCAAGTCTGGAGTACAACCAGAGGACCGATGGACGACCGGGGATGCGATGGAAAGAGCATCCTCATCGATCCTCTGGTCATGAACACTTAGTGAATTCTCCAGCAAATCATCCAGAAGCATACAACGAAGATCTAAAGATAAGGTTGATTCATCACACCAGGAATGACAGCTGGAGATGACATGTCGACAGCTAGATTTCTAGTTTAACTCCAATACTAAAGTTTATCCATAGAATAGATAAATGTTATCTGTTAATAGAAGATTAGCTAAAATGTCTCATTAGATAGTTATCTTCTTATTAGCTGATTAGTATAAATAGGTGATTAGGCCTATTGTAAAAAGAGGTCGCTTGAATAGCTTTACGTTCTTATAATAAGAGTGAAACCTTTGAAGCTTAAGACTGTTCTTAATTTCTTCTTGAGTACTCATAACTTTCTTCGTTAAATCACTATAATTTGGTTATTCTTAACTAGATTATTAGTGTTATTGAGAGATCTGGGATCAACAATTGGTATCAGAGCCAATTGATTGAATTTCCAATCAAAACGATCAATCAAAATTCTCTCAATTTTTTATCCTCTTTTTCATCAAGAACACAAATCCTTCTCTTCAAAATTCTCATGGCCAACTAGAATTCTGTTTATAATGTTGGCTCCCTCACCAAGCCTCCAACTCTTCAACGAGAAGAATATCCACAATGGAGGATCAGAATGGTGAATTTCTTGGAAGGAATGGACAGGAATCTCCTGCGATCTATAATGGAGGGCCCTTACATTCCACAAACTCTTGTCCCGAGAGTTCCAGGAACAAACACCACGGCTGAAATTCCTGCCTACTACGTGCCCAAAGATGAAAAGAATTGGGATGAAGATGACAAGGAAAGAGTAAAAACTGACAAAAAGGCCAAAAGGTTGATAATCATGGCCCTACCAAATGAAATCTTTCAATCCCTCGGAGCATGTTCCACAGCCAAGGAACTATGGGATGAACTGGCAAGCCAACTGGAAGGAGGAGCAAAGACAAAGAAAAATCATAGAGTATAATGTCTCAACGAATATACAAATTTCAAGGCCCTCCCTGATGAACCGATACAGAATACATACGATCACTTCAACACATTGATCAATCAATCTTGTCGAAAAGATATTATCAGAGCCAAGGAAGAAAACAACGTTTTATTCCTAAAACGTCTAGTCGATGAATGGACTCAGCTATCTATGTCCCTTCAAGCAAACCAGGACCTAGACGGCTGGTCTCTTCATGGCCTGTATGGAACACTTGCAGCACAAGAGAGCGACATTATGAAGAAAAAGGTATCCATTGGTGGACCTCTTGCTCTAGCTGCTGATGAAAAGGAAAAATCAGGGACCTCTACCAAAGAACACAAAAAGAAAGGCAAGAAAGCATTAGTAGTAGAATCGAAATCTGAAGAAGAAACTTCTAAATCAGATGACGAAAATAGAGCTTTTGCCAAATCTTTGGCCTTGATCACAAAGCAGTTCCAGAAGAAGTTCATCAGAAAACCCTATGAGCGAAAAAAGTTTAAGAAAGAAAGATACCAGTCATCCTATGAAAGGAAACCATCCAAATTTCATCAGAGGGACGAAAGAAGAGATGGAAGAGAAGAACGGGAAGAGAGAAGAGAAGAAAGGAGAGACGAGAGAAAAGAGGAAAAGGATGGGAGGAAAAATGACCTCTAATGCTTTAGGTGAGGAAAACTTGGTCATTTTTCAAAAAAATGCAAAGGACAATTGATCAAGGATGCTGACTACTATAAAAATAAATACAAGTATAATTCTAGAGAGTGAAGCTTGATGGCCGAAAAAGAAAATTGGGTGTCTGATTCTTCATCAGACGATGAAGACAAAGAGTTCATCTGTCTAATGGCCACGTCCAATGTAGAATCCGCATCTAACTCTGATGACCAGGTATGCAAGTCTTCCTCAAATGAAACCAACTATGTTCCATCGGAACTAGAGTTAAGAGTAATCAAACTTTCAGAAGACTTCTTGAAATTAAAATAAAAATTAAGTTTTGAAAAATCTRAAAGAATAAAAGCGGAAAAAGAAGCAAGTTTCTACAAAAGAGAGACTGGCCTTCTAACCGAAGAAAAGGCTGAACTAGCAAAGGAAAAGACTCACATCAGTACCCTTAAGAAAACAGAAGAAGATAAACTTCTGGAATTAAACAAGCGAATAACTAAGGACCTAGAAAAGAAAACTAAGGCCTTAAAGGAATCTGAGGCAGAGAGATTAAATTCAGTCGCTCTTAAAGATTTCTTTCAAAAAGAGCGGGAAATTCTTCACCAGAAGCTTCAAACCAATGAACTTCTGATGAAAAAGTATAAAGATGCACAAGAAGTTTTTAAAAAACTAAACGGTCAAAAGCATACTCGAGGGATTGGATTCAATGAATTGGATTCCTTCATCTAATCAAAGAAATCCACCCTTGAATCCACTTTCTGTAATGCCCCAACCCACGCATTGCACGTAATACATATTTCATACCAAAGAAATACATTCGGGTCCACTAGTACAAGAAATCTATTATGACCAAACACAAGGTCCAAAAAAAAAATTCAAAATACAATCTTGTACTAATCATCAGAGCTATGCATCAAAAGCAAATCTTCAACCAAAATGCACGTAAGAAAAGCACTAAATCTTTTCTTTTCCTTTACCTTCCACCCGACCTGCAACACATATTTAAAATCACAAAAACGAGGGTTAGACTTTAAAAGTATAGTGAGATACCCTATTCATGTCATTGCAGGGTGAAGGATCGCCAAAACCTTTGCAAAATCAAGTATTCATATAAATAACAAATATATGAATCCATAATACCAAAATACCAAGTCATTTCTCAAATTCAAACTATCACTTAGGGCCTGTTTGTTTTTTAAAATTTTCACTTAATTGCCTCTTAACTCTTAATCGGTCAAACATAAGTGATTTCAGACTGTTTGTTTTTTTTTAAATTAAGAGCTTTTTTACCTCTTAATGTCCTCTCCAAATTAAGTGGGAATCCTATGTCTGAAATCAATTTCAGAGCCGCATCCCATCTCCATCTCGCTCTCAACTCTCGATTTCTCCATCTCTATCTTGCTCTCAACTCTTGATTTCTCCATCTCGCTCTTCCATCTCCATCTCGCTCTCAGCTCTTGATTTCAGGGTCTCGTTCTTAGCTCTCGATGTCAACAGCTCATGATTTTTTGACTGCCTCTCCGTCCAAGCTCTCGATCTCTCGACTGCCTCTC
>NC_037530.1:19601806-19603136 GCF_001531365.2 Cynara cardunculus var. scolymus
ACACAAGTACACATCTCACATACACACACCTAAATGCATACATACATGTATACCCACAAGCACACTTAAACATGCATATTATATATATATATATATATCCATACATATCATGCATAGCTCACATATGCATAATATATGTATGAGTAAATAATTACAAATATATATATATATTTTTAATAAATGCACAAATTCTCATACCGGCATGTATCAATTATCATGAAATCACGTAATCATTTAGTCAAATATTCACGTATAAATTTACCTTAGGTAATAACCAGGATCTGGTTATCACACTTTCAAACTTGGATGCATTAAAAAACCCGACTTTACTCCAAAACCTAAGGCAAACTTCAAAAGAGTTAAAGTCGATGGAAAAACTGTCGTTTCAAGACAGGATTTTGATAATGTGGTATACGAGAAAAGTACAAATAAGAATTCTGATGAAAGAAATGACAATTTTGAACCAGAGATTGTTGAAAATCCTATTGTAAAACCAGAATCTCTGATTGTCAATATTACCTCATCAGCAAGTACTACTGATACAAAAAAGAATCCGAATGAGGAACCATCAATTGATGAATCGATGAATCACCCAAGTAAAATTGAGAATTCATTGAAGTCAGAATCGATGAAACCTCAAGAAGATCACTCTGAAACATCAATCTCTGAACCCACATTTTCTGCTCCAATCAATGTTAATTTTGACTTTGAGAAATCAGCAAGAGTCTTTCTCGATTCTGAATCAGAAGAAGAGATAAGTTGTGAATCACCAAAGATCATTGAGAATAAGAAACCTAAAAAATTCAAATCCTCAATAAAATCTGGTATTCCTTCATCAATGAAATCTTCAGATATAGGAAAGGRAAAAATGAAAGATGTTAAATCTGCCAAAGATAACTCAAAAGGCCCTAGTACTCCATTCAGGTTCATCAAGTTTACTCGTGAGCAAAAACAGAAGTGGCCTGCCTCTGCTAAAACTAATCACAACTTTTTTTTCCATCCAGTTGAAGAAAAGCAGACCTTCCTCAAGGGAAAAGAAGTAAAGTCAAAGCCTTCTTCAAATAAAAAATCTGAACAAGATAGGACGTTTGTAAAAACAACCGATGCTAGGACAAGATTCACACCTAGATTTTCTTCTTTGTTTTCATCGAATGAAAAGAATGTTAGACAAACAAATCCAATGCATCATTCTTGTCAATGTTAAACTCTTTTACAAAACCTGAGAAATCACATGTTGACACATCACTGTCCCTTCACACAACATGTTTATCGATACAAAGTAGGACCCAATGAAAAAGTGAAAAAGCCCAAATCCAAGGGCAAGGGAAAT
>NC_037530.1:19604371-19606488 GCF_001531365.2 Cynara cardunculus var. scolymus
AAGGAACCGAACCCTAGTGGAAGCAGCAAGGACCATGCTTGATTCATCGGAGTTACCCATCAATTTCTGGGCTGAAGCCATTTCAACTGCATGTTTCACCCAAAATCGATCAATCATAAACAAGAGACACCAAAAGACACCTTATGAGCTCATCAATCATAAAAGACCAAATGTCAAATATTTTTATGTCTTTGGGTGCAAATGCTTTGTACTCAACGATAGAGAATACCTTGGCAAATTTGACAAGAAAGCTAATGAAGGAGTCTTTATGGGTTATTCTCAAACCGCCAAAGCCTACAGAGTTTACATCAAAAGGACAAAGATCGTCATCAAAAGCATAAATGTGTCCTTTGATGATTCCACATCTATGACTTCTGGACACAACAGTTCAGAACTCGGACTTCAAAGAAGAGCATCTGATTCATCACTTGGCAAACCCAATGAATCGGAGCTAGCTCAATTATATGAAGACATCTTCGATGAAGAAGTAATCTCTGGAAATGTGCCCACTACAAAATATAACTCCATAATTGATAAAGATCATGAAGTCTCCAATGCAAAAGATACAACTCTTACAGACACTCATGTTACTTCACCATCTACTTCTTTCGTGTCTCCAGATCATGATCAAGATCCAGAATCTAACTCTGGAGATGATCTCGTCAAGGGGGAGCAAACAGTTCCATCAATCGATGAAGAGCTGTATCTTGTTGCTCCAGAACTCCAATCAAGCACCAAGTGGACAAAAGATCACCCACACCACCAAATCATTGGTGATCCAACCTCTGGTGTCAARMCAAGATCTGCCACAACAAATGAATGCCTCTTCGCCAACTTTCTGAGCATGGTAGAACCAGAGAAGATTTCAGAAGCCCTACAAGACCCAAACTGGATAGACAAAATGCAAGAAGAGTTACTCCAGTTTGAACGAAACAAAGTATGGTCCCTAATGCCTCTACCCAAAGGGAAGACGGCTATAGGAACCAAATGGGTTTTGTGGAACAAGAAGGACGAATATGGCATCGTGATAAGGAACAAAGCCAGGCTTGTTGCCAAAGGCTACTGCCAGGAAGAAGGGATTGATTATGATGAAACATTCGCTCCCGTTGCAAGACTTAAAGCCATCAGAATGTTCCTAGCCTACGCTGCTCACAAAGGCTTTAAGGTTTATCAGATGGATGTCAAGTCTGCCTTTCCTAACGGAAAACTTCAAGAGAAGTCTACGTGCAACAGCAACCTGGGTTCGAAGATCCAAAACATCTAGACTATGTCTACTTTCTGGATAAAGCCCTCTATGGGCTGAAACAAGCACCCAGGGCCTAGTATGAAACTTTATCTACCTTTCTTATCAACAACAGTTTCAAAAAAGGTACAATCGATACAACCCTCTTTCTCAAAAAGCATAAAGGTGACATCTTACTTGTTCAAGCATAAAGGCAATCATTACCTTGAAACCAGAGATCTTCTATATCTCATGATTATTCCTATAAGTGATATATAAATTCTTAGCCATAAATTTCAAGTACTCTAAACCAGAGCCTCTGGTCATAAAGATCAGAGCCTCTGGCTATTTAGATTCACTTCGACTAAATTTTTGGCAAACAACCTGTCGATCCCAGATCTCTCAGTAACACTAATAATCTAGTTATGAATAACCAAATTATAGTGATTTTATGAAGAAAGTTATGAAGACTCAAGAATAAAAATAAGAATATTTATGAACAATCTTGAGCTTCAAAGGTTTTACTTTATAAACTCAGAAACGTAAAACAATGCGTAAAAGCCTTATTTTACAATAGATATGATCACCTATTTATACTAATCGGCTATTAAGAAAATAACTATCTAATGCTATTTTCTAGCAAATATACTATCTAACAGATAAAGTTTAACATTCATATGGATAAACATTAATATTTAGATAAACTCGAATTCCAGCTGTTGATTTGTCATTTCCAGCTGTCATTCATGGTATGATGATTTCATCCTCATCTTCAATTCTTCATTGCATGCTTGGATGAAGTGCTGGAAAATCTTCTAAGTGTTGATGACCAGAGGATCGATGAGAATGTTCTTTTTATCGCATCCTTGGACTGTCCATCGGTCCTCTGGTTGAA
>NC_037530.1:19607458-19609011 GCF_001531365.2 Cynara cardunculus var. scolymus
TTATTCCATCATTTGAAAAGACAGCTTGAGGTTCTTGAGTAGTCTGTCTGATGAATCGATGGTGTAGAAGATTCATAGACTCAGGCGATAGAATTGGAGGATTGGTTGACAAACTTTCATCGCGATCTTGATACATGTATTGATGGATATTTTCCATCAAGATTGGTTCCCTGGGYGGCAGTTGAGGACGTCTCCTCATCGACTCCATGTTCTGTATTATCTCATCTACCAGGCCTTGTGGAGGTTGCCTTGAGGAAGAAGGAGTATCTGCATGCACCATAGGTTGATGGGTTAAGGGTTGTGTCTCGGCTTGGGGTTGTGTATGGGTAGAGGGTGAGTTTTCTTTGGATGGTTCAGTTTTACGTGGTTGAGAGGTTTCTGGTGCATGAAGTGGATGGAGGTTGGGGTTGAGGAATTTGGGAGATGATGGAGGCAGGTAATTGATGGAGATTGCGAAGGATGGTTTGTAGTTGGGTGATGGGGGTAACCCCTGCAGCAACAGATGATGCAGGTTGTCCCTCTGTTCTTGAGGTGCCTTCTTGGCCTTGTGCGAATGTAGGCCTCGAAGGACTTCTATCATGTCCTTGATAGCCTTCGAGAGAAGAGCTATCTCATGATGTTGCTACATCAGCTTCCTCTTCCTCGGTTTCAGAGGCCGAGTAAGTGAAGCAAATGTGTGTCCCCTTCGATAGATCAAATATCGAAGGGGGAGGTGCATGAAAAGAAGATCGCTCTGAACAATCTATTGCTTCAATGTCAGAAGCAACACATGCTTTTGTGTGTGTGAGGGGATGTGGCGAGTCCTGAGGCGAAGGGACTCTTGTTTCTTCATTACCTCTCTGTTGAGAGAGAGGTGATGGTGGATGTGTTTCCTCGGCTTGTTCATCTCCAGAGGCCCGAAGAATGGCCTCTGGATGGCTGGTTGGGGTTGGGTGGGATCGGGTCGTCCTTTTTTAGTACCCCTTTCGCTTTGATCGCCAGGGGTAGAGGATGTGGTTGCCCTTTGGGTAGTAGGATGAGGAATATTTTGAGGAAGGTCGGGGGAAGCACGAGCATCATCATCATCATCATCATCATCATCTTCATCATCCGATGAAGATGACGTTTGTGCTCCCTCGCTTGGAGGGGGACGGGTCTAAGTGCTCCGGGGTAGGTGCCCTCGGTTCCTGGGACAACATGGAGCGTTCATAGGTCTTATGTATCTCATTTGTCGATGGTATGACATTGAGCATAGCCTGGGACAGCGGTCGGTTGATGTTGTATCCTTCATTCGAAAGGGTTGGGCGGTGTCCTTGCATCTTGTAGACCGGGGTAAAGGGCTCCACAGCGGGTAGTCCGTGCTTCACCATCGCATCCCCAATGAAAAAAGCAAGGAAGCGGGGAAAGAGAACTGTAGAGAGTGGCTTTCCTGCGGCTTGAAGTTTGCACTTTTTGATCACGGCCGCATGAATCTCGTTGTAAATGTGGAAAGCGTAGTCGAGATTGAGGTTGAAGAAAAGCCCATACATAATTGTCATTATGTTGAGATTTCCTTGGTCTAGGGAACCTAGCTT
>NC_037530.1:19610591-19612151 GCF_001531365.2 Cynara cardunculus var. scolymus
TTGCTACTTCCACAAGGGTTCGATTTCGTCGTTCTACTACTCCATTTTGTTGTGGAGTTCTTGATGATGAAAAATTTTGAGTAATGCCTTCACTAAAGAGATAGTCATCAATTTTGGCATTTTTGAATTCAGTTCCATTATCGCTACGAACCTTTACCAACTTTTGTTGTAGAAGGACTTGTAGCATTTTCATCACTCCAATGAGTTGGTCTGGAACTTTTGATTTCTTCTTTACGAATTCAACCCAAGTGTATCTGGAGTATTCATCGACCAATACCAACATATACTTCTTCCAAGAGAGGCTTTGAGTGGATATTGGCCCACAAAGGTCTATGTGAAGCATATCCAAGGGCTTGGTGCAGGAGGTCTCTGACTTAGTTTTATGTGAGGCCCTTTTTAGTTTTCCCAACTCACATGTTGAGCAAGGATGATCTCTTTCGAATTTGAGAGGAGGAATTCCCTTGACCAAATTTTGTGTGGCTAGTTTTCTTAGTGCATCAAAGTTGAGGTGTGAGAATTTTTGATGTCATAGCCAATTTTCATCGCTCTTATGAGACACAAGACAAAGAGTGTCATGTCCCGTAGAGGACTCAAAATCTAGTAGATACAGATTTCCTTCTCTCTTTGCTTTGATGATCGTGTTGTCGGGCTTTGTTTTTATGAAGCATAGACCTTTGCAAAACTTGACTTCAAGACCCTTGTCACAGAACTGACTTATGCTTAATAGATTGTGCTTTAATCCTTCGACATAAGCCACTTTGCTGATAGAGACATTGCCTTTGATGAGAGTGCTATATCCCTTGATTATACCCTTGCTGTTGTCTCCAAAAGTCACAAAGACTCCATATTTTTCGATGAAGGATGATAGTTGACTTTTATCACCAGTCATGTGCCTGGAGCAACCTGAGTCCATGTACCATGGTTGCACATGTTGGTCCTGCAAGACAAATTAAGGGGATTTAGGTACCCATTTCATAATGGGTCCTCGTTTGTTAGTAGGGGATGTACTCTTTTTGTCACCCTTAGCCTTTGCAGGCTTAGGCTTATTTGGATTTCCCTTTCCCTTAGATTTCGGATTTTTCACATTTTCATTGGGTCCAACTTTATATCGATAAACGTGTTGGGTGAAAGGACAGTGATGTGTCAACATGTGATTCCTCAGGTTTTGTAAAAGAGTTAGACATTGACAAGAATGATGCTTTGGTTGTGTTTGTCTAACATTCTTTTTATTCAATGAAAATAAAGAAGTAACTCTAGGGGTAAATCATGTCCTAGCATCAGTTTTTTTTACAAACTTCCTATCTAGTTCAGATTTTTTATTTGGAGAAGGCTTAGGCTTTACTTCTTCTCTTTTGAGGAAGGTGGACTTTTCTTCGGCTGGATGGAAAGAAAAGCTGTGATTAATTTTTTTCAGAGGTAGAACACTTCTGTTTTTGCTCACGGGTAAACTCGATGAACCTGAATGGAGTACTAGGGCCTTCTGAGTTATCTTTGGCAGATTTAACATCTTTCACTTTTCCCTTTCCTTTGTCTGAAGATTTCATTGATGAAGGAATACCA
>NC_037530.1:19615056-19616581 GCF_001531365.2 Cynara cardunculus var. scolymus
TACTAATCGGCTATTAAGAAGATAATTATCTAATGCTACTTTCTAGCAAATCTTCTATCTAACAGATAAAGTTTATCTTTCATATGGATAAACATTAATATTAAGATAAACTCGAATTCCAGCTGTTGATTTGTCATCTCCAGCTGTCATTCATGGTATGATGATTTCATCCTTATCTTCAATTCTTCATTGCATGCTTGGATGAAGAGCTGGAAAATCTTCTAAGTGTTGATGACCCGAGGATCGATGAGAATGCTCTTTTCATCGCATCCTTGGACTGTCCATCGGTCCTCTGGTTGAACTATCCATCGATCCTCTGGTTGAATTCCAGACTTAGTCGTTTCTGCCTTGATGTCTTCATTGGTCTTCTGGTTCTTCATCACTTGTTGTTTTTCATTATTTTTTACATCATGAATTGTGGGGTTTAACACAACCTCCATCGCCTTTGAACCAGAACTCCTCTGGTCCAAAGCTAATACTTAGTAATTTTTACCTAGTATTCTCTTACCAAACAGAGCCCCTGGTTCTACAGACCAGAGCCTCTGGATTCATACTCTTTGTAACCAGAACTCCTCTGGTCCCAAAGAGTTTCCCTCTTCTCATTCCATGTAGACTACTCACTCTACTTTCATCTCATTCTCTTGCTTTCACAACCAGAGCCTCTGGTTCAAAAGACCAGAGCCTCTGGTTCAAAAGACCAGAGCCTCTGGATTCACAATCTTTGGAACCAGAGCCTCTGGTTCTAAAGACCAGAGCCTCTGGATTCACAATCTTTGGAACCAGAGCCTCTGGTTCTAAAGACCAGAGCCTCTGGATTCACAATCTTTGGAACCAGAGCTACTCTGGTTTCAAAGGCTCATCCATCACACGTCTTTCACATACACTTCACCATTTTCCATTACCCATTTTCTTTGTTTCACAACCAGAGCCTCTGGTTCTATAGACCAGAGCCTCTGGCTTTGTTCTCATTGGAACCAGAGCTCCTCTGGCCTCAAAGACCCTTTCTCCACTTCCACTTAGCCACCTTTCATACATTCATCATCCTTCACAACCAGAGCCTCTGGTTGTATAGACTAGAGCCTCTGGTACGCGTAATTCTTCTTTATTATTTGTTTGACGGGGGGTCTTTGAAAACTTCAAAACCCTTACTCATTCCTCATTTGAAGGGGAGTTTTTTGAATACTTCGAATTCAATACATTTGCATCATTTGAGGGGGAGCAAAATATTCATCTCCACATTTCATTTTTTTCATGGACATTGTACATCCAGAGTCTCTGGTCCTACTATCCAGAGCCTCTGGTCACCCAAATGCTACATACGTATATAACCATAACTCATCTGGTTCTATATAATGGATTAAAAAAATTATCTAGAACCTCTGGTTTGCAATCCAAGGTTTCTATAACATACAATCCAACATTACATCAATGAATTCCTTCATAGATGTTCATCAATGAATTCCTTCATAGATGTTCACCCAGAACTCCTCTGGTTCCTCCCCAATGGGTCATGACCAACCAGAGC